>NC_133456.1:82011225-82313225 GCF_048565385.1 Saimiri boliviensis
GCAGGGAGGTGCCCCGTCATGGGGTTACCAAAGTCCAGAGTCCTGTCCCTGGCATTGTCAGTTTAGAGATTAGGCTTCTGTCAGCCTCCCAGAAAGGAACAGGTTCAGGCAGTCTGACTGATGGTGACTCAACCCACAGGGGAATGCGCCAAACCCAGGGAACTGATTCACCTGTGAGATACACCGGCCAGAAAAAAGACTGTGGTTTAGAGCCCCGGCTTCAGGGTCAGACACAGCTGGCTTTGAAACTCCATCCGCCACTTCCTAGCTTCATGACTTTACACATGTTACTCACTCTTTGGACATGAAACTCAATCTCAGTTTCAGCCTCTGAAAATGGGGAAAAATGCCAGTCTTGTGCAGTGGCTGTGGCTTGAACCAGATGTGTGTAAAACAGTACAGTAGGAGCCCCATAAATGTCAGTACTACTTAACATTTTCATTATTTAGAAACCAAGCTTGGCCACCTGATAAGATCCTCCCTGCATAGTGGATAGGTCCCATCATAAACAAAACAAAACAAAACTAATTGCAGCTCAGAAGGCTGCCAGGAGCGCGCAGATTAGAGGAAGGAGACTTATCCCTCAGCTTCTGACAGCTGATTGAGCTGTCCACCACTCTTCCCTCCCTTCCCACCCCTAGGGTATCTCTATTTGAGCCACGGGTGCTGTTTTAGATTTGGAACCCTGGCTTCTCCTGGACGGAGCTGCTCATAATAACAGTCTCCTTCATGAGTACTTCCTTCTCACTGGAAGGCCTGACCTCCCACCTCAGCTTCGCAGTGCCCGGTGAGTAAACTCTCGTGCCCCCTCCAAGGCTCTGGTCAGAGGTACCTTCATTTGTGAGGTCTTCTCAGCACCCCCAGGCACAGTTAAATTGACCACACACACTGACCACGTAGAGTACACTCCCAGCACCGAGACACAACAGTAAAAAACAGAGGCGGCTCCTCTCTTTCTCAAGCTTGAAGCCTACTGGGACAAGAAACAAAGAAAGAAAGAAATGCAATTTTTAGAGCTTCTGGTAATTGCAAAGAAGGAACTAGCCAGTACGATATTATAGAGAATGAGTCTGGGGCAGGGGTCAGGCCAAAGGAGGTGCATTTATTCTGAGGCCTGAGGGACAAGCAGCAGTCAGCTTTGCCCTAAGCTGTGAACACAGGGTTCTGGAATAAAGAATAGCTTTTCCCTCCTGGAGAAAGAAAGAACTTGCATGTTCTTCATGATCAGAAGACCAGGCCGGAGCAGAAGGGGTGGGGAGGATAGGGGATGAAGAGGCATGGCAGTCGGAGGTAGGCATGGGCCTTGCCCCTCTGTGAACCCAGCTGGATGTGTGGTAGTGAGAATATGACCTGTTACCATTTATTGAACACCTACTATGTGCCAGGCACTTTCTATAAACCCAGTCACGTAATCCTTATTCTCCCAGCCACTCCTCTCCATACACAGCGTCTTTCTTCAGGCTCTTGCCTTGCCTGTTGTCACTCTCTGCAGGTTTGTTTCCCTGCCCACCCCACCCCATTCCATTAGACCGTAAGCTCCTCTGCAAGGCATCTCGGTCCCCCAGCACATAGCGCCAAAACACAAGGCTACCCTGCCTGTGGGGTTTTAGTCTTCACTTAGTCTTGAGCAATTACAATTTGGGAAATCAATGACAGAAATTGATGCTTTTCAGATAAAGTTTTCACATAAAGCTGTGATGCTTTAAGAAATACCTTAGTTATACCGGTAGCACACTCAGAAGTATTGTTTAGATCAGCTGGTTCCTCGGTACTCTGCACAAGGGCTAATCTCATCCCTTCGAGTGTTAGTGTCTACTGCAGGACTGATAGTTCCACGCTTGCCCCCAGATAGAGACATGTGGTCTAGACAGGCCGTAGAGACCATGCTGAGGAAGCAGGAAGGAGCCCATTTCATTTCATTCATAGTAGGTGTCACTGGACACCTCCTACGTGCGTGACTGTGTGACAAATGTTCTATTGGACGTAAAAACAAATTCAATGTCCCATGCTTTTTAGCTGGAATACTGCAGGACTGACCATGTGCAATGCTGTAATAGAGGTACAAGCAGCACAGGGATGGGGAGAAGGTGACCCACATGCAGAGCCCTCATCACAGGGGGCCCTGAATGCCAGGCCAAAGACTTGCAAAATTAGCATGTAAGTAACTGGAAGAAGTGAGAATCGTGAATGTGGTTTTCATTTTTGTTTTTTAAAGTACTTCTTTTAAAAGAAGGAAATTGTAAATAGACTGACAAAGGGCTCAGAATAATAACAAAGGAGCGTGGCTATAGGGAAGCATTTGGGGACAGGAGTGGGAGACAAAGACGCAGTGCTAGGGGCTTGGAGTGGCTCACTCCATCTGTAGTGTGAGCAAACCTGGGGCTGAGAAAGGGAGGGGTCACAGAAGCCTAATAAGGCGCTGAGGGATAGGTGGGAGGTTGGGCAGGGCTGGGACTCTTGCTGTGGACATGTCCATCAAAGCTGACCAGCACAAGACTCTAGAAGCCAGAAACAATGGAGCTGTCACTATGAAAGGAAAAATACTAGCCTGAAGATGGAATTGGGTTCCAGTCCAAGTCCTTGCCACTGATTTACTGTGTAACTTGGAAACAAGTCACTTCACTCTCTGAACCTATTTCCTCCACTGAAGAATGGTGATTACAACCTCCAAATCTCATATTGTGATACATAAGAAAGATGCGTGGCCCGGGTGCCGTGGCTCATGTTGTAATCCCAGCACTTTGGGAGGCTGAGGCAGGCAGATCACGAGGTCAAGAGATCCAGACCATCCTGACCAACATGGTGAAACTCCGTCTCTACTGAAAATACAAAAATTAGCTGGGCGTGGGTGTGTGCCTGTAATTCTAGCTACTTGGGAGGCTGAGGCAGGATGATTGCTTGAACCTGGGAGGCAGAGGCTGCAGTGACCCAAGATCGTGTCACTGCACTCCAGCCCAGCAACAGAGCGAGATTCCGTCTCAAAAAAATAAATAAAAATTTTAAAAAAATTTAAAAAACAAAGAAAAATGTGTGAAGTCTCCTTTCATTGAATCTGAGAATCCAAGGCCTCTCTCCAAGCATTCAGTTGGAATCAGTCTCTACTTCCTTCCTGCATGTTCCGTCTAGTGTCCCTCCATGACTTTAGACAAAGGACAGGCTTTTAGCTCCATGATTCCTCAAGGTCCCCTTTGCTCTAAACTTCTAGGTTTCTATGACAAAGTTGGATTTTATTGGATCAAGTTAACTCAGGTCTATAGAGCACCCAAATGAAACTGTCTCATAAGGAATATCACAGTCAGATCTGTAAATAATAGTGCAGTGTTGTGTATTTACGCATACCATACTGGGTCTTGGTATACTGTGCAATCTATTTTGGTTGGATTTTCAAGTTATAACGTCACTTATTGCTTAATGGCAGTAATATAAAGGCCAATTTTGTTATTATGGCCGTTTAAAGTCGGTGATACACAGTTTCCCTTCTGCAGATCTTCTCACCATTCTCAACTTGAAATTTCCTTCATTGATTATATCACAACCAACTGAGATGATTTATTTTGAAAGTGGAACACAGAGAAAAGAGAGAACACCACCCAGAAAAAGGGGCAGGATCAAAGAGACCACCAGACAATTTTCCAGGCCCCTTTGAAAGCCAACAGCAGCCCTGTGAGGGAACTCTGGCCTCAGGATGACAAAATAAATAGTGACCTTGCATCAGGGCTTGCTGGGTTGGCCCAGCACTTTCTGTGCAGGGAACTTTGGTTTCCAAATGAGTGAACTCTGTGTCCCTTCCACCGCAGGGACTCGAAGAGTTAGACTCAGAGGTTCTTGTGCTTTTTAAATCATCAAATCGGAGTACAGAGAACTACAATTGATACAAGATGATCTCAATGTCAAGGCTACAGTTAATTTTTAGAACAAATGCTTCTACCTGGAGTATAATAACATGCTTCCGTCTGACTGGAGGGAAATTTTGGAATGGAATGCCTAGGTTTATAAAGGTGCCTTAGTCCATTCCGGCTGCTTTCACAACATACTACCAACTAGGTGGCTTATGAACAATAGAAATTTAATTGTCACAGTGCTGGAGGCTGGGAAATTCAAGATCAAGGATGCAGCAAACTTGGTGTCTGGTGAGGGCCCACTCTCTGGTACACAGGTGGTACCTTCTAGCTGTGTCTGCACATGGTGAAAGAGACCAGACAGCTCTCTGGTGTCTCCTTAATGAGGGGGTTGATCCTCTCCTAAAGGTAGTGATCTAATCACCTCCCAAGCTCCCACATGCTAATATCATCACATTGCTGATTGAGTTTCACAAACATTCAGCCCATAGCTGAATGCCATCCTCACATTAATAGAGAGGAGGAAATGCAGGCATAAGGACCTAGAGGGGAAAGGTTACATCTCAGGAAGAGAAAGAGAGAGAGAAACTTCCCAGGGGAAATGGTTGTATCTCTTCGAATGAAGTGTGGTCTCAGTCCACAGGTCCATAAGGACCCCAGAACTCTCCAGGAATTTTGAGGGATGGTGTCTTAGCCTGGGTTTCTGCAACAAGCAGAGCCTAGCACAACACGGTTTATTTGGAAAAGTGATCCCAAGAAACAGGTGTAGAGGCTGGGAAGGGTCAATCGCAAAGAGGACAAGCCAACCAAGGTAAGTTATGGAGCTGGTCAGGCCAGTGAGAAACTGGCGCTCGATATCACTGGGGACCACTAGCAAGTTGTGAGGGGGAATCCTGTGGATCGCAGGTCACCCCGGGGGTGGTTAACCCTCTCCCACATCCAGGTTTCCACACGTATCAGAATGACAATATGAGTGTCCTCAGGGATCTCACTTGGTGGTGGCTGAGGCGCCCCTGAGCAGGAGAAGTGAGAAGCTGGGAGCTGGCAGCTGATGCCAGACATGGCTGGGGAGAAGGTGGGCAACAGAATGAAAGGCAGGCTGCAAGGCACCCCATTCAGTACGTAAGAGACGTCAGCACTCAGCCACGTGAGGGTGAACTCGCCCAGTCCAGCCTGGACTCCCGGCTCAGAGACGAAGAGCTAGTCTGATCTTATTTATTTGGTATTGTTAGAAGATTCTGGAAAGATACTTTTCTTAGAAAGAAGGAGAAGATGGGCAGAAAGAAAGAAAAAAAAGAAGAGCAGGAAAAAGGGAGGAAGGAAAATTGCTAGAACCTTAGGCAGATTCAAATTCACTGGCTTTTTTCTTCTTTAAAAAAACATGGAGTTTCCTTTTTGTAGTGTTGCAAAGTGAATTGATGCCTGTAATAAATTATTTAAACACTGAAAACAGAATAGAGAATGAGTAAGTTTCTCTCCCATCACAGATCCCAGTCTCCCTCCCTAGAGGTGATCACTCCTAAGAGTTTCTTGTGTATTGTTTCAGAAATATTTTTATGCATATGAACACATATGCATATTTCCTTTTAAAATCACAACTAAAAATAAACACGTCATGGACTTTTTTCATTTCCTACCCCCACCCCCACTGCTTTGAGGATCACTTCATATAAGCTTATGTAAATCTACCTCATTGAAAAAATTCCTTTATAATGCTCTGTTAAAAGGACGCCCTTAATTTATTTAACCAGTTTCCTTTTTGATGGCTAGGTAGGGTATTTTTCCCCACTTTTTTCTCATTGCTAACAGTGACCGTTAAATATTCTTGTTTGTTCTTTTCTGTACAAATCTCTAAAAATATTTGTAGAATACATTTCTAGGAGTGAAACTGTCAAAAAAAAATGTGTACAGGTAAGCTTTTAGGAAAGATTGCCAAGTTGCTCTTCAAAGATTCTCACAGATTTATGCTCCTACCCCAGGGAGGAGAGTGCCTGCTGGTGTCCCCACCTCTTCACATTTTATAATCTTTATGAATCTAGTAGGTAAAAAGTGAACCTTAGGCTGGACTTGGTGGCTCACACCTGTAATCCCTGCACTCTGGGAGGCCAAGGTGGGAGGACTGCTTGAGGCTGGGAATTTGAGACCAGACTGGGCAACATAGTGAAACCCATCTCTACTAAAAAAAGAAAAAGAAAAAGAAAAAAAAGCTGAGTTTGGTGGCATGTTCCTATAGTCCCAGCCACTCAGGAGGCTGAGAGGGAGGATCCCTTGGGCCCAGGAGCTTGAGGCCATGGTGAGCCATGATCATGCCACAGCACCCCAACTTGGCAATGGAGCAAGACCCTGTCTCAAAAAAAAAGTGAACATTATTATTTTAATGTATGTCTATTTAATTATGAGTGATCATCAACATTTTATCATGTATTTATAAACCAGTTGTTTTTCACTTTCTGAAACTACCTGTCTCAGAGCCAAGATAACAAACACAACGTTCTGTGTATAGGCTATCCCTGTGTGCATCACGATTCATCTAAAAATCACCACCAAAATCTGCAGCAGGCAATTCTGCCAGACAACAGGTGACCACAGGGGCAAAGATGATTCAGCCACTGCCTGCAGCATCTACAGGCATGGAAGGCGGCCTCCAGTAACCCAGCGATTGAAATAATGTATTAAAATGCCACAAGAGGACCTGAGAGTGCCACCCAGCAGGGGCGAGTCTCCTGACCCGCGGTGTCCAGGAGACAGCATCGAGGAAGTCATCTGTCCTCTGAGACCAGGAGGGGAATCTTAAAGTTAAAAAGCAAAGGGGCTGGGGCAGAGAGCATTCCCAGTAGGAGGCAGAAGACAGCTGAGGTGACAGACAGGGTAAGTGTGGGGTAGGGGTGGGTGGAGGAATGAAGTGAAGAGGGGAGCGGTGAACCCATGCAGTTCGCCAAGGACTAAGGAGAATTCGGGACTTCAGTGCCAAAACCAGGGAAGTCCCTTGCTAATCTGGAAAAGTGAGTCCCACATAGAGCTACTTCTTATCATCCCTGCTGAGGATTTCAGACTTTATCTTAAGGGGTGTAGTGACCTATCGGAGTTTTCAGTATGGAAGTGATGGACTCAGAGTTACATTTTTCAAGGGTCAGTGTGGTAGAGTCTGACGTGGAGTGAGCAAGTGGGCAGCGTGGCAAGGCTGGAGGTGGGGAGACCAGCTGGGTGGCAGTTCGCAGTAATATCAGCAAGAGAGGATGTTGCTTGGAACAGTGATATTTGCAATGGAGACAAAGATCAGCTGGATCTAGGGCTAACTGTTGTGGGTGCTGCTGTTCTATGAGGGGAGCGGGAGGACCCCGTTAGGGGAGGAGTCGTGTCAGAGGAGGGAGCTGATGAGTTGAGAATCCACTCTGTGGACAGGGAGGACTTAGAGATAAGCCAAGTCATCATGTGCAAGAGGCCGTTTGATATCTGGATATGTAGTTCAGAAGAGAAGATCTGGTGGAGATAAAATCTGGGCAATTTCACCTTAAAAATGCGGACAGAAGCCCCATTGGCATAGATAAGAATACCCAAGCGTGTCCAGGGAAGTCTGATTGCAGGCTGCAAAGATAAGGTCATTGATTAAAAACAAAATAAAAACTGCATTTACAAAACTTCAAAATAGTTTGGTTTAGAATAACAACTTAAAAATTATGTAGTAAGTGGTCTTTTATGAACGCGCATTTTAACAGACATGTAACTCTGCTTTAGTGTGTGTCCGGGGAGAGGTCAGAACGATTGATCAGAGGATCTCCTAAGCACCTTCAGACCACAAACTCTGGCCGGAAAGTTTGTCCTTTCTGTCTGCACAGGCCCACAGGGTCAGGAGGGAAACTCTGAGGGCTGAGGCCTTAAAACACAGCTCACACACTGTCCTCAGCTGCCCAGGCCAGGAGGCTATTTGCCCAAGGTCACATGACTGGTCCAACAGGAGGTCTCGGGTCGTAAAACTATAGTCACTTGAGGTCAGGAGTTCGAGACCAGCCTGGACAACACGGTGAAACCCTGTCTCTACTAAAAATACAAAAAAATATATATAGACAGACGTGATGGTAGGTGCCTGTATTCCCAGCAACTCAGGAGGCTGAGGCAGGAGACTCACTCGAGCCCCAGGAGGCGGCGGTTGCAGTGAGCAGAAATTGCAACACTGCACTCTAGCCTGGACAACAGAGCAAGACTCTCTCCAAAAACAAAAAAACAAACAAACAAACAAACAGAAAGAACTGAGAGGGATGCTGGTGCTCCGTGAACAAGACTAAGAGCCTCATTTTTCAGTGAAAAGTGCGGCCTTCGCTGTGAGAGGGAGCAGATGCTCACTGCCATTGATCTCAGAGACCACCAGGGCTGAATAAGCTGAACAGGGCATGGGGAAAGGCCACAGGCCTGCACACCAATGGCCACAGCCTGTTCTCTCCCTGCAGGTGAGTTTCTCTGCATCCGCTGTAGCCTCACGTCACTCGGCAGCTCCATGCACCTCTCACATCACGAAGGGCGCACCTGAGGCTGGGCAGCATGGTACCCGCTAACGAAGGCTAGGCTGATTTTACTCCACCCAATGGGAAAGAGGGCTCTGCCACTCTCTGATATGAGGAAGGCTTGCACAGCAAAGAATCGCAGGGCCTTCTTTCCTGTTAGCTGGAGTAAAATCAGCTCCTCCAAATCAGCTCCTTTAGCTTTTCCGAGTAGTTTCATACATAGTATCCTACGGATGGAGATGAAGATTATACCCAATGTTCCACAGTCAATAAATGGTCAAGATGAGGGTTGAATCCAGATCTCCCTCATTTATTTTATCATCCATTTAACAAGTACCATTACCCAGGCACCTACTAAGTGCCTTGTGCTCTGTGAGGTGTAGGACACAAAGCAGAGTGGGACCCTCAGCCACCCTGCAGGGCACTGAAGCACCTTCCTCTCTCTGCTCAGGCAGGACACTCATGCCGGGCCACCATTCCTGAGGACACCTTCCTTCCCTTGCCTGGACAGCAACATCCTGCCCTGGACCACCCTCTCCACCAATGCCCTCCCCACTTCCCCAGGGCACCAACACCAAGCACGAGGTGCCCCTACAATAGACACTCCCCCTCCTCACTGCTCTAGTTCTGCCATCCTTCCCTGGGCCACCCTTCTGTGCAGATCCCTCCTCGCCCCACTGAGGGTCTGAGTCTCCATGCCAGGACACCCTCCCTGGCAGGGACCCCTTCTTACCCTGCTTTGGTCTCCGACACACGCTGGGCTGCCCCCTCCTATGTTGGCGACCTCCCTACTCCAGATGGGCCCCAACCTCACACTGGACCACCCAACACCGTTGTGTGAGCCTCTTCCTCTCCTGGTGGACTCCACCCTCCTGCTCGGGGCACTCTTCTTCCTCCCCACTCAGCTACAGAGGACTGCCTTGCTCTGCCTTACCCAATGGCTTCTGAACAGAATTTTCTGGAAGGGAGAGGAAGAAGCAGCAAGCCAGTTCTCTTGGCCTGTTCCTGGATCCGCTTTTTTTTTTTTTTTTTTTAAAGAGTGACATTTTTAATCTGGAATCTTTGTTCACTTCTCCATTCCCTAGGAACCTCAGTCTCTTCTGGCATTGCTGAGTTCTCTAGGTAGGTGAGGTTCCTGGCTTCCCACAGGACTCCCCTGCCTCCTGACCCATTCCTGCTCCATCTCTGATGGCCCGGAGCACTCCAAGAGCCAAAGCTACGTGGGTTCTGTGGGAACCTGCAGAAGAACGCCTCTTCTCAACACCTTACTTTGTCACAGTTGGCCAGAGAAGTCCCCCAGTAGTGTGTTGTTGGGCCCCATGTTTCACAGAGTTTGGAGTCAAATGGCCTTTACAGGGTGCCTGTAGCAGCTCTGCTCATCCCCTCCTCCTTCCCTCCACAATCTCAGTTTGGAGACAAATCTAAGTGTCAAAGAGCACTGTGCATGTGGGATTTCCTCTCCTATTCCAGCTCAGGCCTTGTCCTGACCAATTCAAGGGTATAGTGCCCTCATTCCTGTCCTCTTAAAATAGGTAATCTCCCAAGCTCTCAAACAAACAGACTTCTGGTTGCCCACCACCACACATTCTAGAACTTTTAAAAGTCCAATTGTGGGCACAGCTTGGGCTCACGCTGGACCTACTTCAACTTCCTGGCTGAGCATGCTTCTCTTAGACTGTTCTCATTCCCTTCAGTGTGCTCAGTGTGCCAAAGCAGAGTCCATGTCGTGTTACCCACCCACTGACTAAGAACTCTGTGATACTGAGGGCTGAGGAGATCCAAGGCTCCATGGCAGAGGCAGTCAAGGGCCCATCTGCTAAAACTCAGTTCCCTGTGTAACCCAAAAAGCACCCTGGAATGCCTTTCCCTTCCATCTCTCTTAGCTTTTAGCCAGCCAGGAGGAAATTAGAATCTCTTTTCCCACTTTATGATGAGTTAAGGAAGAATTAGGTAAAGGAACATTTGAGTTATCTATCACTGGGAAACTCATCTAGGGAGGGAGATTTATCAGACCTGGGCATGTCACCAGGGGAGGCCAGGAAACCTCATTACTGAATAGAGAGCAGGGACCAGACCAGGTCTTGGAAACGTTATCATTGCCCCAGATAACCCCACTCTGTTTTTTCACTTGCGATCCTTTTAAATTCCCAAATCCTAACTCAAATGTGTAGGGTGCCTTTCAATGAGCAATACAAGAGAAAGGAGCTCACCCTGTGTGTGAGAGGGGAGGGAAGGTTTCTGCTGCAGAAGGAGTCAGGTGAGGTGCAAGTAACACTGACAGAAATAGAAAGAACATGACTCAGCTAGGCGCAGTGGCTCACACCTGTAATCCTAGCACCTTGGGAGGCCGAGGTGAGTGGATCACCTGAGGTCAGGAGTTCAAGACCAGCCTGGCCAACTGGCAAAAACCCATCTCTACTAAAAACACAATAATTAGGTGGGCGTGGTGGCGGGCACCGGTAATCCCAGGTATTTGGGAGATTGATTGGGAGGATTGCTTGAACCTGGGAGGTGGAAGTTGCAGTGAGTTGAGATTGTGCCACTACACTCCAGCCTGGGCAACAGAGACAAGAAAGAAAAGGAAGAAAAGGAAGAAAGGAAGAAATCAAGGGAGAAAGGAAGAAAGAAAAGAGGGAAAGAAAGAAAGAAAGAGAAAGGAGGGAGGGAGAGAGAAAGAAAGGAAGGGAGGAAGGAAGAAAGAAAAGAGAGAGAAAGAGAAAGGAGGGAGGGAGAGAGAAAGAAAGGAAGGAAGGAAGAAAAGAAAGAAAGAGAAAGAAAAGAAAAGAAAGAAAGAAAGAAAGAAAGAAAGAAAAAGAAAGAAAGAAAGAAAGAAAGAAAGAAAGAAAGAAAGAAAGAAAGAAAGAAAGAAAGAAAGAAAGAAAGAAAGAAAGAAAGGAGAGACACAAAGAGCATGACTCGACAGCCTGGGCATCAGGTAGGCATTCAGCCCCTTGTTAAGGATCCGTGGGCCTTGCTAGGAGTCCCAGAGAGTGGCTCACCCTTGCTCAGGGGCAGTCCTACTCTCAGTCCCAACAGTGTCCTCCTGACTCATGGGTATCCCCACCACACTGGGCACTAAAGTCCCAGCACATGAGAATAGGAGAGAGAAGCATCATACGTGCTCAGGCATCATTCTGCAGGGTATGCTGAAGTCTTTGCAAAGTCTTGGACAGGATAGCATGCAGGGAGAGGGGCACAAACACATTACAGCGGCTGCCCTGTGTGCCATCTTGCTCTTGCTGCAGTGTAGTCCCAGCCCCTCAGGTAGGGCCCGCTCACTGAACTTCCTGCAATGATGGAAGTGCTCTAAAGTCAAGCTGTCCAGCAGGGCGGCCGTGAGCCATTTGTGACTATTGAGCACCTGCAATGAAGCTAGTATGGTTTTCTTTAGTTCTAATAAATTTATATTTACATATATACAGCCACATATAGCCAATGACTACTGGATTGGGCAGCACAGCCCTGGACGATGCCTGGCTCTGCTGGGCACCATGATCTCATTCTGGCACTGTGAGTAATGCCCTCAATTCCTCAGGGTGACAAAAGCGAGGTTTGTCTCAGAGTATAAAAAGACACCTCTTTCCCTTGTTTTATGCTTTTCTTATAGGGTTGCAGAGAGGGCAGTTTCTGTCATTACTTTTTTTTTTGAGACCAAGTCTCACTCTGTCGCCAAGGCTGGGGTGCAGTGACACATTCTTAGCCCACTGCAACCTCTGCCTCCTGGGTTCAAGCGATTCTCCTGCCTTGGCCTCCTGAGTAGTTGAGATTATAGGCACGCACCACTACCCAGCTAATTTTTTTGTATCTTTGGTAGAGACAGGGTTTCACCATGTTGGCCAGGCTGGTCTCAAACTCCGGACCTCGTGATTTGCCCACCTTGGCCTCCCAAAGTGCGTCGGTTATAGGTATGAGCACTATGCCAGCCTTTTGTTTTCATTTCTTCTTAAACTACCTCTGTGTTTAATTACAGCTCTCTACTTTCCATTGAGCCTGTGAGTCCAACAGGGTTTGGGGTTGGGATGCAGTTTTCAGAGACCCTGTGACTACAGCTTTGCTACTGAGTAGACTCCTGAACCCTGGATCAGCCACAGCCCTCTCCCAGTAGCCCCTCAACTCCCTGCTATTACTCTTCTCTAAGGCCTGAAAATCAGACCTTCTCTTTCAGAAGATCACAGACCCCTGAGAAGTCACAGAAATTATCTGCTCAGCCCAAGTTAAAATAAAGTAACTGAACATGCCAGGGCAGCACAGGTGAGAGAGCAATTTCCTCTGGGGCAGTGGTCCTCAAAGTGTAGTCACTGAGCAAGCAGCAGCAGACTCAGCTGGGGACTTACAGGACATGCAAACCCTGGAGCCCCACCCAGACTACTGAACCAGAAATTTCTGGGGTGGAGCTGGCAATCTGTGTTTTAACAAGCCCTCCTCATTCCGATGCCCTCTAAAGTGTGAGAAACACAGCTCCAGAAGACTGCAGGGCAGTGATGGGTGGGGGAGAGGGAAGAGGGCTGACTTCTCGGAAGAGTCCTGAAGAACTTGCCTTTGAGGCTGCAGAAAAGCTTACCAGGCAAAGAAAGAAAGGGCATGCCCGGGCATACCCACAAGAACCATCGGAGCTCTGCATTCCTTCTGATACAAGTTTAATAATCTTGGAATAATAATGTTATCGATATGATGTTGTTCAGAGTAAGTGGCAATGTATTCTTTGAAGAGTTAAAACTGTTTTCTGTTTTAAAAGAAGTTCTCAGTTGAACTTAATTTTGTGTTCTAAATTTAACTAAGGATTATTTTTATTTTTATTTTTTATTTTTTTTCTTTCTTGACTTGTGTTTTATTCTTTTTTTTACTTTTTATTTTTATTTATTTATTTATTTATTTTATTTTTTATTGCATTTTAGGTTTTGGGGTACATGTGAAGAACATGCAAGATTGTAGAGTGAATCGGCAACCAACAGAATAGGATTATTTTTATACAAATTTTTGAAAGCTTACTAAATATATCTGATAAACTTGTTAACAGTAGGTAGTTCGGTGGACATACACAGGGCAGACCCCACCTCCACACCTCAGGAATGTCAGACAACCACCAGGTGATAGTCAGGAAGTTGTTCCACTGCTCTCCAAAATAATAATTGATTGCAGCTCATGCCAGGAAAAGGCAGTCTCCCAATAGATAGAAAATGCCTGAACCTGGTGGTCAGCAGCTTCCTGATAAGATCTCAGGGGTTGGGCGAGTGGGCTCAAGCATGCACACTAAGAGGTAAAATAGCAGAGTTTAGCCGGTCTATGACCTTCATCTAGGAACACTAGACTGGTAAGGGAAAAACGCCTCAGGTGAGCATGGACACGACTTCCATCAACACTGCACATGCAGCCCCTCCCAAGTGCCGACAGGCCACTGCACATGCAGACAGTCCACCTCAAAGGAGGAATCAGGGAAGAATAGATGCAGCCCCCTGGAAGCATGCCAAGTATAAAACCCTAAGTCAAAAGTCAAACAGCACATTCGCGTCTTTCAAGGCACCCACTTAAGCCTCATCCAAGTGTACTTTACTTCCTTTCATTCCCACTCTAAAACTTTTAGCAAACTTCCACTCCTGCTGCAAAATGTGCCTTGGTCTCACTCTGCCTTGTATCCCTCCATCAAATTCTCTCTTCTAAGGAATAAATAGTTGAGGTTGCTGCAGATCCATATGGATTTACCGCTGGTAACAAACTCAACCAACCTCTTTCCTGGACTCCTTTAAAGAAAGCATATAGCTTTTAACCAAAACTTCTACTCAAAGAAGTCAAAGATGGATCACTAAGATACTGCTTGTGTAATAATTCTCATCTGTTGGACATTTATTTCCTCTATTAAACTTATTTTTCCTGCAATTCACCCACCTTCCCTCTTCCTCCCATCCCATATACACTTCCTGGCTTTGAAAAGGAAAGCAGATAAGCAAACTGGCTAAAATTGCACTAAGCTAAGGATGACACTCTAAGCAACAGACTTTCTTCTTTAAGCTTGCTTTCTCGCATGACTGCTATTCTGAAATGCCATTATTTAGTGAAGAACACACAGGTGTATGGTCAGACAAATAGGGTTCAAGTCTTAGCTCTGCCTCTTGCTAGCTAGTCATTAAACTCTGTCTGCATTTCCTTGTTTCCTTGGCTATAACATGGGACTAAGGATATGTGGTAAGGGTTCGATGAAAAGATAATGTATAAAATGGCTGGCACTTAATAAACAGTAAGTGTTTGCTTCTACCTTTTCTTCCTTCTTCCAACGTAATAGATGTACATGACAAGCCCAGGCTCTTAAAATAACCTGACAGTGGATTTGAATCCAGTCTGCCACTTACTGGTCATGCAACCTTGAATAAATTATTGAAAATATTCTCTACATCTCAGGTTTCCTCATGCTTAGACTGGAGAAGGCAAAAATAGCTCCCATCACATGCTGCTGTTGTGAGGATTAATGATCTTGATGCATGCAAAGTGCACAAAAGAGTGCCTGCAATATAGGAAGCCCTCAATATAAGTTGGCTAGTGTTATTGACATTGCTATGATTTTCAGTTTCCAGCTCCCGTGAACACATAAGATTGACAGACACGACTTACAGATAAGATAGATAGTCCCATCCATTGAGGCTTTCAGAGCCTTGATCAACTTCTTAGCATTTCATAATAGTTTCCATGAAATAAAGACTTTTGTTCCCTCCAGAACATCTTTCTCATTCTTGATTTTTTTAAAAAAATTATGCTCTGATACGTTTTCATGATTTGCTTGTGCATGACAGCCATTTTACTACCACCAATTCATTAAAAGATTTGGAGAAAATACTGTTTAGGAAAAGGAACCAGTTGGAGCAATTGACTGACTCTTCAACTCTGTTCCATAAAAGATTTAGAATGACAGAGCCGAGGAATGTAAATTTACACTAGTCCAGTATTTTCTCTTTAGATTCTCATCCCTAATCCCTCAAAACGCTGATTCGGTCAAGTCACTGAATTAAATAAGCCTAACTTTATTCAAGTGGTTTTCTGGGGATAGATATGGTTCTGAATGAATCCTACCTTGAGACTGGGGCATAGGATATTTTGGCAGAGAACTGAAGTGGATTAAGTAGATTTCTTATTTAGTGAATCTTCTATTATGATTTTTCTTATGACTAACTCACCTGATTCCACTTAGAAGTGAAATCTAAGAAGTTCTCTGCAGAAGCAAATATTTTCCATGTATTAGATTTGCTCCCAGAAAGACTCCAAAGGCTTTACCTTGGAATTGCAGGTCCTCTTATCTCATATTTTATTACTTAATCCTAACCCTGTCTTTCCTCCCTCCAACAAACAAGTTCCTTAAGCATAGCTTGCTCATTTCTTACCTCTGAATGGGGGTACAGATATTCCCACTTCCAAGCCCACCCAACGCCTGCAGAACCCTTCCTGGGATAAACCCGCCTCTCCAAAACAGCTCACCGCATGGCATCTGCTCAGCACTTGTCTCTTACGACCCTACAACCCTACGCTGAAGCTCTTCACTCTTCTTGCCAAGCATACCTCTAGCCTCCGGGAAGGGCCCCTCCCTTCAGACGCTGCCCCCTGCAGAGTGCCCGGGGGTGGGGGGAGGAGGGCATTTCCTCCTTCCCTGGGTCACACTCATCTCTCTGGAACCTGCTCGTGGGAACCTCTTCAGATCCAACCATTTCAATGCTTCATTAACACTGAAATCTGTGCTGGGCCCTAAACGTCCAGGGCTCATTATGCCCAGCCTGCTGGTGTGTGTGTGTGTGTGTGTGTGTGTGTGTATTGGGTGGGTGCTCCTAAATATTTCCTGCTTTTGATAGTTACAAACCCCTTTCCCATTCTCAATCATGAACCCTATGCAGCAGGCAGAGCTGTGAATATTTCTCCCATTGGCAAATGAGAAAACTGAAACTCTGAAGACTTTAAATCTCTTGAAATGTAAGCGACTTGCCCAGGGTCATGCTGCCAGAGAAGGAATGGCTGGGACTGAATGGCAGCTCTTCAGGTTCTAGGTCCAGTGGTCACGTAGAAGCCACAGTCTCTCAGTACAGGTTCTGGATCCGCCCCCATGATTAGATGGATTGTTTCTCAAGGGCAAGGCAGGGTCTGAGCCTCCGGAAAGCATTTGCCTCACCCTGGTCCAAACAAATGGCAGGCATGGTGGCCATCGCACTTGGAGCCCAGCCTCGAACTCCTCCCCTTTTGCTTGAGGTATTTACACTCTGTCTAGCCACAGAACATGAGCCCTCTGGCAAGATGGCATACATGACTTTTTACAGCATTAATCACAACTATATTAGACCACCCTTTGGTGTCATTAGCATTTAATACCTGCCTCCCTCACAATTTCCATCAGGGCAAGGGCACTATCTGTCTTGTTCATAACCACATCCTATGTGCCAAGCTCTGTACTCAATAAATATGTGTGGAATGCGTGAATGAAGGTATGAATGAATGAGTGAGAGAGAGAACGTTTTCTGTACCTTCTCAGCCACTGCCTGGGCCCCTGGCTGAATGAACCAAGCACCTGTGTTAGCAATGCTGCCACACACCCGACATCTCTCCCACCCCAAACTCTTAACTACAGTGCACCCCTTCCAGTTGGTACCGGCACTTGCCACACACCTTTAGGTTCAGCATGAAGGATGGTTTGCAGTCTGGCCCAGACACAAGTACTACCACAAGAACGTTTCCTCCAGCCCAAGTTTGACCTGATCCCTGCCTGCCCTGTTCTGCTGGCCCTCCTCCTGCAACTCTGCATCCCAGGACACCCTGTGTCCGAGACCTCCCAAATTAGGGCCCTCCTCTGTGTCGCCTTCTATAATCCAGCTCCATGGTCTGCACAAAGCAAACTCTCAATAGCTGATGAAAAATAATGAGCTCTTTATTTCTCCTGGGAAGGCAATTTTTCATCCGTCCCATAGATCTGAATGGAAAACACAGATGATTGGTAAGCAGGAAAAAATGCTTCCCACTTCCAGTAATGTGCCCAACCCTGCCTGTGTTCAGAAATGTCAGCCATCAGAGGACATCACATCAGCAGTAAACAATATTTCTGGAATGATTACTCTAGAAAAAAACATGGCCCTAAGTACTCCATCAGATGCAAGCCTGGTCAGGAGAACCACTTGAATATTCTCCCAGAGTACCCAGGTCCTGCCTGGATAAGCAGGATACTAAGACACATATAAGATGGATAAGTGAAATACTAAGACACATATAGGAACACACATACATACACACACACACATGTATACACACACACACACACACACACACACACACACCCCAAATCAATTTAGTATGCACTGTGATTTGGGGTAAGGGTTTTAGAGACAAAGCAATGTTTGAGTTTTGTCTCTAATTTATCTTACGTAGTTTATCTGGGCAACCTACTTCTCTGAATTTGTTTTCTCATCTATAAACTGAAGTAATAATAGTTCATAAGGTCGTTGCAAGAATTGAGATAGATAAACAAAACTGTCAATGTAGTAAAGGGCAGAGAAGCAGTGGCTGTGATTAATATCAGTCATATTTCAAAAGCTGAATATGTAGATGTCGGGCTGACATAGAATAAAGATGGTAGGGGAGAGATCTTGGGAGAGGTAAGCTCAGAGCGAGGTTTTGGAGAAGAGGAAGAAAATAGTTGGGAAGAAAAAAGGGAAGAGGGTGTTTGGGTCAGGAATGGGGGCTGGGGCAGACACAGGGAGTGGGTCAGGACTGTGGGCTGGGTCAGACACAGGGAGGAGGTGGGTCAGCTCTGGTCCTGGCTCTGGCTGTGGTCACTGCCAGTGAGTCCCAGGGTCAGTCCTGCAGCTCTTCAAGATCTTACACTGTCACTTGCTTTTTTTCTTAAACTTTCCAAAGAAGCAGGCTTCAACTTTCTGCCCAGCAACCTGAGACTCTGGGGAGATGCCAGCCCGACTTGTGGGGAGACTCCTGCCCTCCAACACACCCTCCAATCTGGCAGTCATCTCACCCTGCTCAGGGACTCAATGGGACAAACCTCATTAGTGAGGACGGTAAGGGGCACACACATTCCTAAAGCTCACTTTGGAAAGCAAGTCTCATCCTGCCTCTTATCTTTTCATTTTAAGAAGCTGGAAGGCAGCAAACCACACTGCCACGTATGTACCTATGCAACAATCTTGCATGTTCTTCACATGTACCCCAAAACCTAAAACACAATAAAATATGTTTTTTTTTTTTTTTTTTTTTTTTAAAAAAGAAGCTGGAGGGAATCTTACTGTGCTCCAAAGTCTCTCTTGTCTGGGGAAGAAATAATACTTAAGGTCCTGAATCCTTAGCAACATCAGCACCACTAGAGCATGTTTGCAATGCTGATTGCAGGGCCCCCGACGAGACCAACTGGATCAGCATCTCTGAGGGTAGGACCCAAGGTTCAGTGTTTTAACAGGCTCGCCAGGTGATTCTCATGCACACTAAAGTTTGAGAAGCACTGATTTAAACAACAGTATAGGTAAGTCAGCCTCTGCTGAGTTCACCTGCTTCAGTCTAGAAAGTATAGGTGGCCGGGCGCAGTGGCTCACGCCTGTAATCCCAGCACTTTGGGAGGCTGAGGCGGTTGGATCACAAGGTCAAGAGATCGAGACCATCCTGGCCAACATGGTGAAACCCCGTCTCTACTAAAAATACAAAAATTAGCTGGGTGTGGTGGCGCGTGCCTGTAATCCCAGCTACTCAGGAGGCTGAGGCAGGAGAATTGCCTGAACCCAGGAGGCGGAGATTGCAGTGAGCCGAGATTGCATCACTTAAAAAAAAAAGAAAAAAGAAAAAGAAAAAGTTTAGGTGACTTTCTAGACCAGGAAACAGGAAGTTCATTCTAACACACAATTGAGAAAGCCTTCTTTTCAAAATAAGGAAGATTTCTGGAGACTCCTACTATGGACCAACCAGGAACAATCATAATATAAATTGAGCTTTAAAATGTAGCTATTTGGACTGACCTACTTTATCAGCTTATTTGATTGCAAGCAAAAGAAACAGAATCTTGCTATCTTAAGCACAGAAGGAATTTAGGAGAAGATACAAGGCTGCTTACAGAATCTGAATCAATCAGAAGAATCAGTCTCAGAACAGCCAGGAATCAAGGCAGGACCTAGGTGGAAAAACTACTGGAAAATCTGGATAAGGAGCTGGCGGCGAATCGACTTGCACGGCAATCTGGAGTTGCCTCTGTCTATCCAAGACGCACATTCCAGAGAGAGAATCTGACCGGCCGTGGCACGGTCACATGACAAGCCCTGGTCAGTGCAAAGCAGGAAACCTTGACTGACCTAACGCCCCTCCGAGGCTATACACAGTGGGTGCTGGATGGTTCCTCAGAGCAAAATCAGGGACAGCTCCCAGGCATGGAGCCAGCAGGCAAAACAGTGGACGCTCTCTGCCTGCCTCCCCGGGCTCTCTGTCTATAGCTGGACATCAGCAGGAGAAATACAGATGTGGAAGCCTTCAGAGAGATGAAAGGAAACGTGAAAGTTTTCTTAGAGTGGCTGGGGGAGTTCAAAGGCTAGGAAAAACAGAATGGAGACAACAGTATGATTGGGTGTAGTGGTGAAGGCCAAAGAGGACGACCTTAGGTAATGACTTCAAGAAGCCCAGCTCCTGGAAGCGGAAAGGGTCAGATGCACTGCGTGCCCCGGCAGGAGGGAGGGAGGCGCAGGTTCAAAGAGATGTGAGAGAAAGCCACGGAGAGGCGGAGTGCAGGCGCCCGGCCTCTCTAACACACGCCTGTAATCTGAGCACACAGAAAGAGAGGACAGCTCTTCCTCAGAGGCACGGTGCAGAGGTGCCGGGGTGGGCGGCTGGAGAGCCGGGAAGGCGTCCGTCATCGGCATTCGGGTAAGAGTGTGTGCAATGTGAAGGCAAGGACCCAAAACAGACATCAGTGCCAGGATTTTCTACAGACTCTATGTCACACTCCCAATGTGTAAGGGCTAACAGACTCCACATTTTTGAAGAGAAAGGTTGAGATGATCAACTTTCATAAGGTAAAAGATGATCACAGTCATTGAATCCCAGCTAAAGGCACTGGAAAAAATATGTAAAAGTGGAAAAAGCAGTAGCATTTAATAAGCACCTGCCATGTGATAGGCGTAGTGCTAAACAGTTCACTTAGGCCGGGTGTGGTGGCCCATGCCTGTAATCCCACTTTGGGAGGCTGAGGAGGGCGGATCACAAGGGCAGGAGTTCCAGACCAGCCTAACCAACATGATGAAACCCTGTCTCTACTAAACATTCAAAAATTAGCCGGGCCTGGTGGTGCATGCCTGTAATCCTAGCTACTCAAGAGGCTGAGGGAGGACAATCGCTTGAACCCGGGAGGTGGAGGCTGTGGTGAGCCGAGATCGCTGCCACTGCACTCCACCCTGGACAACAGAATGAGACTCCGTTTCAACCAACCAACCAACCAGCCAACAAAAAACAGTTTAGTTAATGGTGTCTTATCGAATACACAAACAACCAGAGATCTCTGCTTTACAAATAAGAGTTAAGGTGACTTGCTTAGGCTTATGCAGATAATATGGAGAAGTCATGTGCCTGTTTGAGCCTGGTGTGTTTAACTTCAAAGTCTATACTAAATATTCCATCAGTAAAGTCTTTATTATTATTCAATTTACTAGCAAAGTGAATCATAAAAGTAGCTACAAGAGGCTATTAGAAATAGAGCTTTTGGCTTATGCCTGTAACCCAGCACTTTGAGAGGCCAAGGAGGGCAGCTCACTTGAGGCCGGGAGTTCAAGACCAGCCTGGCCAACATGGTGAAACACCACCTCTATTAAACTATAAAACTTAGCCAGGTGTGATAGCACATGCCGGTAATCTCACCCATTTGGTT
Source organism: Saimiri boliviensis (assembly GCF_048565385.1). Lineage (NCBI taxonomy): Eukaryota > Metazoa > Chordata > Mammalia > Primates > Cebidae > Saimiri > Saimiri boliviensis. The sequence continues at coordinate 82,032,432 of NC_133456.1, forward strand.
GGCTGAGGCATGAGAATCACTCAAACCCAGGAGGCAGAGGTTGCAGTGAGGTGAGATCACGCCAGTGAGTGAGACTCTGTTGAAAGAAAGAAGCAAAGAAAGGAAGGAGGGAAGGACGGAAGGAAGGAAAAAAGGAAGGAAGGGAGGAAAGAAAAAGAAGGAAGGTGGAAGGAAGGAAGGAAGGGACGGAGAGAGGGAGGGAGGGCAGATGGGAGGGAGGGAGGAAGGAAAAGGAAGGAAGGAAGCTTTCATCGTACTACATGTATCTATATCGTACAACTAAACATAGGAAGGGAAACACATTTCCTTGTGGTATTTGTTTATTTTTGCATAGTAGGCACTTTTAATGTACATAGCAGGCATTTATCCATAATTGTTTCATGACTGAGTCTCCATAGAGATATGTATGATTAGAGATATAAAACATGTATAGTCATTTTATATTTTCTTTTTAGCTAGCCAAGTCTAAAGAGAACTTATCAAAAGTTATGTATCTAAAATACTTTGGCTAATAGTGGCACAAAACCACCATGAAAATCTGACACTTCTCTAAGAAAACTCATGAACAGTTTGAATACTAGATAACACAGGGCCAATACCTTAATGTCTATTACACACTGATCCAGTGTGGTGAAGAGAGAATGGGATCTGCGAGAGCCACCAACCCAACAGCTACACTAGGCTGATTAAATCAGAAGGCCAAGGTCCTGCATTTCACCTACTCTGATGCATTTGTCCCCTTAGGCCAGTACAGCATGAAGTTCTGATATCATCCCGTGAATAGGGTGGGGGTGGGCCACAGAGAGCAACAACAGACCCATGGCTCTGGAAAGTCTTTCAGAGGTGGAATGAGGACACCATCTTTGAAAGCCCTATTCCCTCCAGTGGGGCTTCCATCTGTAGGGAATTGAGGTGGTGGTCTCTCTCGAACCCTCAAGAAGATTGTGACTCACTACCTAAAGGCTGACAGTCTAAGTAAGTTCTAGGCAAGAGTTGCCCTTGGGAGCTTAACTCTCAATTGGCTCCAGCCCCAGAAGGATACCCTAACAATGATCATGCCCTTAGACAGCATTTTAAAAATATCTCCTTCCACATCAGAACCCTGAAAATCCAATTTGATATGTAGAAGCTGGCAAGTTCCTGCCTCAGCCTATGCCAAAGGAATCCCTCTTCGGTGTGGCATCCCTGCCACTCCACCCACGCTCTGACATCTGTTCCCTAGCAGGACTCGGTGTGCCTTTTACCAGCCCAAGCTACTTAGAAAGCCTAGTTGGTGAATGATATATCTGCCTGCTCATGCCAATGCTTAGCATTAAGCTTTATATTTGGGTAGTGCTGAAGAAATATCTCAGAAAATGCTAAATAATACAAATTCTGAAAACAGCTGTGTAGGAGATTGTGAGTACCTAATTTAGGAACTCTTGCTGGCTTCTTTGGGGGTACGGATAAACATCTGTGTTTTTAATGCCTGCTGCAGATTATTAGTGTGTAAGTGAAGTGCCTTTCACTTTGTGTGTTTAACAAATATTGATTGATTAAATGGATAAATCAACTGAAGAATGCATGCAAAGAAAGGTTATAAAAAGCATTTCAGAAATCCTCAAATCAAAGTGAAAAGTCAACGGCAAGATTGTGATGGATGTGTCCATTTCACAGTGAAATTCACAGAAAATCTACAATTCCACAGGTTGCATGAACAACTAAAACCTGTCTATCGATCACTCCTTTATCATTATATTATATTATCAGAATATCAGGGAAGATGCCTTTGTACATTTCTCAAATTAACTTTTCAAACTATCTAATTATTTTTTTAGAAAGAGAAGCCATTCAGGTGAAACTTTGAAATGGAATTTAACGATAAACAAATGCTCTTTAATTCCCTCCTTCTAAATTGCAAAGGTCAGAATATTTTCTAAGGTCTGGGTTTTCTTTAGTGAGGAAGATGTGCAAATTAGGAATTAAACGATAAAGTCAGACCTCCTCATCCCAAAGCATGGCCTCTCTGCTTTTTAATAGGCTTCTTTTCCATTTGGTTTAAGATAAAGTGGCCCCAATTATTTTAGAATCCTTTAAAGGAAAAGATATCCATAAATTAACCTACAGTCCTCTCTGTATTTCCCAGAGAACTAAATTCTTACTTTAAATGACTTAAATCGCATTGCACAAAACCAGACAAAACTCTCTTCTATAGTGCTACAAAAGACAGACACAGCAGCACAGAATTACGGAGCTAAAAAGATAAATAGAAATAGATATAAACACACACCTCACTAGCAAAATTCAATAGTAAGATCAAAGCTAGACTCTCTCCTTCACAGAGTTCCTGTTAAGATTTTTTTTTCCCTCTTCTGCCCCGTAATCTGAGTCTTGGATACTTTGCTTCCCATTCAGCCTCAAGATCAAACAGCTCACACACATCTGCTGGGGTAGGGTTTGGGTTTTTTTTTTTTTTTGGCATTCAATAATTGGTGAGGGTAAGATGAGAAGAGGAGTTTGAACATCAACATAAAGGCAACAGCAAAATACATCATCACAGTCATTCTGCCACGGAGATGAGGGATCGAGGGAGCTGTGCCTGTACGAGGGTGCTACTGTTTGTGAACGGTAACGCCAACATGTTCCAAGAAGGACGTTCTCTGATTATTTGCCCTAGCATTTAAAATTAACCTTTAAAAAAAAAATAATAATTGTTCTATTTCATCAGTTTCCAAAAGGAGTCCTGCCTCTGGCCTGTTTTGAGAGCAAAGAGGTCAGAGGCCCGGCCTCAGGAAGTGTGCGGTCTCATGCAGGAGCTAGGTATGTCCATATGCAAGAGGGGCAGAAGGCAAAATGTGGTCCCCCAGGAACAGGACTTTTCTGTAAAAATGCAGGACAAGAAATGCTGTCTTATGGCAGTAGGTGGAGAAGGCTTCCTAGAGGAGGTGGCATTCAAAGAGAGCCTTGAAGGATACAATACATAGCGTTTTGTTAAGGAAGTAGATGGAGAATGACCCAGGTAGAGGGACTCGTAGAAACAAAATGGTGCTGGAAAAATACACACATATTTAGGGCTCAATGTAACTGGGGTGCAAGGGCTGGCATTCTCCCCTCCCAAAACTGTGAGCCCTGCTATTTGAGGGGCATGGTCCTGGTCCCTCAGACCCTCTTACAGTCATTCTAGAGCCAGTCCATTCTGTTAGTAGGTGAAGTAATGCTAAGCTGCTATAACAAATACCCCCAAATCTTAGTGGCTTCATATAATAAAAGTTAATCTCCTGCTTAGGCAAAGTCCAGTGCAGATCAGCAGCTCTCCTGATGACTCTCTGCCTGCAGCCCTAGGGATCCAGGCTGCTTCCGTCTGCCACTAACCTGCAGTAAGACCTTGGACAAATCACTTCTGGGGACTTTGATTCTTCATTTACAAGATGAAGCTGATAGTTCTTGATCACCTGCCCTACAGGATTATTGTGACTGTCAAATGCTTAATAAACAACAAATATTATTATAATAATAAAACCCTCAGCACTGGCAGGGTGCAGTGGCTCATACCTGTAATCCCAGCACTTTGGGAAGCTGAGACGGGTGGATCATGAGGTCAGCAGTTCAAGACCAGCCTGACCAACATGGCGAAACTCCGTCTCAAAAAAAAGCCTTAGCACTTATTACATTCTTACTACCCCAAAGCCACTGTACTATGTGTCTTAAGAACATTAATTTGTTTAATCCTCATGAAAGTATTGCCACAAAAGTTTTACCACTAGTTTTTATTTGTTTTTGAGATGCAGTCTCTCTCTGTCACCAGGCTGGAGTCTAGTGGCAGGATCTTGGCTCACTGCAACCTCTGTCTCTCTGCCTCAGCCTCCTGAGTAGCTGGGATGACAAGCGCCCACCACCACACCCAGCTAATTGTTTGTATTTTTAGTAGAGGTGGGGTTTCACCATCTCGGCCAGGCTGGTCTTGAACTCCTGACCTCGTGATCCACCTGCCTTGGCCTTCCAAGGTGCTAGGATTACAGGCGTGAGCTGCTGTGCCCAGCCAATTTTGCCACTATTATTGTGATCATCAGATGGGGTTTATTTGGCATTCATAAGTGAAGTATCATTGTAAAGGAATATTTCTTGAACATACGGAGCAGGCTTCCTACTTGAGGCCTCGCACTTGCTAAGCTCTCTTTCAGGGATGATCTGACTAATGTGCTGCTTTCATTCGGGCCTCTAGCCTCATAGCATTTCTCCAGAGCGGACGCTCCCGTCAGCTCTGTGTTCTGAGAGTGTCCGTCTTACTCCGTCATTTTCTCTATCCTGTAGCCCTGTTTGATGGTTGTTTACAGCATTGTAACCCCCTGGTATATTGTGATTTTATACATTTATTTATCGTCAGTGTCCCCAAGCTAGATTCTAAGATCTATGATGGCAGGGGCTTTGTTTGAAGTATTCATTGCTTTAACTCCAGTGCCTAAAACAGGGTTTAGTGTATAGTAGGTGTTCAGTAAATATTTGTAGTGATCCAATCTTTATGCTGCACATTGATGTGGGGAAAATGATCCTCTGTTACTTTCTTTTTCTGCAGAGAAGCTGTATCCAAGACACAGCTGCATTATTTAGAGGGCTGCGAACCTAAAACGGCAACACTCTTACAGCCTAGGGTGAAGAAATCTACCAGCTGCAACCTATCAGCTCTCTCCTGGTGAAAGGTTAGAGGGAGGCATGCTCCTTCTCAGCCACTGCTCGGGCATCTGGGCCGCCTGTTCAGGCTTTAATCAAGTTATCATATCTAGCCAGGGTCTCCCGGATCCCGTCACTTCTGAATGAGAAAAAATTTGCAGACAAATTTCTAGCAGCAGGAAGTTGGTGCTCTCCTGCAAGGCTGCCTGAAAAGCACCTGCAACATCAGCAGCCTCCCTCCTGCTCCTGCTGGGAGCCGGCTCCAAGCCTCTGGCTTTGGGACTTGAGGGCTTTCTGCTCATTTACGTCTAGCCTACCTGCCCCTCTGAAATATTGCTCTGGTACCAGTACTGCCCTGGGCTGGGCATGGAGGCGACCTAAGCCCACATCCAGGCTGGTGATATCTCCCTAATAAGCTTTACTGAGTTGCTCTTGTCAAAGGAGAGGAAATCACGAAGCCATCAGTGCCAGCCAAGCCTGCCCGCCGCGTTGTCCCCATGCGTGTGGGGCATGTGAAACAGTGCCAGGAAAGCGCGCTTTAACTTACAAGAGCCCTGTTCAAAGGAAGGGCTGTGCTGGCCTCTGTACGTGCCCAGCCATTTTTACTTCTAAAGTGAAAACTGTGAGAGAAGCACAGAAAGCACTTTCTCCCCTTCATTAGAAAGAACACTTTTCCCCCCTAGGAAAGAGAGTTTTGCTGGAAAGAAAGAGCGGAGAGGATAAAGATATTGGCAGAGCTTAATGCCATAAATCTGATTAATTTACCTTGTGACACTCTCAACAAAAAAGTGAAGGGTCAGAGCCTTGCCTGTGAACTGACCTTTCACCTGCAGCCACGGTGGTAACAATGGGAGCCTGAGCCGCCTTTCACAGCTACCTGCTGCTTCCTACAATGAGATTGGACACAGTTTTCAACATGATGGAGAACACCTCCAGAGCCAGCGCCCTTTATTCCTTCTGCCGGTGGGGTGGAAAGCCAACATCTTCACCTAGTGTTCACATAGGACCAGACAAGATCTTCTGTCTCTGGGTTGGGGGGGAAGGAAACAAAAACAGAGTGCTCTCTCTGTGATTCATTGGGTGAACATGTATTTAATAGCTTACAGAATATAGAAAGACGAGCAATCCTTGATCCTTGCCCTAAAGGCACAGAGGGGACCATGTCACTATCTAAAACAGGATGCAATCAACCTCTAATGTGTGGGAGGTTCTCAATGCATGCTCACAGGGTGAATGATTGATCTGTGAGAGCATTTTCTGCAAAGGAAGACACTAGAGGAGACAGAGTCTGGAATTGCCAGACTGGGAAGCTCTGAGAATGACATTCGCCTTCATCTCTTAAATCACAGCAATGCACTTAAGGATGGAAAGTGAGACGACCCTCCCTCTGCGATTCACATCTCTGTTGAAAAGCATCTCTGACTGAGCAAGTTTTCATGAGACAGAGCTTACTTATTCTGGGATTCATGGCAACTATTCCTGGGAATGTGCAGCCCACTGTAGAACACTTTCAGAGATTTCTCTGTTCCTGCAAGTTGCCACATCATGTTGCAACCCTTGCAGCTTTCTCGTTTGGTGTTTCACCCCAGCCTTGGAAGAACGTATGAATCCAGGGCAATGTGTCACAGAATGGGGCAATGAAATAGGAATCAAACATTCAGTTAAGCACCACCAGAAGCTGTTTCTCCATGGAATTAACATTGTATTCAACCTTGCTTTGTAGTAGAGTTGTGCTGTGTTTTAAAATTCACGTTTCTCTCTGTCTCTTCTGAAGGCACCCAGTTTTTACTGATTCGGCACTTTCCAAGCCTGGCAGGGGCCACTTGGAACAGCTGGCAGCCATGGAGACTTGAAAACACTCCCTTGAGCAGTGGAACTCAGCTTTCTGGAGATTTACGATGGCAGCAGATGGGCCCAGGTGGGCGCGTGTGAGAATCCCAGACAGGCCCAGCTCTGTCTGCACACTGAAATTGTGTCTAGACAGGAGGCTAGGCACACTCACCTTCTAAATTCACTTTGAAACTGCTCAAAGAATAAAAGGAATTTATTGATGCTGAAAGGTCTGGAACATACAGGCAAGACACCAGGAATTTCTCAGGAAGAAAGAAGGGAAAGAAAGGATGGAAAGAGAAAGGGAGGGAGCAAGGGAAGGAGCGGGGAGGGAGGGAGGGAGGGGAAGAGAAAGATGAGCTCTTCACAGAAAGTGCACATGACAAATTAGCGCAGAGCATGATTCTGCCATGTTACTGGTCTGGTCTCCCCAGTTGGTTACTGGAACCGCTTCTGTGGGGCACTAATGGTCAGGAGGGTTGTCCATCATGGCTCAGCTCTAAGAAGGAACAATCAGTCCTCCCATGTCAGCCTAGAGGGGACCCTTAGGGATCCTCTAATGCTAGACATGATCTAAAAGCAGGTGATGGCGGTGGTGGTGACTGATTGTCTTTGTTGTTTTAGCCAGGTTTACGAATCTGAAGTCCAAGATTTAAAGCAGCTCAAAGGGCAATGGCTCTGCTTGAAGTTGAAGTAGGAGGTAGCCTGAGTCCCAGTCCCAGAGACATTTCTTCCACCTTATCCTTCCAGTACTCCAGCTTCCCCCAACTGACCCACAGAAGGCATTGAAGTTGAAACCAACTAGTTCATTCCAAGGCCGAGGCCCGGAGAGAAGGGAACTTACCTGAGTCACTCTGAGTGAGTGATGGCAAAATAGGACCAGAAACAAGTCTCCTGTCCTCATCCAGGTTCTTTCCCTCATACCCCAGGCAAGCTGTGTACCTGGGCATCACTATTTCCTGACTCTCCAGAAAAATGACAGAGGTTACTACAATGGCAAGAGAAGCAGGAGGAAGCCAACTTGGGGCTGTGGGACCTCCCCATCCCAGGCACACATTCCACAGCTGCGGCCAGGAACATGTACTGCATGCGGCTGAAACATCCTGAAACCACCACTAGCCCCAGATTCAGACAACCAGATTTTGTCTGGGTGCCATATGTCTGGCATCATAGAGATTTCATTTACACTAAAAATGTAAGCATCACAATAAGGGAAAAGCTGTCCATTCAATGCTTATTAAAGGATTTACTTGTGATTTATTGATTTTTTAAAAATAGAAAAGTAAAAGAGAACAACAAAACAATAGATCACATATTCTCCAGGTGACTTACGGCCCGAGGCCAGCATGAGGCCTACCTTAAATAGAATAGTCTTGATATGTTGAAAGGTACATTTCAGTCCAGAAATCAATGAGTGAATCTGATACAATTTGAACAGATGAATAATGTGAGCAAGAGACGTTCCCTGACACTTAGGAAACATGGTTTTGAAAGATCATCCAGACTTGCAATTTAATACCAGATGCTGGCATCTGGAGAGAGCCTGGTTTGACAGTTTGGCAGGAAATATGAAGAAAACACAAATGGCAATTCAGAAAAAAAAAAAAATAGTTATAGCAAGGATTGCTGCAATGACCCAGTTAAGCAGTCCTGGAATGTCAGAAAGCCAGAGTTTATCACCCATAAAGCTTGGGTCATGTAAAGGGCAGCCTGGGCCCTGGTAGGTTCCAGAAGGGATCTGAGGGTGAGGAAAGGGAAAGTTCTTTGGTGAGCTCCCTGAGGCCATCAGTGGTGGGGGGAAGCAGGCCAGAGGGTACTGCTGGTTTCTGTGATGTGGCTGCAGGGCCGAGAGGAAATGTCTCTCCCAACCTGCTATTACGGCAGCTGTGGTTGAGCCCATCCTGACAGCTGGGCCCTGGCAGAGAACACAGGAAGCTGGCTGACCCCAGCCATCAGCACAAGCGGGAAGAGACAGTGGTTATCCCGAGCCCTGGGTCCAGGAGCTTGGAAACTCCCAGCAGCCTAACTGTCCTGGTTGATACTGCACCTTCCTGCTTGTCGCTAGAAATTCACGTTAATTTTATTTAAGACATAATTTACATCTGGTGAAATACTTAGAGATCTTACGTGTCCGTTCAGATTTGACAAAAGAATACACTCATCTGCCCCATACCCTGATCAAGACACAGAACGTTGCTCTCCCTTCAGCAATTTCCCTTGTGCCTCTTCCCAGTCAACTCCTCTTTGTATACACACAACATAAAGCAACCACTGATCTGACTTCCATCACCACAGGTTACATTTGCTATTGCAGAAGTTCATATAAGTGGAATCATACAATGTGTCCTCTTTGGAGTCTGGCATCCTTAATTCAGTATGTTGTTACAATTCATGCATGTTGCTGCATGTATCAGTAGTAGTTGATTCCTTTTTTTTCTTTCTAAGTAGCATTTCACTGTATACCACAATTTGTGGTTTATTCATTCACCTATTGTCAGACATCTGAGATGTATCCAGCTTTTAGCCATCATGAACAGTCTTGCCATAAACACCCCTGTATACGTCATTGTGTGGGCATATGATTTCGTCCCTCAAGGGTAAATACCTGGGAGTGGAACTGCAGGGACATAACGTAGTCACATGTCAAATTTGTAAAGAAACTGATTAACAGATTTCCAAGGTAGTTGTTACAAGTTCACGGTAAGTATGACTTTCCAGGTGGTCCCTGTGCTTCAGGCATGTGAATAACTGCACTGCTATGAAGTGCAGGTGGAGATGGTATAGCACAGTAACGAGTACACATGCCTGGGGTTGTGACATCTCAGTCACATTTCTGCTCAAGGGTCTTGGTTTCCTTACCTATCAAGTGACTCAAGTGAACAATGTCTAAGGGTATTTCTTGTCCTATTATGAGATAATGAGCCTTTCATTCCTTCACTTACTAGAAAAGCAAAACAAAAATATACTTGTGATTATTTTCTTTAAAAGTTAATGTCTTCTTTGTAACCTGTTATTAGATTTGTTGTCTAACAACTTCAAGCCCTGGGTCAGATATAATGCTTGCAGCTGCCGATAGCAGAAAACTCAATTCAGACTGGTTTAACCAATAAAGGGGAGCTATCAGCTCATGTAACAAGTCCAGAGGTAGAGGCCAGGGCATGGACATAGAGGGACCATGGACATAGAGGGTTCTGCTCCATGTCTCTGTAATTCTCATGGCTTTGCTTTCCTCTCTTTGACGGCTTTGTCCTTAGGTTGGAAGCAAGATGGTAACAGTTCCTGCCTTCGCTTCTATGCACAACAGGAGAAAAAAAGCTGTCCTTTCCAGTGGTTCTTTCTTAAGAATGAAGAAACTTCTTTTTCAGAAGATTTTAAAACACATTTCCTCATGTCTTATTGGCCAGCATTGGATTACATGCTTTCCCAACCAATCTCTGTGAGCAGGATAGTGCCATGATCTAATTGGCATAAGCCTGGATTCCCAGGCCAGTCGGTGATCCATTATACTCACCAACCTTACCACTGTAGCTGGGATGAGGCCAGTTTCTCCTAAAGCATGTGACTATGTGGAGACAGAGTAAGTGCCTCCTCTTCCAAAAAGTGTGTGTGTGCGGTAGATGTTGGGTAAGCAACTAGTGTCCACATGGAGTCCTTCTTCACAGGTACAGACATTTACCACATGGCCCTTATCAGAAGGCAAATAACAGATCATCCAGAAGAAGACTCAGAATCAAAGACAATTTGGTAAATGTGGCAAATTAAACATGATCACAAATACTTTGCAGCTCTTCCCATCAAATGGTGGAGTCTATCCTCCTGTCTCTTGAATCTAAGCTGGCTTTGTTTTGACCAACAGAGCGTGTCAGAAGCAATAGTGTGTGTACTCCACAGCCTAGGATTTAGGAGTCCTGCAAGGTCTTCCCCTGATCTCTTGAAACATTCCCACAACCATATGAGGAAACCTGGACTGGATGACTGAAAGATAAGGGACCACATAGAGACGGAAGTTCAGCTGACAAGTCAGCTCTAAAGCCCTAGATATGTGGGTGAGCCCTCTTAGATCCTCCAATCTAAATCAAGCTGTCAAATGACTGCAGCCACATGAGAGACCCAAGGCAAGACCAACAGAAGAACCAGCAAGCTGAGCTCAGCCAACTTAAATCATGAGAAATAATACATCATTGTTATTTAAGACACTAAATTTGGGGTAGTTTATTACAAAGTAATACAGTAAGTCAGAAAGGGCATTTAAAATTCTTCTAGTCTCTCCAATGGGTGTGGGCTACTGAGCCTATCAGATATATTCACTACTTGCTGAGATATGAGGCAGCCCATTCCATTTTTAGAGCATTCTACCAGAATGCCTTTCTACTATAAAAGCAGATTCAGCCTCCCTTGTGCTTCCTTCAGCCCTGGTTCCCTGTCATTCATTGGGGTCATAGAGAACAAGTTCAACCCCTCAACCACATAAAAGCACGTCAGCTATCTGCAGTCACTCATCTCACCATGAGAGATCATCCTTTCCCAAAGGGTTCTCAACTCTCTTCTATTGCTGATAGAATGGAGAATGGTGAACCTAGAGGGCCACACCAGTTAGGAGGCCATCCGAATGGCCAGATGATGCCATGAGGGTATCCTGAAACCCTGGGTCCATGGCAGTAACTTTCTCCTGGCAGGGCCTGGGCTCACCTGTGGAAGCACCAGTTAACCTGGCAATATAAAGGTGGCTTTGATTAAAGAGGAATGAGGCAAGCAAGAGGGCAGGGCTGGTGCTCACTGGCTGCTGCAAGGAGGTCCATGTGGAGGAGGAGGGGGCCCAGCAGACAGGCACTATCTGAGATATCTGTGCCCTGCAGGAGCTGGGGCAGGAGGCAGGGCAAGAAAGGCTACTGGCAATACAATCTGTTCAGGTGGGTCTCTCCCTCCTTACCCACCCTGCTGCCTTTGCAGGGGTTCCTGGGACTTGCCAAACAAGTCTCCAGTGTCCCAGCAGTGAGGGAAGCTGGTTCTCAGGGTGCCCAGGGAGTCTGTGTCCCCCAGCAGTCCTCCAGTGCCTAGAGACTGAACCACATTTCTTCCCTCTCTTTATATCCTCAAGCACACTTGAGCACAGGGCTTTTAGGAGGCCTCAGTTGTCACCAGAATCTTGCGCAGTCACACAGAAACTGCACGTTGACTCTCTTGGATGGGATTACTTCAAGCTACCCCTTCTCAGGCACCTCGGGTTCTCAGCAACCTCTGACAGTCAGCCTCTCACCCACTCCTCTGTAGGCTTCAGTAACTGAGGGGGGATTCCAGAAGCCCTTCTTCCTGGAAGGTGGCCCTGGTGAAGAGCCAGCATGCTGTTGGGGGAGGACAGGGAAACTGCCCTCAGGACCTGACTCCAATGGAAGCCTCCTCTGCCGTCTGTGCCCTGCTTCATGGTGGGAGAGTGGGGTATACTGGTGGCCCCCATACCAGACCACAGGCTCAGATGCCCAGGGGCAGGCAGCCATGGTGAAGAAAAGCAAATCTTACTCTCAAGGGAAACCAATACCTTCCTCAGGGGATGAGAGGGCGGATATACAAGGATGTCTCTGGGGGCAAAATCAGGGAGTATAAGGAAAAATGGTGCTGCCCTAGGTGGCAAGAGAAGACCAGCCAACCAGAAGCAATCAGAGTCCTGGAATGAACTCCCATCCACCTTCACTCCTTCAGCCTTTTTCATAAAATCATTATGCCCTAACTATTCTTCATTAGCCGGTCATGCTACCACAAGCCACTCCTCACATAGCCCCCTCCTCCCCTATACCCTGAGCAGTGTGTTTTCCTGAGAGTTTACATTTTTCCCCTTTTCAAATTATTATGTCCAGACTCTTGAATCTGGAAATGAGAAAATAAATTAGCAATTGATTATAGTCTCAAACATTTTCTCTTATCTTTTCCTTTAGAAAATATATCAAGAAATCATTGTGACTCTTTAGATGGATATTTCATAAGTCTAGTCAGTTTTAAACTTAATGCGACTGGGCATGGTGGCTCATGCCTGTAATCCCAGGACTTTGGAAGGTCGAGGCGGGTGGATCACAAGGTCAGGAGTTTGAGACCAGCCTGACCAACATGGTGAAATCCTGTCTCTACTAAAAATAATAATAATAATACGAAAATTAGCCAGGTGTGGTGGCGGGCACCTGTAATCCCAGTTACTCAGGAGGCTGAGGCAGGAGAATGGCTGGAACCCCGGAGGCAGAGGTTGCAGTGAGCCAAGACTATGCCCTTGCACTCCAGCCTGAGCGACAGAGAAAGACTCCATCTCAAAACAAAACAAAACCACAACTCAATGAGTGAGGTAAAGTTTAAGTCAGATCCCTCAGATCTGTGTGTGCAGAAGTATGTGGAAAGAGCCGGGGAGAAAGGCCCTTAGTGAGGTCATTGTTACCCTAATTTGCCTCAAAATGTAAAGAGGACTTTAACAGAGATAAGGTGAATAGAAAGCCAGCCTTTTCCTTGGGATGAAACTATTACTTTTAAACTGGTCCTAAAAAGTCTGACCATTTCCCAATTTTGTGGAGAAAAAAAGAAAAAGAATTCAGTAAAAGTTGTGCCATCTGAATTTGATGGCAATTAACAAACAAAAGTGTCCTCCTTCAGGGAATGAAAATTTTTGGGACAAAGAAACTGAGTCCTGGAGTGCCTAAGTATTCATCCGAAATCAATGACATTTATTTTCTTCACTTTTCACACCATGGAATCAAGACGCTTCTGATCAGAGGGCACTAAAACCCAGTTGGCTTATTTCACCCAAAAGTTGAGCTGAATACACTCCCAGTGCCAGGAAATCAGAGGTAAGACCTGCAGCACCTAACTGCGTCCACCTCCGCCCCAGCAAATGCTGCAGGGCAATAAGAGTTACATCAGACAAGTCCCAGCTCTCAGACCTGCATGTACAGATGTGCATGTGAACAACCCTCCCTGGAGAAGGGTTCCTTCTGTTATCTTGATGGCAGGAGTATTCAGTGCCCTTTGCATAACCCCCAAAGCCTAAGTCTGATGGCAGAGTTTGCAAAGACTGTCTCCAGGCTGTAGCCATTGCAAGTGGCTTTACCAAGATTAGGCTGTTTGATAAACAGATAAACTTGGAGCTGGAAGGGACTTTAGAGTTTGACCAATTCAGCCCTCTCAGCTTGATTTTTTTTTTTTTTTTTAAACAGAGGAGGAAGTTGTAGCTCAGAAAAGAGGCAAGAATTATCCAAATGACCCACAGTGACTTGGCAGCAATGGAGTTCAGATCAAAACATGAGCTTGGGCCACCACCTTGCACAGCCACAGGAAAAGGTTGGTTCCTTGAAAGGTCCCCAGAGCTCTCCTTTAGTCCCAGGCCACACACTTCCTCCTTCCCCCAACTATCAGCTCCAACTATTTTGCAATTGCTGGCTTTAGACAAGGAGAACTGGGGGTAGTCCGCATGTGTTGGTTTGCAGACAGGTCTATCAGCTCAGCAGTAAAGAAGACAATGCCACCTTCAAATCAAGTTAAAAACATTTTTTTATTAAGCTGCATCAGCGTAAGAATCACTGGGACTCTTGCTAAAATCCAGTTCCCTGGATTTTACCTCTGTGGGCTTCAGTAGCTGAAGGGGGGCTGTAGGGAGCCGTGACTGAGGCTGGAGTGAGCTGTGATCATGCCACTGTGCTCCAGCCTGGACAACGTGTCAGAGTAGGAAGATGAGGAACTTCATTTTCAGTAGCTCCTCTGGTGACCTTCAGAATAAGACAAGCCTGGAACTCACTCCTTTTGTCTCTTCAGCCTGGCATTCAAGGCTCTTTGCTGTCAGCCTGACTTCCTGCTGATCACATTTCTATGCCTCTGCCTCATGGAACTTTTTGGCATTTCCTGAAAATTTTATAATTTCGTAACAGTGAAAGCTACCGTTCACCATGCACCTCTCGAGTACTACACAGGTGGCTCTCACGGCCAGACCTCTCTCAGGTAGATGAGGATACCAGCCCCAACTTACAGTGAAGACTCTGAGGGGTGGGAGGTTTGAATAACTCTTCCAAGGGCACAGACTCCTCACTCCCGGTCACTTCACAGCCCTGCTTCTGTGAGCGTGGCCTTTGTTTTTCTCACACATGCCTTTGTTTATTCAATTTCCTGATAAAACTCTCCATGCCTTCTGCCTGCCATCTCTGCTTGATAATGTCTGGCTCATTTTTCCTGGCCAGCATCACTTCCCTCTGCTTCTTTTGAGGCACTTGCCACACTATGCATTGTGCTGGAGGTGACTGTGGACAACTTCTCTACTGGCTTTTTTATTTTTTTTTTTGGAGATAGGGTCTTGCTGTGTTGTCCAGGCTGGAGTACAATAGCATGATCACGGCTCACTAAAGTCTTGACCTCCCAAGTTCAAGCAACCCTCCTGCCCCAGCCTCTAAGTGGCTGGAACTATAGGCACGCACCACTACACCTGGCTAATTTTTGTACTTTTGTAGAGATGGAGTCTTACTTTGTTGCCGCGACTGGTCTCAAACTCCTAGGCTCAAGAGATCTGCCCACGTCAGCCTCCCAAAGTGCTGGGTTTATAGGTGTGAGCCACACACCGGACCTGCAGCAGCCCCCTGTCTAGCTTTCACACTCACTCCACACAACAGCATGAGTGATCATTTTTTAAATATCTTTCAGGTCATCTCACTCCTGGTTCATAAACTCCAATGGCTCCTCTCTCCCCCGAGAGCAAACTCCCTTGCTGCGGCCTGCACTGGCTCTCTGGCCTCGTCTACTTTGCCCACTTCTGCCCTCCTTGCTCACCCATCCGAGCACGCTGGCCTCCCTGCCAGTCCTCCAAGATGACACACACACTCCCCTCTTTATAGAAAGGCCCAGGTATCCATGTGACTCTCTCTGATTTCCTTTGAGCCTCTGTTCAGATTTCCCTTTGTCACAGGGGCTTCCCATAACTTTCAGTGTAGGACGGTAGCTCCTTTTTGCCTGCACAAATGGGAAGCCAAGGCCCAATGGAGGCAGTTTATTATTCAAGGTCACACATCAGCCAGTGGCAGGCAAGACTGAAACCTGGATCTCTCAGCTTCTGATTCAGTCCCTTTACTGCTGGTCTCTCTGACCAGCAAATCCTAAAATCCATTCTTAATGCATGGATTTGTCCAATTTCCACCAAACACAGGCTGTGTAATCATAGGCAGAGAGCTTCACTTCAAAACCTGCATTTTCTTAAACATAGTGGGAAGGGAGTGGAGGGAGGCGAGAAGCAGAGATGTGCTTGGCCTCCAGGGTCTTCTCTGAATCAAATCATCTTTGAGGAAGGACTGAGCTTCAATGCCTGACAGTCCCACCCCACCACACCCCAGAGCAGATTCAAAATATATGAGGGAGAAAACATATGCAATTTTGTGGGCCTCTTGTGAGAAAAATACAAAATGTTATAAATAAAAAGGCCAGGTTTGGTGGCTCACATCTGCAATCCCAGCACTTTGGAAGGCCGAGGCAGCTGGATCACCTGAGGTCAGGAGTTCGAGACCAGCCTGGTCAATGTGGTGAAACCCTCTCTCTACTAAAAATACAAAAATTAGCCAAGTGTGATGTTGGGTGCCTGTAATCCCAGCTACTTAGGAGGCTGAGCCAGGAGAGTTGCTTGAACCCAGGAGGTGGAGGTTGTGGTGAGCCCAGATTGTGCCATTGCACTCCAGCCTGGGCAACAGAGTGAGACTTCGACTCAAAAAATAAAATAAAATAAAAAGTAAATAAATAAATAAATAAACATATATAAATATGGATATATATTTAGAAAGCTGGGAAATACCATAAACATCTTAAAATTTAAAAAGGAACAGTATTTTTAGTAATTCATGCTTCATGTACCCCTATAATACTTTTTTAATCTACATTTTTACTACTTTTTGATTGCCACTTAATATAATGATTTTGCTATATTATTTTCAATAGAGATCATAGAAAGATAGGTCACTCATTCTGCTAGCAGGGTTGATTGGAGTTTGCTACTTTATTATTGAAAGTTGGGGTGCATAAAATTCTTGATTTCTCACTAGATGTCCTTGTTTTTTTTTTTGTAGCACTCCTATACAACTGTTTCTAGAAACACAAGAATTCTGATGAATTCAATTTTATGCAATTTCCATTTAAAAAGAAGAAAAAGCATAGTACATGTACATTATCAACCGTACTTTATAAAGTAGAATCCTGAGAGGGGAGAACTTTCCTTCAACCAGACATGAATGAAATAAACTCATCCCTTTATAATCGTATACATGTGATGCTTAGACACTTTTGTGTGGGTTGGTTTCTAGGTCCATACATTGCAAACCTTGCTTCTTCTCCATTACCCACAGACCTTGAGCATTTAGTTTAATTGTTCACTGGCCCCCTGTCTGGTCTGTAGCTCTGTGCCAAAACAGCAGGTGAGTCAGCACAGTGGAGGTAGTATTCCTGGAAGTCATTTCTACATCAGCAAGGCTAGAAATAATGTAATTGTACACAGACGGACAACAGAAGACGACTTTACCTAAGGAAACCTTGAGTAAGGGATAGTTTAGTTTTGACTTCATATCACATGCAAGTCACCATGTGACCTGATGACCCATAGTAAAACCATCCTATGAGGTTACTATGATTCTGATTTTATGAATCATGTTAAGTAACCTATGCAAGGTCACACTGCATGCAATATGAAGTCAAAACTAAAGTATCCCCTACTCAAAGTTCCCTTAGCTAGAATGCACAATTGCTCTGGGGTCGCTTTCACCCCATTCGACAGCCCTTGGGTATGACGGAAGCAAAGTCAGAGTGAAAATAGCATTCTTAACTAGTTGTGATTAAAATATCTGATTTTTGCAAATATTATGAAGACAAATGGCGTTGAGAACACATAGAAGCTTAAACTTCATTATCTTCATGCAAATTCACCCCTGTCCCGGAAGCAAAAATCTGCCCACTCCACCTACCTGTGTGGAAAGAATTCAGCAAGTTTAGCCAGTGAGTTAAATCAAGGAAGAAGAAACCTCCTTGACCTCACAATAGTTTGTTTTTCTCTCTATAGAATAACCTCAATAAACTTCAGGCAAGGGCTAGCTGTAGAATGAAACCTTGATGAGTTCAATTACAAAGGATTACACAGGGTCCTGCTTAAAATATGTTGGCCTTGTGTTTCATTCTGTGTTTAAATTATCCCAGCATCGTTTATAATCCTCATGACATTCTTGTAAGGCAAGTAGGTGGCAAGGATTATTTTTATGGTGTTGAAGCTCTGATTCAAACAGGGCCAAAGTCTGGCAAATGAAATGTAATCAGCAAGTTTTACAAGAAAACAAAGTAAACCAAACATTGAAACCTTCACTGTTAAAAATAACTTTATGTTATCGTCTCAGCCTAAATACCATTTGATGTTTTGTATAGTTGGGGTATACAACTTAACAGCAATATTTTCAATGTATAAATAAAAACGACTTTTAGAAAAGGGAAATTTTGAGAGTAATTACATATTGTCAGCTACTTTCTTAATATATTTTTTTATCTTCTCAAAGGGATTATAGAGTAAAATAGCTTGAAGATGAAAGAGCGTGATTTTCCATTTAAGGGGCAGTCCACAGTTTCTGTTGGCCAAGAGATCCTTGATATATATCTGAAGATAAATAGTTAATAAAGGTGTTTGGATTGCAACATCTGTTGCCATTCGTGGAAGCTGGGACTTAATTGCGGACTGGAGCATCAAATCTTCAGAGAGTTTGTAAGACAGAGATTGATTGGGGTCACCAGGTTACCCAGAAGTAAAATCCCAATCCTTATCTTTAAAATGCAGTGTCCAATTGATTCTCTCTGGATCATTACACACAGCACATAGAGGTAAAGCCAAGGAGAGGAGTGGTCAAACATTATCCTTTTCAAGATATCTAAAAAAATAAACCATAGCGGTGCTTTGATTTTGGCGAACAGTACAAAGCAGAGTGCCAGCTAAGGCTTAGAGATAGAGGTAGCAATGTTATGTTAATAAATACATCTCCTAAATTTACATTCAGTGAAGAGAAACACTGGTAATGCCCTGGTTTTCCAACTTAGAGCCTGAACCACAGATGCCAAATCTGCCCAGCCAGGACCACCAAAGAGAAAGCTCAACTTGTAAGTCATAGGGTTCCCCTGCTATCAGCAATCTATAAAGTCAGAAAAATAAGCAAGACGTTCCATGATTGAGATGTGATCAGCATTGACAGCCAGAGATTGCTCTTCAGTTGAGTCAGGAGAACCAAGTTCTGATACCACTAAGTCACCACGTGACTTTGAACAAGTCACCTTCCCTCTTGGGTTACCATGATTCTGTCTTTCAAATCACAGTGTAGACTAAATAAGGTTTAATGTTCTCAGAATTTGAAAGTGGAAGTTTATTGTCTTTCTTTTAATTGGTAGCCGTGCTCTGGATCTTACCTGAATGTCTTTCCTGGAACTCTGGCCCTGAATTTAAGAACTTACCCAACTCCCCAAAGACAGACTATTAACAGAAAAGGTCTAAGCCTTGGTCATAAGTACCATGGCTGAAAAGGACAAGGGATATGGTTCTCCAGCTCTGAGTTTACACTGATGGTCAGTAGCTTCTAGAGGAAACCAATTAACAAATCCCTGGCATCAGCATGAAAGAGCTCAGCAAATCCCAGAGAAATGGTGACATCCATGGAACATAAAATGCTACTTTGCCCATGGGAGTTGTAAGAAAACTGACTTGTAGCTTCCTGGTGAACTTCAATTTCACTGGATTTTCTTTTTTGACAGACATGTGAACAAAAAACTCAAGCTTAGTAGATAACTCCCAGGATCTAGAACATCAGGAAAGCCTGTTGTATAAAACCATTCTGCTGGTATCCAGGGCAGGGTTCCCTCAGAAAGGAATGTGTGAGAAAATAGCTTGGTAAGTTCAGTACCATATTTAACAAACTTAGAAAAGAAGAGAGACATTGAGGCACGTCTACTATTTACTCTCTCTTGTTGGGACAGAAAAGGTCAGCACTTAGAAGCTGAGATTTCACTATCAATAAGTATGAAAAAGGGCTTCTCTGTAAAAGCCTGCCCACCTCAAGGTACCTTAATTATTCTTTCTTAGTAAATTAAACTATTTTAAGTTCATCTATATTTCACAATTATCAAATCAGGTATTTAGTATCTTGTTACAAGGGTCACAAAAGGCAGTACTCTATATAAAGTAGAAAAATAATAGGCTGCTTTGTAATAAAGTTTACTAAACATATTTGTGATATAGTTGAAACGTAGGGTATTATTCCAGCTTTTGAAATTATTGTTCTTTTCTTATTTTGGAAAATATATATTTGGAATTGTTACATAATTTTGTTATTTGTTCAATACTCACCCTAGGCTTAACAAATCATTTGGAAACAGAAGAAAGATGAAATCTATTCATAGTAAAGCTTTTTGCTCCTTTAGACAACCACACATACACACCTGTTCAGATTCCCCACTAACCGTTCAAATTTCTCTGTTCTTCTCTGATCACCTCATGATTTTGTTCCTTTAATTAGCTCCTGCACATTTTCAGAGGTTTACGAGGGCTAAAATTTTCTTGTTTCCATTTAAAGGCCAGCATGCTTTCTACTGCCTGGTAATCCAGTAATATATTTCTGCTGAGTTCCATTGTATCCCAAGAAAGAGGAGAGTCACACCAAGGAGGCGGCTTGACTTCAGCGTCCCCTTTTCCTTTCTTCCCAGCCAGGATGCTTCTGGCTGGCCCAGAAGTAAGTTCACATATTGTGCCAGGCAGCCAGAGAATGGCTCCTTAGTGCTTGCACTAATCCTCCTCTTTACTAAATAAGCAAGTCAAGCTTTGGGGGTAGAGATGGGAAGAAAATTATATAATTTGAGTTAATTGGTTTGGGGCTACCCAAAGCCCCAGCTGCATTGAACGGAATTGTTTGGACTTCAAAACCCAATTAGAGACATTCAGCTGATGTAAAATAGATTTTATTCTTTTTCTCTAAGTCATTGTCAAGAGACTCAGCCTTCATACCACACCAGAAAATATCCGTTAATCACAGGCTTGCCAAATGCGTTCTGAGAACATTTCTGGAAATAGGTATATCTAAAGGCATGGGAGGAATATAAAGACATGCAACGTAACTAGTTTATTTTACAGGTTCAAGAATTCAACTTCTAGTGATAAGACAGGAACTCCTTTCAACAACCCTTCAAGTACTATAAAATGTGTGTTAGCTAATCAAACTGTATGAACAAATGCTCCAACCTCTATCTTTTTTTTCCGAGAGATTGTTTGGACAGGTTTGAGAAATTCATGTTTGACCTTCTTAGAGTTGAGACAAAACCACATGTGACTTCTCTTTGAATGATCAGTTTGTAAGGAATGGCCATAGTGACATTAGCTTGCGAGCAGCTGCAGTTTGAGTTTCCACTCTGAGTATTCAGAGTGAGAATTGTTGCATGTTTAAAGTGACTTGAGATGTGCTGGCTTTTGGGTCCAGCAGCTTATTCAAATGGTGCTTGAAATTGTTTTCTTTCTTTTTTTTTTTTTCTTTTCTTTTCTTTTTCTTTTTTTTTTTTTTTTTTTTTTTTGAGGTGGAGTTTCGCTCTTGTTACCCAGGCTGGAGTGCAATGGTGTGATCTTGGCTCACCGCAACCTCCGCCTCCTGGGTTCAGGCAATTCTCTTGCCTCAGCCTCCTGAGTGGCTGGGATTACAGGCACATGCCACCATGCCCAGCTAATTTTTTGTATTTGTAGTAGAGACGGGGTTTCACCATGTTGACCAGGATGGTCTCGATCTCTTGACCTCGTGATCCACCCGCCTCGGCCTCCCAAAGTGCTGGGATTACAGGCTTGAGCCACCGCGCCCAGCCCGAAATTGTTTTCTTTCAAACCAATCTTTTCAAAAAGAGTATTCCTTTTTGTAAGGTGTGTACAACCTAGAAATAAATTAGAAGCAAGAATTGTAAAGTGCAGAGGTAGTATCTATGTTTACAGAATGGCTAACTTGATTCAGTAGTTGCTCAATTGCGCTATTTCCTGAGAGAGTACCATGTGCATGGGATGGGAAAGGAAATATAGTTCAGACCAAGTCCTTATCTTCAAAGAACTTTCAAGCATGCAGGGGTAGGAATGAATGAGGGAATTACAGAAACAAGCATAAAGTTGAGGAAAACAAAGCATGGGTACAGATGCACATTAGGGTAAGAAGAGGTAGAGAACTAGTTAGGCATTCTGTGAACAAAATGATGTTCATGGTGAATCTGGCAAGCACAGACTAGGTCTTAAGACCTGGAAGTCATTCCAGCAGGCAAAGAAATCACGTACGGTGCTCAAGACCCCTGCTAAACATCATTTTGTTGGGAAGATTATTCTAGAGAACACAATGTGAAGAAGGGGGCAAAGAGAGGAAGGTTTCGTGGGGAGTCTGGAAAATATTGAGCAATGCGATTGAAATGCAACCAGGGGTATTTGTGAGGAACACATGGAGATTGAGTTTGAAAGGCTAGATCAGGTGCAGATCCCAGGCCTTAAATACTTAAGCAAGAAATGCGTACTTCATTCCAAAGGCAATGGAAAGTCACCTAAGGATTTGGAGCTGGAAATGAATGAATGGATCAGAACTCTGCTTTTAGCCAGGATCCATGCCATCAGTGGACTGTGTGGGAAAAGGAATAAGAATGAAATCCAAGCCCAAATGAGCTATCCCAAAGTGCGGAGAGCACGCACTACTGCAGGCAAAAATACTTGATCCGGTAGGAGACCAAGGAGTGCTGCATCCTACAGTCAGCCAACCAGAGAGCTGATTCTGAGATAAACGGGATGGTATCCTGAGAAGTGACTTTTATTCATTTGACAGATATATTTGAGTGCCTACTCTGTGGTAGGCACTGCCCTGGCACTTGGGGTACATCAGTGAATGAAACAGATACGGATCCCTGACTCGTGAAAGAAGTAATTACCTCTCACATGGTGCTCTGCGTCCCCTTCATAGGTGAGGGGTCAGTTTCTAAATAAGAGCTTTCACAAGTACAGCCCTTTCCCTGTAGCTACTAACCTGGTGTGTAAATTAAGAAGTAGCAAGACCATGACGTGTTTCACGAAGTTAGAGGCCCTGTATGGAGGTGAGCAGATAATGTACATGCTGCACACAGCTAAACCAGCAGCATCAATATACAAGGGGCGACATCAGGTAGATAGGGGCTGCCCTTAAAACCAGAAAATGTCATAGGCCAGCAGCAGGACTAGCCAGGCTGAGAGCAAGAGAGATCAAGAGCCTGCATTTATGTAAAGAAATAAGGGAGGTAACTCGCAACATAGAAAAGGGCAGACAGAGCACTAAAATTTGGCATTGTTTGTACAGCAGGAGAAGGACTCTGGCTGCAGACAGCCCTGCCCAGGCCCTGGTGCAGGTGTCCCATGAATACGGATCCATTGGGGCATCAGGATATGGTGCCTTGATATAAGCATACACGTCCCTACCCCTTCCTGCCCCGAGATTCTGCTATCCAGGCAGGAAGCTGGTTTCAGTTGACTTCCTTGTGGAGCTTGCCTACAAGATAATGATGGGCTGGATATGATTTTGTATGTCTCCCCAAGAAAGGCCAATTACACTCCCCAAATGGATGAATTGGAATGCTCATCTACATATCAGTTACCTGTACGACAGACTCTGTGAACAGGATCCTCCTAGGAGCTCAGCTCGAACAGGGCTGATCCTGGAACCAGCTGACTTCACTAAGCACAGTCAATCTTTATAGGGAACACTATATGCTAGGCCCTGTTGTGAGCACTTCACATGTATTATTTCATCTACTCCCTACAACCGTCCTGTGAGGTTACTACAGTTCTGATTTTATCAATCACATTAAATAGCCTATGCAAGGTCACGCTGCTAGTAGGTGGCAGAGCTGGGATTCAAGTCCAGGTTCCTGACTTCTGGCTATACCATTTGGGTATCCAGCAGGTCTCCCCAGGATTCTTCTGCTGCTTGCTCTCAGCACTGTGAACATCCAGTCCACATTGGGGTGCATGCTCTTGAGGGTCTTTTGGGTAAATGGCCACTTCATTCTTACTATTACATCACCTTAGCAGAAGCATTTCACTGAAACCAAACACCCTGTACATGCATACGTATCACTTGATTCTCGTTGGAATCCCGAGGAAGGCAGAGCAGAGATCTTCCTATCCATCTGACAGAGAAGGACTCAGATTGGTGAAGGAGAAGCAACTTATTGAGGTTATATGACTGACATGAGGGAGGCCTGCCTCTATAAGTCATATTCTCCAACTTCCAACTTGGTGCTCTTTCCAATGGCTCTTTAGGAACAGGCTTCTTTCTGATATTGGCACATATACACTGGCCAGCTAGAGCCTACCAGAGCACAGGACATGTACCTGATGCTCTGGGTGACCCTGTGACACTAAAATGAATGGCAGCAGATCGGCCATTTACCCACCTCTGAGTTTAATCCTGACCTCACAGGACATTCTTAGGAGTGGGGGTATGGAAGTGGACCAGAAAAGCAGGCCACCATAATTATAAAATCTAATGCTGTCTTCTTAAGGTTGCTGTGGCCCAGAACTTTCTCTAAGTGCATCATGTGTCTTGACACATTTAAACCTTAACTGCAACCCCAACCGGCAGGTGCAACCCTTGTTTTCACCTTACAGATAAAGAAACAGGGAGGGCAGGAAGTTTTGGCAGGTTTGCCTAAACTCACACAATCAGTAAGAAGCGGAGCCAGAATCAGACTACAGAGCCCACTCAGAATCACACGACATAACCACACCACACTGCCACTTAGACAAGTGGTGTCATCCTGCCTGATGCCATATTTTCCTAGGTGGTGTGAGCTGAGTGTCCCTTCAGAGGCCCTCAATGGATCCCAGTCTTTCCAACTGAGAAGTGAGGGATTGAATTTCATGATCAATAACATCCTCCACTTCTCAAATAGATTTATGCTGACTTCCTTCTGTTGGGGCCCACTGGAAATATACCCCTGCTCTGCCAACATTCTTAATTCACACCTTTTTACTGTTATATTCAGGAATAGTTTCAAAATCTAAAAGCCCGAAGGAAGCTGAGCATAAAGGCCACCTAGAATGCCTACTACTCCTAAGAAAGTGGTAGAGTGTCTTCAAATACAACCTGCAGAGATTAATCTCATCATCAGAACTTGCCAGAGATGGGGGTGGCCCTGCCTCTGTGGGGCCCTAGTTGGAGCCCTTCTGGGAGAAGCTGCTTCTGAATTTTCCTCATTAACTCCTCACAGGTGCACAGGCCCCCACCATAATTGGGCTCATATCAGCCAGGCCCACAGTGGACCCACAGCTGGAGAGCTCAGCCCAGGCTCCCTTTCTTTTTTCTTTTCTCCTCCTCCCCCTTTTTTATTTATCTATTTACTGGGTCAAACAATTGAGAAGACTAAATTCTAAACAGGCTTTGTTGTTCCTGCCCCTTCATCCCCTTTAAGTCAAAGAGGTGGAATTCAAAAGCAAAGTCACCAGACATCCATCTTCCAGAAAGTTAAACAAGGACAGGCAGTTATAGATGGCAGATAAGACACATTTGTCAACAGACACTCAACGGCAAAAGGGCACAACTGGAGGACACACCAGCACCAAAGCCTCAGGCCCAGCGGGATTTTACCTGCAAAGCAGGCCACTATCTCTGGGGCGATGGCGTCAACAAACCAGCACTGTAGTGTACTTGTTCCTCTTAGGTAGGAGGTCATTTGTACTAGGCCAGCCTCACACACTTCATTTTGATTCTGGCCCATGGCTATGGTGTGAAAATGGGAAATGATACAGACTCTATGAGGAAAAAAAAAAAAAAAACCAGAACCTCTGAGCCAAGCTCATTCACTTAGTCTTTCAACAAAATCTACTGAGCACCTACTCTGTGCCAAATGCTATTCGAGATGAAAAAAGGAGACAGAAATGTGTGCCCTTCAGAACATATGTACTGGTAGGCAAGTTAGATAATAAATAAACATATACTATCAGGTAGTGGTAGGGACTATGAAGGAAAATGATACAAGGTAAGATACAGAAAAACAAAGGAAGAGGAGGTGATATTTTCGATCAGGTGGTGTGATGGTTAGTACTGAGTGTCAACTTGATTGGATTGAAGTATATGAAGTATTGGTCCTGGGTGTGTCTGTGACGATGTTGCCAAAAGGGATTAACATTTGAGTCAGGGGGCTGGGGAAGGCAGACCCATCCCTAATCTGGTGGGCACAATCTAATCAGCTGCCAGTGAATATAAAACCGGCAGAAAAACACAAAAAGGAGAGACTGGCCTAGCCTCTCAGCCTACGTGTTTTTCCCATGTTGGACACTTCCTGCCCTTGAACATCAGACTCCAGGTTATTCAGTTTTGGAATTTGGACTGGCTCTCCCTGCTCCTCAGCTTGCAGACAGCCTATTGTGGGACCTTGCAATTGTGTAAGTTAATACTTAATAAACTCCCATATATACGTGTGTGTGTGTGCATATGTGTGTGTGTGTGTGTGTGTATGTGTGTGTGTGTGTGTCCTATTAGTTCTGTCCCTCTAGAGAGCCGTGACTAATACAGACTTTGGTACCAGGAGTGGTTCTAGAGGAACTGAATATTAAGGATGGAGTCATTTCATGGAGTCATTTCACTGGTTTGGGGGTTTCTGGGGTTGGCTTCTTAATATGATTAGACCTATAAATGCTAAGGACTCCACTTCTCATAGTATGGTAAACACTGATAGTCCTTGGTGTGTACTGTTTAGAGAGTTACACAAAATAAATGCAGTTGACACTCTCGATTCATTGCTCGTGAGAGGTAAGGAGTTTAGTGACTCTGTTCATAATACCTTTGACTGTATGTGGAGAACCAAGGAACATAGTGAAGCTGGTCACTTGCTCCTAAGTTCAGTGGACAAAGTGATGGAAGACATGATGAACTCAGGGATTCTATCTCCTGGCTTCAGAGGCAGATACTGAGCCTCAAATCTGCTGAAGATTGCCCTGAGTGGGAGTCTTATCTCCTGTAGAGAAAGAGCTGAAAAACAGATACAAGCTCTTATCATGCAAGGCGCTGACCTGCAACAAAAGACGCATGCACAGCCTCCTTAGGTGTGTGCTGTTAAAGTGAGGGCACTGATTGGAAAAGAATGGGACTTTGAAACGTGGAATTGGGATGTGTGGGAGGACCCTGATGAAGCTGGGGAGACTGAGTTTGTAAACTCTGATGAACCTTTTTTGCCAGAAGGAACAGCTTCCCCATCCCAAGTATTAGTAACATCCCCTCCCCAACTCATGCTGCCACAAGGCTTTCCACCATTGTCTGAGGAGATAAACCCCACATCACCTGTGGCAACAGTGATGACCTTCTTTGAGGCAGTTGCCAGGCAAGATAATGTAGATTCTCCTCAGGAGCCACCCCCAACACCTCTCTTTGCTTCTAGACCTATCATTACACTGAAGTCCCAATGGGCCTCTGGAGGTGAGGAGGTGATGTTGAGAGTGTGACCCATGAGAAGGTGCATTACACTCTAAAAGAAGTGTTTTTGAGTGGGGTCCGGAACAGGAGAAGGCTCTGCAACAGGTCCAGGCTGCTGTGCAAGCTGCTCTGCCACTTGGGCCATATGACCCCGCAGATCCAATGGTGCTGGAGGTGTCAGTGGCAGAGAGGGATACTGTTTGGAGCCTTTGGCAGCCCCCATAGGTGAATCAAAGAGGAGGCCTCTAGGATTTTAGAGTAAGGCCCTGCCATCTTCTACAGATAACTACTCTCCTTTTGAGAGACAGCTCTTGGCCTGTTACTGGGCTTTGGTGGAAACTTAATGTTTGACTATGGGTCATGAAGTCACCGTGTGACCTGAACTGCCTATCATGAACTGGGTGCTGTCTGACCCATCTAGCCATAAAGCGGGTTGTGCACAGCAGCATTCCACCAGTGGATGGAAGTGGTGTATACATGATCGGGCTCAAGCAGGTCCTGAAGGCACAAGCAAGTTCCATGAGGCAGTGGCTCAAATGACTGTGGTTTCCACTCCTGCCACCCCGCCTTCTCTTCCTCAGCTTGCACTGATGGCCTCATGGGGAGTTCCCTATGATCCGTTGACAGAGGAAGAGAAGACTAGGGCCTGGCTCACAGATGGTTCTGCATGACTTGCAGTCACCACCCAAAAGTGGACAGCTGCAGCACTACAGCCCCTTTCTAGGACATCCCTGAAGGACAGCAGTGAAGGAAAATCTGCCCAGTGGGCAGAGATTCTACAGTGCACCTGGTTGTGCACTTTTTATGGAAGGAGAAATGGCCAGATGTGCAATTATATACTGATTCATGGGCTGTAGCCAATGGTTTGGCTGGATGGTCAGGGACTTGGAAGAAGCATGATTAGAAAATTGGTGACAAAGAAATTTGGGGAAAAGGTATGTGGATGGATCTCTCTGAGTGGTCAAAACTGTGAAATATTTGCATTCTATGTGAGTGCTTACCAACAGGTGACCTCAGCAGAGGAGGATTTTAATGATCAAGTGAATAGAATGACCCATTCTTAGATACCACTCAGCCTCTTTCCCCAGCCACCCCTGTCATTGCCCAATGGGCCCATGAACAAAGTGGTCATGGTAGCAGGGATGGAGGCTACATGGGCTTAGCAATCTGAAATTCTACTCAGCAAGGTTAACCTGGCTATGGCAACTGCTATAGTGCCCAATTTGCCAGCAGTAGAGACCAACGGTGAGCTCTTGATACAGCAACATTTCTCAGGGTGATCAGCCACCTACCTGGTGACAAGTTTATATTGGACCTCTTCCATCATGGAAAGAGCAGAGATTTGTCCTCCCTGGAATAGACACTTACACTGGATATGGGTTTTTCTATCCCTCACACAAGGCTTCTGTTAAGACTACCATCATCCATGGACTCATGGAATGCCTTATCCATGGTCATGGTATTCCACACAATGTTGTCTTTAACCAAGGCACTCACTTTATGGC
Organism: Saimiri boliviensis; assembly: GCF_048565385.1. Lineage (NCBI taxonomy): Eukaryota > Metazoa > Chordata > Mammalia > Primates > Cebidae > Saimiri > Saimiri boliviensis. Next base: position 82,060,876 of record NC_133456.1, read on the forward strand.
TAAGGAAGGGTGGCAGTGGGCTCATGCTCATGAAATTCACTCATCTTATCATGTTCCCCATCATCCTGAAGTAGCTGGATTGATAGAATGGTGGAGTGGCCTTTTGAAGCCTCAATTACAATGCCAACTAGGTGACAATACTTTGCATGACTGAGGCAAAGTTCTCCAGAAGGCTGTGTATGCTCTGAATCAGCATCCAATATATGATACTGTTTCTCCCATAGCCAGGATTCATGGGTCCAGGAATCAAGGGGTGAAAGTGGCACCACTCACCATCACCCCTTATGATCTACTAGCAAAATTTTTACTTCCTGTTCCCATGACATTACATTTTGCTGGCCTAGAGATATTAGTTCCAGAGGGAGGAACATTGCCACCAGGAGACAAAACAACGATTCCATTAAACTGGAAGTTAAGATTGCCACCTGGACACTTTGGGCTCCTCCTACCTTTAAGTCAACAGGCTAAGAAGGGAGTTACAGTGTTGGCTGAGGTGACTGACCCAGAGTATCAAGATGAGATCAGTCTACTACTCCACAGTGGAGGTAAGGAAGAATATGCATGGAATGCAGGAGATCCATTAAGGCATCTCTTAGTATTATAATGTCTTGTGATTAAGGTCAATGGGAAACTACAACAGCTCAATCCAGGCGGGACTATAAAGGGCACAGACCTCTCAGGAATATAGGTTTGGGTTACCCCACCAGGGAAAAAATAACCACAACCTGCTTAGGTGCCTGCTGAAGGCAAGGGGAATACAGAATGGGTAGTAGAAGAAGGTAGTCATCAATGCCAGCTACGACCACGTGTCCAGCTGCAGAAATGGGAACTCTAATTGTCATGAGTATTTCCTCTTCCCTTCTTTTGCTAAAAACATGTTTGTGCACATAAACGCTTGTACTAAGAAAATATCTTCATTTTATTTCCTTTTCCTTTATCATGTAACACAAGGTTTATTGACTTCATATCAGCATGTAAGTATTCTTTGTTGTTGTTGTTGTTGTTGTTGTTGTTGTTGTTGTTGTTGTTTTAGACGGAGTTTCGCTCTTGTTACCCAGGCTGGAGTGCAATGGCGAGATCTCGGCTCACTGCACCCTCCGCCTCCTGGGTTCAGGCAATTCTCCTGCCTCAGCCTCCTGAGTAGCTGGGATTACAGGCGCGCACCACCATGCCCAGCTAATTTTTTGTATTTTTAGTAGAGACGAGGTTTCACCATGTTGACCAGGATGGTCTTGAGCTCTTGACCTCGAGATCCACCCGCCTCGGCCTCCCAGAGTGCTGGGATTACAGACGTGAGCCACCGCGCCCGGCCATTTAAGTATTCTTAATTTTATGTGACAGTATTTATGTCGGGGACTGGTGCATTTCTGGTTGTACAAATGATAGTTGTATTATGTTAGGCTAATTATGGCCTTATTATTGTCTTTATTTGAAGATTATTTATGATCTCATGAGATGTGTATGGGTTCAAGTTGACAAGGGGTGGACTTGTGATGGTTAATACTGAGTGTCAATTTGATCGGATTGAAGGATACAAAGTATTGATCCTGGGTCCCTCTGTGAGAATGTTGCCAAAAGAGAATAAGGTTTGAGTCAGTGGGATGGGGAAAGCAGATTCACCCTTAATCTGGAGGACAAAATCTAATCGGCTTCCAGCAAATATAAAGCAGGCATAAAAAACAAAACATGAAAAGGAGAGACTGGTTTAGGCTCCCAGCCTACATCTTTCTCCCATGCTGGATGCTTTCTGCCCTCAAGCATCAGACTCCAGGTTCTTCAGTTTTGGGACTTGGACTATTTCTCCTCACTCCTCAGCTTGTAGACAGCCTATTTGGGACCTTGTGATCATGTAAGCTAATACTTAATAAACTCCCCTTTAGGTATAAATATCCTGTTAGTTCTATTCCTCTAGAGAACCCTGACTAATCCAGGTAGTCAGGGAGGTAACATTTGAATACAAAGCACAAGTCATGTTACTATCCAGGCAGAGGAACAGCAGATGCAAAGCTCAGAGGCAGGAGCATGTTTGGCATGCTTGAAGACCAGGAAGAGGGCTCCTGTGGCTGGCTTAAATGAGGGAGGGAGAATTTAGGAGATGACAACCCCAGACTTTTAGCTCTCGGAGCTAGTCACTAGGAAGAGGTGGGAGCGAAGCATCCAGTGCTCTCATCCAGAGAGGCTGCTGGGAGGAGCTGCTATTGCTGAAATCTTGAGCTTTTTGAGTGAAGAGCATTGTGTTTTTTAGAAAGGAGCAAACTATGACTCATTCAACTGTGTAGTTAGTGACCTGCTTTTCATGAGCTCTCAGGAGACCCTCTGCACCCAAACCAAGTTAGTTCTGCTCTCCAGAGATTGTTTTATTTGAGTTATTTGAGAGAATTATTTTTCCTTCCTGTGAACTTACAGGGAAGAAATGTCTCAGCTGAAGTATAGTGACAAAGACTTAGCAACTGGATCTCTGGGGGAAAATATAGAGAGGTTCATAGACAGACAGATATAAGTTTATTGTAAACTTTACTAATATAAAGAATGTGTACAGCACAATCTAAAAATAATAACACACAATACTTGTATTAGTCAGGGTTCTCCAGAAAAACAATAGGCAGATTTAGATATACAAGATGGGATTTATTGCAGGAATTGCCTCACACTCAGTTATGGGCCGAGAAGTCCCATGATATGCCGTCTGCAAGCTGCAGAACCAAGAAAGCCAATGGTGTCGTTCAGTCTGACTCTGAAGGGCTGAGAATCAGGGTGTAACTCCCAGTTTTGAGTGCCATGGCTGGGAGGTAGGGAGTGGAAATGGAGGGTGCAAGGGTGCTAATGTAAGTCCTGGCATCTGAAGTCCTGAGAACCAGGAGCTCTGATGTCTAAGGGCAGGAGAAGATGATGTTTCAACTCAAGAAGATAAGGAGAATTCACTTACTATCTGTCTTTGTTTTTCTGAGGAGAGTTCTCCATGGATTGAGTGCTGTCTACGACACTGGTGAAGGTGAGTCTTTTTTACTCCATCTAAGAATTTATATGTTCATCTCTTGCAGAAACACCCTCACAGACACACCTAGAAAAAATGTTTTGCCAACTGTCTTGGTATCCCTACATCTAGTCACTTTGACACATAAAATTACCCATCACAATACCAATTACTGTAAGTTTTATACAGCCAAGTGAGACTCAGAAAAGGCTTTTATTGATTGCTGCCAAAACTTTAAATATGCAGCCACTCTACTGGGGCAGCTGACAAACAGGTAGAGCTCTTTCATGAACGTTAGTTGATATTTTCATTTAAATTAGAAAAACAGAAGTGAAACAATACATACTCATAGAATTTTACTCTTTCATCAATGATATGCATCTTCTTTACTGAATTAATAGTTTTTGAGTACTAGAAGAATACTTCCTCAACTTTTTGTGCTATTTACAATGCAATGGCATAGACAAAACACACTGTTAAATTTAATCTGCATGATTAATATATTTCCATCATGTTCTTAAGTCAAGATACCAGCAAAACAATGAATCTCCTTCAGATTTCTAGCACTTGCCCATTTCCTTAGTGTAAATATTCACGCTACCACTGATGTCACATGACCAACACAACATCACTGAATGCAGTTGAGAAGAGACGGACATCATTCTGCAGTATCTCTGTCTGCCATACAGATACCATAGCTGCCAATAACCTCAAGAGTATGTGTAATGGTAGAATATAGTAAGATAATCTGGAAGCAATGAGTTTTGAATATTTGTTTCCTTTTCATTTTTTAATTAATTAATTTATTTACTTACCTACTTTGAGAGATGGGGTCTTGCTATATTGTCTGAACTCCCAGGCTCAAATGATCTTCATGCCTTGGGCTACAGAGCTCATGGGGACGACAGGCATGCCTTTGTTTTCTTTTTTAAATATAATTTATTAGCCGGGTGCGGTGGCTCATGCCTGTAATCCCAGCACTTTGGGAGGCCAAGGCAGGGGGATCACAAGGTCAAGAAATCGAGACCATCCTGGTCAACATGGTGAAACCCCGTCTCTACTAAAAATACAAAAATTAGCTGGGCGTGGTGGCGCGTGCCTGTAATCCCAGCTACTCAGGAGGCTGAGGCAGGAGAATTGCCTGAACCCAGGAGGTGGAGGTTGTGGTGAGCCAAGATCACGCCATTGCACTCCAGCCTGGGTAACAAGAGCAAAACTCCATCTCAAAAATAATAATAATAATAATAACAATAATTTATTTAATTATAAATTCAAAAAATGTAATTTTAATAATGGCTACATTTAACAACTGGCTCATAATATTTCTAAAAACTAAACAATGGACTCTCCTGAGCTGGTGGTGAATGAGCTCCAGCACACCCCTGCATCTTAGTAGTGTCCCATCCTGTCTTCATGGCTGATTTCAAAGTTTCAAGCTTTTTGCCTCTCTTTCATCCTTTCTACAGGCAGTCGTGTAAAATACAATCGTTGTCTAAAGCCCTAGGAGGGATCCAAAGCAGTACCTCATCTAGACACCAGAGCATTACGGAAGACTTAGCAATGCAGCACAGACACGTGAATAAGTATATATAATTCTGACCTACTGCTACTGTCATAGATAATACACAGAGCACATCAATGCTGCTGGAACAGACTGAAAAAGTCACTTTAGTTCAGCATCTCACCCTCCTTAACAAATTACCTCCTTCTGGAACCCCATTATACAATCTGTTATTAAGCTATAAAGAATAATTTTTTTTAATGGTCAGTGATGGTGACTCATGCCTGTAATCCCAGCATTTGGGGAGGCTGAGGTGGGAGGATTGCTTGAGGTCAGGAGTTCATGACCAGCCTGAGCAACATAGCAAGACCCTATCTCTTAAAAAATGTTTAAAAACGTTAAAAATTTTATGAAGAATAATTAAAATAAAATAGCAACATGGTATTTTGACGAGTAATTAGCAAACCATGCACTCTCACCTCTATTTGACAGGGATCCCACACTCTGTGTATTATCCTCCAAATGATCATATGAATAGCATGATCATTTGGAGGATAATACACAGAAAAGCTAGTAAAACTATATATGGACTTTGTCACACCTTAAACCCTTAGTTTATAGAAATATACTAGCTATACACATAATAAGATCTATATATGTCTGGGCATGGTTGCTTATGCCTGTAATCCCAGCACTTTGGGAGGCCAATGTGGGTGGATCACCTGAGGTCAGGAGTTCGAGACCAGCCTGACAAACATGGTAAAACCCTGTCTCTACTAAAAATATAAAAATTAGCTGGATGTGGTGGTGGATGCCTGTAATCCCAGCTGCTCAGGAAGCTGAGGCAGGAGAATCACTTGAACCCAGGAGACGGAGGTTGCAGTGAACTAAGATTAAATCACTGCTTTAGCCTGGGTAGCACAGTGAGGCTCCATCTCAAACAAAAATTTATATATGTTTTTCAATCTCTGTTCCCCAAAACTGCCATGCCGTGTCTCACCGCTATGGTTTTGCTGAGGCTGTTCCTTCCTCCTACAGATCTCTTCCTTTGTTGCTACCTGTCAAATCAAAGTCCACATCCAGCAAAATCATTCCTGCTGTCAGAAGGCACAAGCTGCTCTTCACCGCTATGGCCCTCCAACCCCTAGCACTCTCATGGAACACTGCTACATTCTGCCAGGAATTATCATTATTTATGAGCTCCTAGAAGACAAGGATCATCCTGTCTTATCTTTCAACCTTGCTCTCAGGGTCTCGCACAGTGAGATTGATGACACGGTCATCCTGGCCACAGGGAAGACATACTAGTGATGTGTTACTTGGATGCAGCTATGACTCAGATGATGTGCCAAGCTTCGCCATCAACATACAGCAAGCACACCAGCTTCTCCCCCTGCATTCTCTGCAGAAGCCGACTTCAAAATATCACTAAAAGGAAACTTCAATCACCTGAAGTTTCTAAAAGATGAATAAGTCATGTTCAGACCACAGTTGCTCGCCAAAGGGACAGACTCCACTGCCTGAACTTGTACCATGGCCTTAAACACTTAGGTTACAGAAATATACTAGCTGTGCACATAATAAGATCTATATATGTGTGGGCATAGTGATTCATGCCTGTAATTCCAGCACTTTGGAAGGCCGAGGTGGGTGGATCACCTGAGGTCAGGAGTTCGAGACCAGCCTGTCTGCGTAATGATATGTCCAGTATCCCTGCCAGTGTATACAGGATGAGAAACTGAAGCTCTTGTTGATGAGAACCAGTAACAGCAGTAATGATCTTCCCAGAGTTCTTGCCCAGGTCGGCATGAGGCAGCCACAAAGGGAAATCCAGCATCATAAACTCTGCAGGAAGATGTCCTGACTCCATCGTTTGCCAGCTGTGTGACCTGGGGCAAGTTACTTAACTTCTCCACCAGCTTCTGCAACCGTAAAGTGAGAATCGTAAGCACACTGCTCTCATCAGGTTATTGTGAAGATTTAATAAGTTAATATATGAAAAGTGCTTAGAACAGTGCCCGGGCTAAATATTCAATGAATGGTAGTTATTATTTATATTAATAATGACAACAACAAATATTATTAGAAGAAAAACATTTCTAGTGGCCTCTTCCCTAGCAGGACGAGAAGAGGGGAGAGGACAGCAGGGAGGATTGGGGATGTGAGAATATGGTTTCTAGGCCTGGCTCTATTGTTATTTAACTCTGAGACGAGAAGCCTAATTATGTCACGTCTCTGAACCTCAATTTCTTCATCTGTGATATGAGGTCCTTGGATTAGAGTTTCCTAAACTGAGCTAAGCATCAGAATATTTTGGGAAGGTTTTTTTAAAAATCTAGGTTCTCAAGCCCCACTCCTGGATTGCTGAATTGGGCTCTGAGACTGTGGAGCCCAGGAAGAGTGTTTTTAAGCTTCTAAGGTCAGTCAAATGCAACTAGTTAGTGCTTAGGAGCCATTGGATTCAACCAAAAGCTCCAGGCTCAGGTTTTTTTGTTTTTGTTTTGTTTTTTACTTACTGTTTTCTCTGCCTGGAAAGTTCTTCCCCTCAATGTTTCTTTGACTCAGCCTCTCATTCACACTACTGCACAAATGTCACCTTCTCAGAGAAAACCCTCCTGATCATCGCATGAAACATGCTCCCCCTTGGCCCCTCTCCAACCTCTTAATGTGATTCATTCTTCCCTGTAGCACTTCTTACCATGTGTCTTGGCTGGCTGGTTGTTCTTCTTGCTCTCTAGAATGTAAACTCCATGAAGGCAGAGGTTGAGTTTTGTCCACCGCTGGATCCTAGCACCTCTGGTATAGTGCCTGGTTCATAAGGGGTACTCAATAATTCAGTTTTGAATGAACTAATGAATAGCTGAACGAATAAGTGTGCATCCACCCTGCCTCTGCCTGCAGGTCAGAATGTGGAGCTGGCAGACGGCAGCATCAGGGAGGTGAAGGCATGCGGACAGCATGCTCAGTGAAGGAACTCCGGGAGAGTCTTTCCTCCTGTAAGACATTCTAGAGTACAACTCAAAGCCTCTCACTGTGGCTCAGCTTCCAGCGGCCCCTGAAATTCTTCAGGATTGTGGACTATGCTTCTTGCTAGCTATTCCTGAGGTGATTCTCCCAGGGAGAGATTTTTAAATCTAGCTGTCTGCCTCAGAGGTTTCCTGCGCTCACATTTTCCAGGTGCTTATTCTTAGGGAGGATGATGACAAACTTTTCAGCAGTTACTTTATAGAGGGGTGGGAAGCTTTCCTGATCTCCATTATAGAACAATATAGACCAAGAGACATGATGTCATTTAAAAAGCTGTTTTAAAAAGGTGTTTGAACTGGAAAATGTTTCCAGAAGTATTTTAGGGGGTTCATAAATGATTAATAAAATTTATAGACGTGGGTTATTATCATAAAAATAGAGTATATATGAAATACTTTTGAAGGTAAGATTTTTATTGGCTAACATTATGTTTCCAGATTTCTAGGGCTTGAAAAGATAAACATGCTGATCAGAATCCATCAGCTTTAAAAGAAAAAGTCCATTTTCCCAGCACATCTTGTTTGCACAATTGGGATGTGAAACCTAGACACATAGATTCTGGGGCATTTAAATCATCTGTTCAATTGTTGGCACTACCAGCAATCACCTTAAATATCATATCAGCATCTGTAATTCTGATTGACTTGCCACACATCAAAACTCTCTTTTTGCCCTCTGAATAGTATTTTTTCAAAACTTCGGGGAAAACAAATAAGTCAGATAATTTATGAAGCTAAAGAGCAAACATTTCCAATATTAATGAATATTTTCTCAAGATTTAGTTGCACTGATTAAGTTTGGGCAACATTAAGTGGATGAAATCTTTCAATAGAACAAATCAGCCTTTTTTATGTTAATGTGCATGTGATTTTCCTATAGGAAAAAATCAGACGTAACATTTTCCAAAAGTATCTGATCAGGAAACTCTGTATACCTAGATTGCCATTTTTCCTCTTGTGGAGCTAGCATTCCTCAGAACACAGATAGGAAAGGCTAGCTAGAGGATGACTAGTGGACTGGTTGAATTTTCAGAAAATACAGTTTGTTGTTTGTTTGTTCGTTGAGGACATTAGAAGACAAGTGTTATAGGAATTGCCCAGTGATTTTTCTAAATTCAAGATATAATTCCTCCCCTCTGTAAGCACATGAGAAATGAGAGAGATGGCACAGGTATGTTCTTGGTATGGATGGCTAGTTTAACAAAAGTACCTATGGGTCAAAATCGACTTTTGGCTATGATGGAGTAAACTGGTGTTGGCTGTGCCTTCCACCAGAAGCAATGATTAAACAGGACAAAATATTCGAAGCAATTATTTTCAAATATTGAATCATGGACAGCAGAAATATGATCCTTGAAAGAAGGGAAGCCCATGAAGTGAGCCCTGTATGCCATCTGGCTTTCTGCCTGTGGACAGTTACCAGATCACAGCGCAAGGAGCAGGTGCACAAGCAGACGATGGTGAGGAAGCAGAGACTGGAGTTTGGGAGTGCAGAAGTGGTGGAATCGCAGGACAAGGTACCAGAGAAGAAGTATCTGTGCAAGAAGGTTGCCAGAAGTTTATATCAGGCAGTCCTCCAGGGTTCTTGGCTGAGAACAGTACTGTACGTGCACAGTGTAAAACTCCACTAGGCCTATTAGAGAACAGATTCAACGGGGATGAAATCTGAATAGAAACATCAGAGGTCCTGAGGGTTGGGAAACTTCAGAATTCCAGCCAGGCAGAGGAGAGAGAGACACTTTGGTGAGCACTTCACACATTCATATGAGACTCCACAAATTCCATACCTTAGGAAAAAGGACTGTGCCGTAGAATAAGAAATAGACCCATGCTAAGAAAAGCATTAACACAGCTTCCACAAGATCGAGGTAACCATAAGTAATTTAACTGCCTAGTTAGCAACTGTACTGGTGCCCACGTTTATTCAATAACATGTAATAAAAATGTAAAGATTGGACAGAAAGAAGTAAAGCTTTCTGTATTTGCAGATAATGTGAATATATATACATACATTAAATCCTAATGATATATAAAGCCACTGTTAGAACTAAGTAGGGAATTTAGCAACATAACAAGCTACAAGGTCAAACATACATAGGTCAATTCTAGTTTTATATAATAACTGCAAACAATTAGAAAGTAAAATTTCAAAGCACCATTTGCAATGGCATCAAAATACATTAAATATTAAGAAGTAAGCTAGACAAAAGATGTGCAAGATCTCTACATTAAAAATTATACAATATTGGCCAGACATGGTGGCTCACGCCTGTAAGCCCAGCACTTTGGGAGGCTGAGGTGGGCAGATCATGAGGTCAAAAGATCGAAACCATCCTGGCCAACATGGTGAAACCCCATCTCTACTAAAATTACAAAAATTAGCTGGGCATGGTGGTGCGCGCCTGTAGTCCTGGCTACTAAGGAGGCTGAGGCAGGAGAATCACTTGAATCTGGGAGGCAGAGGCTGTAGTGAGCCAGGATTGCAGCATTGCACTCCAGCCTGGTGACAGAGCAAGATTTCATGTCAAATATATATATATATATATATATATATATATATATATATATATATTTATATATTTATATATATATATATTTATATATATATATATAAGATTTCATGTCAAATATATTTATATATATATATATATAAAACATTGCTGAGAAAAATAAGGGAAAACAAATAACTAGAAAGAAATAGCACATTCATTCATTAAAAAGTTCAATATTGTTAAGGTATTAAATTTCCCTCTTACCAAATTAATTGACAGAGTAAACACAACTAATCAAAATCTTAACAAGCTTTTTGTAGAAATTGAAAAGCTGATTCTAAAATTTATGTAACAATGCAAAGGATCTAGCATGGCCAAAATAATCTTCAAAAAAGAGCAAGATTCAAGGACCCCCACTATATGATTTCAAGACATTAAAAAATACACAGAAAATCATAGCAATGTGATATTGGCATGAAGACAGACCAAAAAAAAAATAGAATGGAGAGTTCAGAAGTAGAACCACACAGATGCAATCAACTGATTTATGGTGAAGGCATTGGAGCAGTTAAGGAGGGGAAAGGAAAGTCTATCCAATGATTCTAGAAGTACTGGATAAATATTTGGAGAAAACTGAGCCTCAATCTTTGCCTCATACCATACATATAAAGTTAATTGAGATGAATTATAAATTTAATCACAAAATCTAAATTATAGAACTGCTAAAAGAAAACAAAGAAGAATGTCTTTACAGCCTTGGGACAGAGCAAAAATTATAGATTTTTTTCTGTACCCCAAAGATGAGATGCAGAAAACACTATAAAATAAAAATTTGAAAACTAAGACTTCATCCAAATAATAAGCTTTTGCTCATCAAAAATACCCCTTAGGAAAACAAAAATGAAAACTACAGGCCAAGAGAAAATGTTTGCAATGCCTGTGTATTAGAAGAGATCTTATATAGAAAATATAAAGAGTATTTGAAAATAAATAATAACGTAAACTAATAAAAATGGACAAAAGATTTTAATGAAATTTCATGAAAGAAAATATGGAAATGGTAATAGCATATAAGAAAAGAGTTCAACATCAATAGTCATCAGAGAAATGCAAGTTAAAACCACAATGAGATGACTACTAAATACCCATCAGAACAGCTATATTCAAAAAGACTGACAACATCAAGTCCGTAAGGAGGTGGAACTGCTGAAACTTACCACATTGCTGTTGGAAGTGTAAGGTGGTAGAACCACTTTAAAAAATTGTTCAGCAGTTTCTTACTTTCTTACAAAGTTAAAGATACATTTAATCTACAAGTCAGCAATTTCACTCCTAGATAATTACCCAAGAGAAATAAAAACATATGCCCACAAAAGTCTTATCCAAGACTGTTTATAGCAGCTCTATTCATAATAGTCCAAAACTGGAAATAGCCCAGATGTTCATCAGCATAAGAGTGGATATGTGTGGTATAGTCATACAATGAAATGCTACTTATAAATAAAAGAGAATGAACTGCTAATACACTCAATGAACATCATGGGTGAATCTCAAAGAGTAATATTTTTAGTGAAAAGTGCCAGATACAAAACTATCCATACTATATGATACCATTTATATGAAATTCAAGAACAGGCAAAATGAATCCATAATAATAAAAATTAAGATAGTGATAGCCTGGGGAAGGTAGTCTTGACTGGATGGAGGCAGCAGACTTCCAATGTGATGGGAATATTGTATCTCTTCATTCTTGTGTGGATTAATGGGATGTGATACATCCCATTGTACTCTTAAGATCTGTGCATCTCATTGTATGCATATTTTACCTGAAAAAAGTAGCAGGAGTAGTAATGGAGAAGGGGAGCATGAGGTGGTAGAGAAACAAAATTAAATTATTCTTTACTTGCAGATGTACATACACAACCACAACTACTACCACACCTTACGTGTGTGCATGCACACACACACACACACACACACACACACAGAAAGAGGCAGCGTAAGTATGTGTAAGTGCATTTATTGTGAATGGGGCCAGTGTCACACAGAGCATCACATGCTTTAGGTCCATTTGAATAACTATCTTCAAATCTCATTATGAAAACAGTCTTTCCTCTATTCATTTTCCATCTTTCTTGGGCTTTATTGCCGAAATACCCACGCATCTTTAAAAAGAGAGGAAACAAAAACACTAATTTTGAATTTCACACTTCTCAGAATCCAAGACAAATTATTCCTTGTTGTTGACATTTTTAGATTTCATTTCCTGCCACAATTCTCTTCAGCAAAGGAATCAGAAAAGAAATGACTCTCCACTTCTCCCTAGCTTCCCAACATGGTCATTTGATTTGAATCTGGAGTTTGATAGCAGAAAAATATATTTTTCAAGAATTAAAAATAGCTACCATTTTAAATATAAGATAGCTCCTTAACTGACCTGGTAGCACCTTCCCATTAAGATCAATCAAGTGATATTCTCAACAATTGCACCTCGTTTCATGACTGAAGTGTACCGGTAACATTAAAATGTAACCACATGGAAATGAATGTCCCCCTTTTCACATCTCTGTCCTTGGTTCCCATAGAGGAGGGCTAATTACCTTTTTAATAGCCCTAATTGATGGGCTTACAGATCCTAACTTTCAGTCCCACTTGTGTGCTGGTGAGTGTGGGGGTGGGGCAGCACTCCGTCTCTCCTGACCCCTTCGCTCCAGCTCTTCCTTATTGGAAAGGAGGTTTGCTGACTCGTGAAAGGCCCCTGCCTTGTGTTTCTCTGTTTGCAAGACTACCTGCCGCCCATTGTGGGCTGACCAGGAAGCCTTTGCTTTGTCTTGGCCAATTGACACAGCTGCACACTCGGTAAATAGACTCAGATGTTGAGCTTTTGTTTGAAGGATCTTTTCAGATTAATGCAGAGAGAATTAGTTTTTAAAACTTAAGCCGGAGCCAGGATGAGTAGAATGGAGCTGTGAGCCATTGAATTCACATTCACAAAATGAGGCCAACTGTCTTACAAGGGTATTTATCCCCTGTTCCTTTCGGAGGTAACATTGAGGGGAGAGGGTACTGCTCTCCCTGGCCTCAGGGTCTTTACTCAGGCCATTGTGGGGAGAAGATCTGAACAGCAATTACACTCTCCAGCTTCATTCTCCAAAGAGGGATATAGTCCTGTCCTTAGTAAGAAGATGCAATTACTGCAAAATGTTTATCAACAATTGATTTGGGTTTTCTTATTTCTAGATGACAAGGCATTCTGATAAACGAAGTAAGAGGATCCATGGCCTCTAGAAAAGACTATGTTAGCAGATTTGCAGACACAGTGCTGATCGCCATCTCAGACTCTTCAGCCTTCATCATTTATACCACTCAACCTACCCCTCACCAACATACTCATTCAGAACCATTCCCTGTTGAGACAACAGGAGCAGTCATAGCTCTCAATGAATGGCTGGTCGCCTGAGGGTGGGGCCATACCTTAAAGTTCTTCTGTACCTACCATTTCACTTAACACAGGTTGGAATTTTAGTCACAGTTTTGTGATAGAAACTAGAGGACTTTATTCTTCTCTGAGACTGGCAGACTCCATTTTTTCAAGCTATAAATTGGGGACAATTGCTCTTCTTTGCTAACAATTCTATGTAGGCAGTATGATGTTGTGGAAAGAAATTTGACTTTGATTCAGCAGATCTGAGTGCAGATCCCGCCTGTGCCACTTACTAGGTGTGTGATCTTAGACAAGGCCCTTCTCTGAGCATAAATCTCACCAAGACAATTAAGATGTGATTGTCTCACGCTGTTTTCGGGAATTGAAAGAGTTTTCTCATTTCTATGTGAAAATGAGAAGCATATCACATAGAATATTGCAGGCTTCCCAATATGTTCGTTCTTCCTCTTCAGGTCTCTGCTTTTCCAAAGATTTTTTTTTTTAAGAATAAAAAAGATGGAAAAAGCACCTAGTGAATTATACAGTATGTATTTATGAAGCAAGTTTCCTTCATTACACAAAGCATGAGATAAATACTAAAGCACAGCTGTTGGTAGGCACTTCCAATGCCAACCCTGTCAACCTCTCCTTTCTCTCCTCCCTCTCCAGTGTCTGAGTGACTGTCACCCCACCCACATACACGCTCTACCTTTCCACCGCTCTCCCACATACACACTCACGAACGAAAAAAACAGCTGACAAAGCAGAAAAGGTGAGCCCAAATGATGCAGAGAGCCATGCCAGGGGAAAACAGGCATCGGCATCCCGAAAAGTCACAGTTTCATAAATGTGTAGACGGGGTGGCACACAACATATTTCCCAAAGGAAAATAGTGGACCTGGGTAGCTTCCTCCTCCTTGCTCCCGGTTATGGGATTTAAAGAAAATGTTTATTCCTCTTTTCCTTTATGGATTCCATCTTCCACATTCTCCCATAAAGCACTTTCTGCTGAAGAACCGCAGAGAGTCCTCCTCTATCTACCATTTCACTTAACATAGGTTGGAATTCTATCCACAGTTTTGTGATTAGAAACTATAGGACTGATAGAAACTATAAGAAACTGCAAGTCTGAGACTTGTAGACTCCATTTTCTCAAGCTATAAATTGAAGACAATTTTTCTTCTTTGGTAACAGTTCCACGTACTTCAGAGGCAGTTTGATGTTGTGGAAAGACGTTTGACTTTGACTCAGACAGATCTGAGTTCAAATCCTGCCCCATACCACTTACTAGCTGTGTGATCTTAGACAAGGCCCTTATCCGAGCATAGAACTCCTCAGATCTACAGGCTCGCTGTGGGCTATGGCTTCCCAGTAGTAAAGTAAGAATTGGACTATACGTATGGCCTTAAGGACCCTTCCTGAGCCAAACATTGTGCTCCTGATTCCCCCGGCAGCTTCCTGCAAGGAAGGGCGTGAAAGCAGAAAACGTGGGTTTTGAACCAGTTCCAATTATGAGGAAAAACGCTGACAGCAGGGGCTGCATTGTGGAAAGCTAAGTCAACTCATGGGTGAGGTCAGATTTCAAGTTTTGATCAGCCTGCCTCTAGACTATAAGAAATTAGCACTGGAAAACAGATCTTTGCTTTGGGAGATAATTAGAGACAATATGGTTGACTGAATTTTAAATAATAAGATATACCTTCAAACTGTAGCCTGGTGTCACTTTCTTTTATGATATAGAAAAGAAAAACTTCTCACTCTGATAACAGACTCCTCCACGGGAAGAACACTGGAATGGGAATCAGAAGAAATGGGCTGGGTGCGTGGCCCATGCCTGTAATCCCAGCACTTTGGGAGGCTGAGGAGGGCAGATAACCTGAGGTCACGAGTTCAAGACCAGTCTGGCCAAAATTGTGAAACCCCGTCTCTACTAAAAATACAAAATTAGCTGTGTATGGTGGCACATGCTTGTAATCCCAGCTACTTGGGAGGCTGAGGGTAAAGAATTGCTTGAAGCCAGGAGGCGGAGGTTGCAGTGAGTCGAGATCACGCCATCACACTCCAGCCTGGGAGACAGAACGAAACTCCATCTCAAAAACAAACAAACAAACAAACAAAAAACAGAAACAAGAAATGCACACATCAGGCTTGCACAAATGACCCACCCTCTCCGAGCCTCAGTTTGTTCCTCTGTAATAGGAAATGGAATCTCTCCCCAAGGGCTCTTCTCCTCCCATGAAGAGAATGATGCTACAAAGAGAGAGGTTTGCTGCTGCTGCATTTCCTGCCTGTCCTGATCCTCGCTATCGAGTGTTCATATTCCTTGAATAAGCCATGTCCACCCACAGGGATACTGAACATAGCTCACCTTGGAAATGCTGGGATTTCCCAGTATGCTCACATTGGAAGTGTCGGCATCGGGAAGTTTGCCATGAAATGCACAGAAAGAAGGAAGGCGATTGGGAATAGCGTTTGAGAATACTGAAGCAGGTGCACTGAAGACGAGCATGCTGTGGTGAAAGGAAAAGGGTGCACCGGGAGATGCGAAGGGAGCCTTGATAATCGCACGTGCCGCCTGCCCTGCTTTTGTTATCAGGTTGAAAGAAGGCAGAGAAGGGGCCCCAGGCTGAGAGGCAGGAGGTCTGGGTGCTGATTCTGCCTCTCCCCTGCGTTGGGGCCTCAGTCTCTTCATCTGTAAAGAGAAGAGGCTATCTCTCTCCAACATGCCAAGTTGTTCCAGAAATCACCTTAGTGTTTTTCCTCCTCATCCAGGGCTCCTGGGACTGATTTCAAAACTAACAAATTATAAAATCAGAGTCTCTGACGAGGTATCTGGTTTTCAGGCTTTGGGCCTTAAAGCTGAGTTTGTAAATCTTACTCAGGTGGCCAGGCCTGATTCCTGCTTGGCTCAATCAGCCTAGAGGTAGGCAAAGGCAGCTGTGGTAGGAGACCAGGAATAATGACAGGGTAAGGCTGAGCTGGTGTTTCCTCTGCTCGTGCGAAGCCTTCAGAGAGGGGCTGGAATGTGAGCGGGTCTTCAGGGGGGCGTGGGTAAAGGACTGGTGGACGAGCATTCTAGGCAAAGGCCATGCCAGTTCATGGCATTGCGCCCTTCAGACTGTTTCATAGATTCCCAGCTACAAAAGAACAGTCCCCAAAGCGTACAGTGGTTTAAACCCCATAGACATTTACGTCATGCTCATTCACAGGGAAGGGTGAGACGGCAGTTCTTCATTCATAATTTAGATTTTTGAGTTGACCGCAGCTCTGCTGCTTTCAGCGTTTGCCCCCAGGTCATCTGTGCTCCCTCCCGGCCACCAGAGACAGCAGAGCATGGAAATGGCCTATGTCACTGCTCCGTTGGCCCAAACACCATTAGCTGGAAGTCTGTCACGCAGCCACATCGAACTGGAAAGGGGGCTAGAAAGTACAATCTAGTTGTGTGCCCAGGAAGCCCGTGAGAGTGGGGATTCTAGGGAAGTTCCAGCTACGTCTGCCAGTCAGGACCATGTTTTCAGGCCGGCTCCTTCTGAATCGAAAAGTAGCCAGAGGCCCCGGCAGGCAGGTGAGGGAGGAAGGGAGCAGCGGTCAGACCTGCAGTGCACTCAGGCCAGCCTCGCTTTTTAGGTAAAGCCAATTTCACCCCAGTGGATACAGAGGCCTGGAACCCCTGGGTGAGGAGGACCTCCACATTTCTGCCTGTTTATGAGAAGGTGACAGAGAAGGTTCGAGAAGACTGAATTTTCACAAGCAAACCATCAGGCCTCCCAAGGGTGTAATTTGGAAATCCCCTGGCTTTCCCTGGCTTTGCCCTCAGCCCTTGGTCTCTCCTCCTACCCAGTTTTCAGCCCCTTTCTCTGGCCAGGACTGTCACGTTGCCTGACACCTTGGCTCGGTGCCCCGCTTGTGGGCCACTTTGGGCCGGAGCTACTGGTGGGAGCTGATTCAGGAGCCTGGCCCAGCCCTGTGGCTTTGATGGGATTTCATCATCCCGCCTGCGCTCTTTGGCCGGGCGCCTGGGGAGCTGCACAGCCTTGCCCTGGGCTATCTGCTTTCAGTGGGAGAGGCCCTTCTCTCTGAATAGAGGAGGACCCGGAGGTGAGGAGGTGAGACTTGGGCTCTCTCGTCTCTGCGTCTCTGCAGCTGAGCGCTGAGCCCACGCCAAAGCCATCTGCCTTCACCCAACTTTCCCAAGGAGCAGACAAGATAAAGAACATATGGAATGAACACTGAAGAACTTGTTAATGATTTTATTGCAGGTTAAATCCAATGTCTCCAGTAAAACTACAGGAGACCTTCTTTAACCTTACCCTGCTGTAAATATGTATTAACTCAATTACTATCAGCAATTAAGGCCTAGTTTGGGAACAGTGGCCTGAGACAAAAAAGACATTATCATCCTGGGAAATGAATCCAGAATAAAAGGACTTTATTCCACCTTAGCTAATGAGCAGCTGTATAGGGATGGAAATGAAGGCCTTTGCCTCGGAATTGCTTTTGACCGTTCATACGGGGAGAGGAGAAAAGGTTCGCCTTTACGTAAAGCTCTTGGAAGCACATTAGGGACATTGTTACAATGCAAATGAGGAAGACCGTTGTGTTTGGGTGGTTTATGGGTTTAGTAAAAGGAGTAACATTTCAATTAGTGGGGAAGGAATGAGAACCTGCCTCAAAGAGGCTTAATTGGCAACTTGGCTTTCCCAGGGGGCTTTGAAGTAGCATCAGAGAAGGAACGTTTTCAGAGATGGGTGGAGAATAGAGCAACTACAGGGCCCTTGCTGTGCCTGTGAGAGGGCAGATGGGGTGCTCAGATGGTAAAACCCACCGCACCACACAAATCCCAGCCCTGCACAAGCCCCCGCTGCAGCCTTCCGAGCTTCTGAGTGGTTTTCTCCACGCCGTTTCACCCAGCTCCCCCTCGCAGAGCGTCAGGACCCAGCGGTTTCTAAAGCAGGCAGTCTCCGAGAAGTCATCTCGCTTTGAAGACTGCAGCCCTAACCTCACCAGTGTGGAATTCCTTTTTTCCTTCTCAAGAGCTCCTTATGCTGGGTCTCTAAGTTCAGTCCAGCAAACCGGGGAATTCAACTCCTAATTGCAGTGCGTTATAGGGGAGGTTGCAATATTGCATACAAATGTGTATTTTCTGTGCGTGTGTGTTCAAAGTCTGAAGACTGAAGATTCAAGTATGATCATACCTTAGGGCAAGGGATCGCACGGGTGACTCATCAAGGTGGCTTTAGGATTTCTCAAGTTGCAAAGGCGTCTAGATCGACGTGATCCTACGGTCTTCTCTTTCCTTGCCATGGGATCCTCATGAGGTCTTTATCGATGTAGTTCATGCTCACAAGTCATTCAAATCTTCATGCATCTGGATGGATTTGAGGTTTTACTTCTTAATTCTGTCGTTCACAGGATATGGCAAATGTTTTGTTTTGTTTTCTAACACGGAAGAATTCTCCAAAGGAAATGTTACGGATAATATGCCAAGATAATTGTTTGCAATGAAGTTTGGAAGAAAATTCAGCTAACCCTGTGTTTCAGAGGCAAGATAGCAATCTGACCAGGGGTTTGGAGAGCTCTCCAAACCAAGCCTCTAAGTGGTATGCTGGTCCTTCTGAGCTGGAGAAAGAAAGAATAAAGAACTTCCAAGTGACTCCACCACTCCCTCAGTTCTCTTGATGTTGACTTTGGGGAGAATGAGTTCAACACCCTTCCCGTGTACACACCTATGAATGTGGATTGGATTTTGCTTGAGATCTTAGCATTGAACCCTGAACTAAAGGAGGCACTAAGCCTCCATCTAAAGCAATCAGTCTGCAAAGCACAGAACTCTGAGCCAGGCTCTCTCCCTTCATCCTCCCCTCTCCTGTGGGTGGCTTCTCCTGGAACACTGGCTCGTATCTCTGGAGCCTGTGGTTTGGGGATTGCCATTAGCCAACTACAACAGAGCCTGGGGAGTTTACTTTGGGTCTAAAATGGGAATTGGACCCACTCTCTGAGTAATGCTCATCCCTCAGCAGGTCTCAGCTGGTGACCTGCAACTTTACAACTGACCCCTCTTCCCACCAGCCTGGGTTGCCTGTGTAGAGCGACCAGTTCTGTCCTAAGCCCCATCTCCTGCTGCCTCCTCTAAGCTGCAGTGGTTAGAAAACGTGGCTTCTGTATGCACCCTGCACATTCTCGCATGCCAAGAGAGCTGAGCCACCACGCAGCTGCGCGGCGTGTCCGATCCGTCATGCCACTGTCGGGAAACAGAACAAGAATCAGAGAAGCAGCAACGTAAGTTCCTGACTGCAGCCGCGAACGGACAGAAGATGCTGCACCAGTTACCTGGTCCCTGCAGCAACACAGGGCTCTTCAGCCCCTAGAAGCCATGATTGACTGGATGCTTTGGGACAGCACAGAATCCATTTCAAGTGCTGAAAAGAACCTTAATAATATTCTAAGCAATCTATACATGGGAAACGGAGGCCCAGAGAGGGAAGATTCCTACCCAGGTACCTGCAGGGAATGAAGGGCAGAGCTGAGACCCAAACCCAGGTTGGGACACTGAGGCCGGTGCCCTCCCTTCTAACATGGCTGAATCTCAGCTTCACTTTCCAGTGTGTTTTTGCCTTGGCCGGGGTGGAAATGAGTTTATAAAACTCTGCAAAGAGAGAGGTATGCTGAGGGGCCAGACAAAGCCCGGGACCATTTACCACAGATCTCCCTAAAATGGATCATCAATCAAGACATTGTTGTATACTCTTACCTCCTTGAGGGAGCATTTTAGATACTTTCTCCTTGTTTCTCAAACCCCTTTGCTGTAAACAAAGCTGCTGCCATGACGCTTTGGTTAATGCTCAGGAGAAAATTCTCATACGAGAGCATTATTTTCAAAATGCAATTTTCAGTGTCCAGAATATTCCCACCCCCAATATCTCACAATCTTTTCTTTTTATTTTAACTCTTCCGTAATTTCAACTTTTATTTTAGATTCGCAGGGTACACGTGCAGGTTTGTTACCTGGGTATATTGCCAGATGCTGAGGTTTGGGGACACAACTGGTCCTGTCACTCAGGTACTGAGCATAGTATCCAATAGTTCATTTTTCAACCCTTGTCCCCCTCTCGCCCCCGCCAGTAGTCCCCAGTTTCTATCGTTACCATCTTTATGTCCACGAGTACCCAGTGTTCAGCTTCTACTCGTAAGTAACATTATGCAATATTTGACTTTGTGTTCCTGCATTAATTCACTAAGGATGATGGCCTCCAGCCACATCCATGTTGCTGCAAAGACACGATTTCACTCTTTTCATGGCTGTGTACTATTCCATGGTGTGTATGTAGCACATTTTCTTGATCCAATCTACCAATGGTGGGCACTGAGATTGATTGCATGTCTTTGCTGTGTGAGTAGGGCGGCAATGAACATACGAGTGCATGTTGCACAACCTTGAAAGGCAAAAAGACGTGCTGTATTATCCCCATTTTTACGAAGAAGAAATGGGTTTTCAAGAGGTAAAGTAACTTGCCAAAAGCCACAGTCCTCACAAGTGGCTCATACAGACCTGGGGCCAAGTCTAGGTTTAAGTTCAACACTTTGCGGAATTACAGTTTGCAGC
The DNA here is from genome assembly GCF_048565385.1 of Saimiri boliviensis. Taxonomy (NCBI): domain Eukaryota; kingdom Metazoa; phylum Chordata; class Mammalia; order Primates; family Cebidae; genus Saimiri; species Saimiri boliviensis. Next base: position 82,081,896 of record NC_133456.1, read on the forward strand.
AAGGAACAACGTGACTTAGACAATGCCTCCTTATTTACTTCTCATCTCTGGGGACAATGAAATCAATGTTCCTTTGAAACATGAGAGTTTGGATAGATGACCACCGTGCTTGTCACCACCTCCTCTTCTCTCCTATACCTGGTGTGCAGGCAAGGCATTGAAGAATATACTGAGTCACTGCAGTCCCCCATCCCTCCTTCAAAATTCCCAGTAGCTGATGAGACCACTGTTCACATTCACAAACTTACCTCCCCACCAAGAGTCTGGCATCATCGATGTCTCTCTCAGAGCCTGCCTACAGAGGCGCCAGCCACTGTTCTTAGATAGATGGCTAGACCTTTCAGCCTCCTGTTTTAAAGGAACACGATGCGAGAAAACGCATCAGGCGATCTGGGGTTATGCAGAGGAGATAAAGTCTCTTCATCAGTTTTGATATTTGGGAGTTTCTTCTGGAACATGTGAGAAAAAGAAGTGAATAGCTAAAGGTGGAAAAGATGAGCTAAGCCAGGGTATTCACTCCCTGGACTAGAGTCTTGCCAGTAAAGTAGATAACCGAAAATATTTCAAAGATGAGGCAAGCAGCAAATAGCCACCAAGGGAATAAAAAGTTACTTTCTCACAAATTTCTCCAAAAAAAAAAAAAGAAAAAAAATACAAAAGATATAAGATGTGTGCTTTTTCTTTTATGACAGAGTCTGGCTCGGTCACCAGGCTGGAGTGCAGTGGCGCAATCTCGGCTCACTGCAACTTCCACCTTCCGGGTCCAAGCGATTCTCCTGCCTCAGCCTCCTGATTGGCTAGCACTGCAGGCACGTGCCACCATGCCCAGCTAACTTTTTTGTATTTTTAGTAAGACAGGGTTTACATGTTGGTCAGGATGGTCTTGATCTCGTGACCTGGTGATCCGCCCACCTCGGCCTCCCAAACTGCTGGGATTGCAGGCGTGAGTCACCGCACCCGGTCCTGGTGTGTACTGCTTATATCTGACATAGGAGACATTGAACTCACACTCAAAATCTTGTAATATTAAAAATTTACACAGAGAAATGAGTTCCTCTTAAACAATTCTACCTCGTGTCTGCCAGACTCAAATGGGCTTTTCTGTGGAATCATATGGTACATGCAAATCTTCTGTTTTTGCCATCGTTGGAGAAGTGTGTGAGTGTGTGTGCATGCGTTCATATTATGCATACAATTTTGTGTCTTAGTTCAAGCTCTCACCCATCTGTCATCAGGAAAATGACAACTGCCCTAAAAGTACCCCTGGCCTTGAGCCAACCTGTGCCAACCATGTCTAAGATGCACATCTCTCCCCTTCCTGCCTTTGGCTGGCACCTGCCCAGAGCTACCCATTGTCCACCTGATAAAGCCTACCCTCCCTAGATGTAAAACCCCATCTCCTTCTTCAGTCTTCCATGCTCATCATTTCCTGCCTCGCAGTTTATGTGCCAAGCAACACAGGGACTTCCTAGTTTCCTGCCCAGTGTCTTTTCTCCTCCATGACCTTGCTCATGCTGGCGTCTCTTACAGGACCCAACCTGCTTCTCCCACCTGCCTTTCATTCTCCTACAGTGTCCTGGATGTATCTGTAACTAGCACTTAGAATCACCTGTTTTTAGTGTCTGTGTCTGCTACTAAAGACACACACACACAAACACACACACACACACACACACACACACACACACACACACCATTTTATTAAAGAATATCAGACATCAAAAACAAAATCTTAAGAGTATAACTAGTCAAATGTTTTCAAATTTCAATCAGCACCCATAACAAAAAGCAGCCGCTGTATTTTTGAGGTCAGAGGCTGGGCACCAAGCCCAGTGGCTGGGATGTAGTATCTATCTACCAAATCATTGTGGAATGAATCAATGAATGGTTATTTCACTGTCTTTTCCTTCTGTTTCACTCATTTATCTTTTCTAATGGTTCTCACTTTTCCTAAGTTGACCAACAAGGTAATTCAGGATTTCTTGCCCAGGCTTTGAGAACATGAGTTCTGAATGCTGAGGGTTGTAAAGAAATGTTAGTAGTTAGGGGTTCTTTTTGGAGTCTGGATATTAGCCCTTTGTCAGTTGAGTAGACTGCAAAAATTTTTTCCCATTCTTTTGGTTGCTGGTTCACTCTAATGATTGTTTCTTTTGCTGTGCAGAAGTTCTTAAGTTTAATTAGATCCCATTTGTCTATTTTGGCTTTTGTTGCATTGCTTTTGGTGTTTTAGTCATGAAGTCCTTGCCTATGCCTATGTCCTGAATGGTGTTGCCTGGGTTTTCTTCTAGGGTTTTTATGGTGCTAGTTCTTATGTTTAATCTTTAATCCATCCGGAGTTAATTTTTGTGTAAGGTGTAAGGAAGGGGTCCAGTTTCAGCTTCCTGCATATGGCTAGCCAGTTTTCCCAACACCATTTATTAAACAGGTAATCCTTTCCCCATTGCTTGTTTTTGTCCGGTTTGTCAAAGATCAGATGGTTGTAGATGTGTGGCATTGTTTCCAAGGACTCTGTTCTGTTCCATTGTTCTATATCTCTGTTTTGGTACCAGTACCATGCTGTTTTGATTACTGTAGCCTTGCAGTATAGTTTGAAGTCAGGTAGCATGATGCCTCCAGCTTTGTTCTTTTACTTATGATCGTCTTGGCTATGTGGGCTCTCTTTTGGTTCCATATGAAGTTTAAAGTATTTTTTTCTAGTTCTATGAAGAAGGTCAATGGTAGCTTGATGGGGATAGCATTGAATCTGTAAATTACTTTGGGAAATATGGCCATTTTCATGATATTGATTCTTCCTAACCATGAGCATGGAATGTTTTTCCATCTGTTTGTTTCCTCTCTTATTTCATTAAGCAGTGGTTTGTAGTTCTCCTTGAAGAGATTTTTTTACATCCTTTGTTAGTTGTATTCCTAGGTATTTTATTCTCTTTGTAGTGATTGTAAATAGGAGTTTGCTCATGATTTGGCTCTCTGTCTGTTGTTGGTGTACAGAAATGCTTGTGATTTCTGCTCATTGATTTTGTATCCTGAGACTTTGCCAAAGTTGCTTATCAGCTTAAGGAGGTTTTGGGCTGAGATGATGGGGTCTTCTAAATATATGATCATGTCGTCTGCAAATAGGGACAATTTGACTTCTTTTCCTAATTGAATACCCTTTGAAAGAAGTATTTTAGAGAAGTTCACAATGCATGCAATTGAAGCACTGAAAACATCTTCTTTTTCCCAGGGGCAGTCAAGGGAGATAGGTCCTTCTGAAATGAAAGGTAACCACTCCCCAAAGGATCATTTCTGAATGAGAGATCAGCTAGGGTTTCCTCAGCAAAAAGCTCAATATGGGTAAAAGCATAACCCTCTGTGGCCTGAGTGAGGGGCGTGTCATCCTGGACCTACCCAGCACCCTTGTACAGCCCAAGAAAAAGACCTTCTGCACAGTTCAGACCAACAACTGAGCCAGGGGCCTGGCTAGTGCTCACCAGCATCTGGGCCCATTTGCTGGCTTGAGGACAGACACAAAGCCACCCTGATCCCAAGCCCAGACTTTTAATGAGCCCCTCCACTCCTCACCTCTCAGACATCCCCTGTTTACATTTTATTTGCCAACGGACCTAATCCCTGGGCTCCGGTCTGCACTTCATCTTGTCTCTGTGTGTCCTCCAGATTAATGCTCATTAGTAACAGTCGCCACAGTGGGTAAGACCCGAGCTTGAGGACATGCCAAGCCCTGCAGCTTTGGTGCCAGCAGGAGAAAATATGGAAAAGGAAACCCAAACATTTATAAACATTTCAAAATGTTTAGTTCAAGCTGCCCCATGTAAATAAGAGAGTGCCCAGGAGATACTCATTTTGTCCCAGATAAAGATTCGCTTAAAAAAGAAAATCCACGTCACCGGTCCCTGCTTCTCTTTCACTTCCCAGGCGCATAAGATCTTTTTCATGTAGTTTGCTTCAACACTATTGTATTTCTTCTACACTTTGAAACTGAACCCCTCTTTGATGGATATTAGTAGAACGTGCTTTCGTGTCTCCCTAATGAACTTTCACTTGGAAAATGCCCCAAGCAAGGAAGATGCTAAAAGTGTAATGATATTTTGTTTAAAGCAAGGAGGGACCCTCTCTTCTGGTTTCGACTTTGGTTCACCCCAGAGGAATAATCGGCCAAGAATCACAGAAAGGATCATTTACAGTTTTACTTTCAAGCTCCCCAGCTCCCTTTCAGACTGTGTTTACTCAGTCAGAGGCTTCGGACCAGCCAGGGTGGGCCTCCTGACAGCCCCATCTTGCTGGCTCTGGGATACTGTGATTGAGATTAAACTCATGCTGATCTGTCAGAAAGCACTTGATGGAGAGGCTTCTGTGTGACGTTCGTGGTAAACATGAGAGGATGGAAGAGTTCAGATATGGAGGCAATATTCTTTAGAGCACCCTTCAGCTCTTGTGCCCTGAGGAGCCCGGGTCGGAAGTCCTGCAGTAATTACTAGCTACACGGAAAGCAAATCCACTCAAAATGGAAGACAGCTTGGCGCCATGGGAGAAACCCTTTAGTGGTAGTGTTCTTTATTTTATTTTTTTCTAACAATTGAAAATATCCTGAGGAAAATGGCTTTCTCAAATCCAATCAACATTAATCTTCAAATAGAACTAAGTACACAGGAAATAAGTGAGCAACAAAACACAAGACCGTTAGACGTGCCCAAGTTGGTTTTCTTGTTTTTCCCTCAATGGGTAATTCCTTAGGGAGAGATTAGCTATAATAATTGATAATTATGTAAGTAAAAGAAATTATGTGAAGCTGGAAAATTTACAATAGATGAAGTATAATTGCCAAAGCACCAAATCTGCAGTGTGGCCAAGTAGGAAACGGGAGGCTTGAGCCCCAGGAAGCCTTCATTCTTTCCCTTGCTGAGTCACTTGCTGGTTATACAGGCTTGGACTCTCTGTCTTTTGAGTTTCTGCTTCTTCATCTATAAAATGGGGACATGCTTCCAGGTTCTGTTCCTCACAAGTTTGTTCTGGGGATCAAACAAGGCCTGATGGTGACAGCACCTGAGATCCCTAATACTTGATTATTACCAACTGCCTTTGGAGTATGGACTTTGGAAGCTGAGGTTCTCTCTTTAGTCAATATCACCCACAGGTCATTATTCAGAACTTCCCAGCTCAGGGGTTCAGTATTTCTCACTGTTACGCTTTTTTGTTAATTGTTCATCTTTTTTTTTTTCCTTTTTAGTTGACACATAATAATTATAGGGTAATGATATAATGATTGACACATATTTATAGAGTGTAGCATGATATTTTGATATATGTATGCAATGTGTAATAATCAAATCAGGGTATTTAGCATATTCATTACCTCAAACATTCGTCATTTATTGTGTTGGAAATATTCAAAATCCTCTTATCTAGCTATTTGAAAATGTATCATAAATTATTGTTAACTATAGTCATGCTACAATGCTGTAGAACACTAGAACTTATTCCTTCTATCTAGCTATAATTTTGTACCTGTTAATCAACCTCTCCTATCTTCCCTTCCCTGTCACTCTTCCTAGCCTCTAATAACCACAATTCTACTCACTTTTTATGAGCTCAATGCTTTTTAGTTTCTGCACATGAATGAGTACCTTCAGTATTTCTGTGTCTGACTCATTTCACTTAACATCATAACCTCGAGGCTTATCTGTGTTGCCATGAATTATAGGATCTCCTTCTTTATTATGTCAGAGTAATATTACTTTGTGTATTTATACCAATATATATTCCAATATCTATTGAGATGATCATACGTTTTTGTCCTTCATTCTGTTGCTGTGATGTATCACATTAACTAATTTGCATATGTTGACTCATCCTTGCATCCCTAGGGTAAACCCCACTTAATCATAGGGTATTATCTTTTTGATGCACTGTTGGATTTAGTTTGCTAGCATTTCGTTACAGATTTTTGCATCTGTGTTCATCAGGGACGTGGACCTGTGACTTTTTTTGTTGTTGTTGTGTCCTTGTCTGAGTTTGGTATCAGGGTAATTCTGGCTTCATAGAACAAGTTAGAATTCCCTCATCTTCAATTTTTAAAAATAGTTTGAGAAGAATTAGTGTTAGTTCTTCAAAAGCTTTTTAGAATTCAGCAGTGAAGCCATCTGGTCCTGGGCTTTTCTTCATTAGGAAGACTTTTTATTACTAATTCAATCTCATTACTTGCTATTAATCTGTTCAGATTTTCTGTTTCTTCCTGGTTCAATTTCTGTAGGCTAGATGTGTCCAGGATTTTATCAATTTCCTGTAGTTTTTCCAATATGTTGGTCTGTAGTTTGATAATAGTCTCTAATGACTCTTTGTCAGTTGTAAGGTCTCCTTTTTTGTTTCTCAAATTATTTAATTGTATCCTGTCTCTCGTTTTCTTAGTTTGTCTAGCTAATAGTTGGTCAATTTTATTGACCAAAAAATATGTAACTTTTCATTTTGTTGATTTTTAAAAAAAAATTTGGTCTCTATTTTATTTCGTTCTTCTCTGATATTTTTTGGTTTTCTTCCTTCTACTAATTTTGGGTTTTGTTTTTTCTTGCTTTTCTAGTTTCTTGAGGCACATCACTAGGTTGTTTATTTGAAATCTTTCTACTTTTTTAATGTATGCATTTATTGCTATTAATTTCCTTCATAGTACTGCTTTTGCTTTATCTTATAGGTTTTAGTATATTGTGTTTCTATTTTTATTTGTTTCAAGAAATTTTAAATTGTCTTCCTTCTTTATTTCTTTATTGATGCATTAGCCATTCAGGAGAACGTTGTTTAATTTCCATGTATTTGTATAGTTCCTAATCTTCCTTTTGTTATTGATTTCTGGTTTTATACCATTGTGGTCTGAAAAGAAGCTTGATGTGATTTTTGTTTTAAAAAATGTTGAGACTTGTTTTGTGGCCTAAGTTCAATGTTTTTTGTTGAAACAAAGATCTCTTGTCTAAATGATCTGTCCAATGCTGAAAGTGGGATATGAAAGACCCCAGCTATTATTGTATTGGAGTCTAGAGTCTCTTTAGCTCTAATAATATTTGCTTTGTATTTGTGGGTGACCCAGTGTTGGGTGCATGTACATGTGCAGTTGTTATAACTTCTTGATGAACTGATCCCTTTTTTATTATGTAATGATCTTGTCTCTTTTTATTTATTTTTTGACTAAAGTCTATTTTGTCTGAATTAAGTATAGCTACTTCTACACACTTTTGATTTCTATTTGTGTGGAATATTTTTTCCCATGCCTTCACTTTAAGTCTCTGTATATCTTTACAGGTGAATGAGTTTACTATAGACATAACGTAGTTAAATCTTGTTTTTATTTGTTTTTTTTTTTTTGTTTTCGTTTTTGTTTTTTTAATTGATTCAGCCAGTCTACATCTTTTAATTCAGGTTTAAACTGTTTACATTCAAAGTTGTTATTGAAAGTGAAGACTCACTCCTTTCATTTTGTTAATTGTTTTTGGTTGTTTTGTATGTCTTTTGTTCCTTTATTCCTCTTTTATTGTATCTTTGTGTTTTGGTGGTTTTCTGTAGTGATAACATTTGATTCCTTTCTCTTTCTCACTTGTGTATCTGCTCCACAGTGAATTATATATTTTCATGTGGTTTCATGATGGTAGATATCATCCTCTTGGTTCCAGGTGGAATAGGATCCCCTTAAGCATTTCTTGTCAGACCAGTCAAGTGGTGATGAATTTCCTCAGGCTTTGTTTGTCTGGGAAAGACTTTACTAATCCTTCATTCTTGAAGGATAGTTTTGCTGGGTATAGTATCCTTAGTTAGCAATTTTTTTCTTTTGGCACTTTGAATATATAATTTCATTCTCTCCTGGCCTCTCAAGTTTTTGCTGAGAAATCTGAAGTTTGTCTGATGGAGATTCCCTTATATATTACTTGACACTTTGGCTGTTTTTAGAATTTTCTCTTTGTCTTTGATTTTTGTTAGTTTGACTATAATGTGCCCCAGAGACCTTTTTGGGTTGAATCTATTTGGGGATCTTTGAGCTCCCTATATCTAGATGTCTATATCTCTCCTAAGTCTTGAGAAGTTTTCATCTGTTCTTTCATTAAATATATTTTCTATGCCTTTTCCCATCTCTTTTCATTCTTAAACTCTTAAAATGCAAATTTGCTTAATAGTGTCCTATATGTCACATAAGCTTTGATTCTTTTTTATTTATTTTGTCTGACTGGGTTATTTCAAAAGACTTGTATTTAAGTTTAGAGATTCTTTCTCCTACTTGGTCTATTGTTGAAGCTCTTGATTATATGTTTTATTTAATTCATTGAATTTTTCATTTCCAAGGTTTCTATATGGTTCTTTTTTATAACATCAATCTGTTTGTTGAGTTTCTCATTCAGGTCATGAATTGTCTTTTCTTGTAGATGTATCTATAGTGTCAATTGAATAGGATGCTTTTGCTTTGGTTCTGAGTGGTGCGGTAATGTAGTCTTTGCATTTTTTTTGGCTGTAATCAATATCAGTAGTGCCTTTGAGTGCCTCAGTGGCCTAGAATACAGTTCTGTACAGAGGCTGTGGCATGGCTTTGCCAGGGATAGGAACACTAGGCAGCCCAGTCCCTGGGCCCCTGGAGAGTGCCTGTGGGTGCACAGTGGCTCTGCTACTGAAGTAGTTGAGATTGCTGGCAGTGGCATTTGCAGGTCCCAGGTGGGCTAGTTCCTGGGAAGCTTGCACTGGTTTGTGGTGGGTCTACTGCTGGAGGGGGCAGGATCACTGGAAGCTGGCAGTGGTGGGCCCCAAGGCATTTGGCTCTCAGGCTCTGGGGAGTGTACCCACTGGCCCCCTGTATCCTGGAGCAGCCTCTCTGCTGTGCTGAACTGCCTGTTTCCCAGGATGTAGGGCAATGCACAGGCTCAGGTCCAGGGTTGCAGCTGCATTGCTGAACTCAGCTGCTTTTGTGACACTGCAGTCCTCTGGGTGGATGTGGTGGGATGCCAGTGGGACCCTAGTGTGAATTTCCTCTCTGAAATAATGCAGTCATGTGGACTCCAAGTAGCTGCCTATACTGGACTCAGGGCTTATGAGTACTGAGAGACTCTCTTATAGCCAGGATTGCAGGTGTCTGTCATGGGAATGTGGACTTCTGGGGGTTTCCCACTTACCTTTTCCCTACAACAGAGTTCTTCCCAGATCAGCTAACACTGGCTGGCTGCTTCACTTCCCTTTCTATGTTGCCATCCTGAATTTCCATGCCCTAGAGGGTCATTGTCATTCATTTCCTTGCTAAATTTTAGTGCACTCTCTTAGACACTCTATTCAAGGATGGTTATCTATTTGTTGGTTTGGTCCTTCTTTGCAATGGAAGCAAGTGCTGGGCACCTCCAGTCTGCCATCTTGAGGATGTTCAAATTGGGAGCCGGTTTCAACTTAGTTTTAAGGTTTCATAGGTTTAGTTATAAGATGTCATCAAATGAATTCTCACACTATTACCAGGTCTCTACAGTCAGAGTCACCCTGCGTTCTCTGTAAGTTGCTGCTCCTACTAAAACAATAAAACCAATAATTTTTATTGTTTTAGTAGTGATGAGGATTCACCATGTTAGCCAGACTGGTCTCAAACTCCTGACCTCAGGTGATTGACCTGCCTCAGACTCCCAAAATGCTGGAATTACAGGTGTGAGCCAGCTTATTTAAGAATAAGAACTATTGTAGTTACAGTCCTTATCCAAATTTTAGTTGAAAACAACTTCAGATAGTCTTCACAATGCATAGTACCATGTTCACTGAAACATGTATATATCAGACCTGTGTTCTCACTTCACAGTTACCACAGGATTGTTCAAAGTGAGTACATGGTTTCAATATGCAGACCTGATACTGTGCAAAGTAAGGATTGCTTGTATATCTAAACAACACATATGTAAAAAATGTTATCCATCTAATCACGTGAAAAAATACCAGGAAGTCTCATGCATTGAGGGCAACCAACCACGTACTGTATATTAAACAGAGAATTCATAGACAGTCTTGTAAATCGGAGCCCAGGCAGAAAACAGCAATGAATGTCCAGTCTCAGAGTGGAAAGGGCTTTAGTGATTGGAGAACCATGTTGTTCCCATTTCAGAACCGTTACAGTGGTTTATGCCAGGCTCTTGATAAAGGCCGTGTATGGATACAAGAGGCAATGTGAAATATGTAGCTTACATGCTGAAACATGATAATTTCTAGGATATTTTAGTAGCTTCTGAAGACAACGAGGCAGAATATTTCTAATCTGTATGGTCCCAGGAATGCCTTAAAGTCCCCTAAAGTCAAATAAACATCAGCATCGCTGGCGTCCTGCTGCTTCCCACAGTGAATGCTGTGACTGGTACAGAGAGACTCACAGAACAATACATTTTAAGCCACGAAAAAGCCATGAATCTGCACAGCAAATCTATTTCAAAAGCTAAAATGCTGAGTTTATATCTCTACAAAAGAAAGGGACACAGGAAAACAATTAAAAACGATGGAAGACGATGATAAACACAGGTTTAAGCAACTTTACAGGGAGCCAGGCTGCCTGAGAATGCTGAGGATCAGCCAGAGGGCAGAGCACAGGATGCAGAGTGAGGACCTCCAGGTTTGGGAGTCAGCTGCTGAGCTCCAGGAAGCTCCAGAGACACAGCCACACTGGGTCTTGGTTCTCAGTAACTTCACCAAGGGTCAAGGTGAAGGCTGAGTCATGTTCAAAGTCCACTGAAAATGAGATAAAATGGAATGCATGTGAGCTTTGGAATCTGGAAACCAACTCAGTCTCTCAGCTGGGGTCCTTGGCAGGTTCATCAACTTCTCTGAGCTCATTCTTGTGCTGTAAGAAGAGCCATGGCTGGGAGTTAGGAACTTTTCGTGATAGTCCCAGAGCCAACCTAGTGTGCCAGCAGCCTTGAGCCAATGGCATCCCCTCCTCCTCCTCCTCCTCCTCCTCCTCCTCATTTCTTCAGCTGTAAAATGGAAATCATAACCCCTTGCCATTTCCAGGGTTGCTGTGCGGACTGAATAAAGATATGTGTGAAAACACGTCAGTAAAACTCTGAGTAACTCTAAGAGATTCTTAACACCACTGTCAATGGCTATTTGGGAACCAATCCAACTTTCTACTTTTCTGAATAGAGACAAGTAGTTAGACAACTATGAAAGAAACATAAGAGCCTGTTGCAGACTGAATTGTGTCCTCCAAAAGGACATCACAGTCTTTATCCCCAGCACCTGTGACTGTGACCATACTTGGAAATAGAATCTTGGTAATATAATCAACTTAACATAATCAAGTTAAGGACCTCTTCTTATAAGGACATCAATCGTTGAACGACATCCGCCTCATCTCCACCAATGTTTCAAGGCTTCATCTTAATTTAGGATGGACCCTAATCCAGTGAGTGGTGTTCTTATAAAAAGAGGAAAGTGGGCTGGGGGCAGTGGCTCACACCTGTAATCCCAGCACTTTGGGAGGCTGAGGTGGATCAATTACTTGAGCTCAGGAGTTTGAGACTGGCCAACATGGTGAAACCCTGTCCCTGCTAAAAATACAAAAATTCGCCAGGTGTGGTGGCAGGTGCCTGCAATCCCAGATACTCAGTAGGCTGAGGTAGGAGAATTGCTTGAACCTGGGAGGGAGAGGTTGCAGTGAGCCAAGATCTCGCCGCTGCACTCTGGCCTCAGCCACAGAACAAGACTTTGCAAAAAAAAAAAAAAAAAGAGGAAAAGGGCATGGTGAAGACAAAGACACACAGAGAGAATGCCAGGTGAGGACAGAGACAGAGATCAGAGTGGCGCAGCTATAAACCAAGGAATGCCAAGAATGACAGCCACCTCCAGAAGCTAGAAAGAAGCAAATAAATAAATAAATAAACAAACAAATAAGGATTCTAGTCAATCTCAGAGGGAGCACGACCCTGCTGACACCTTGATTTCAGACTTCCAGCCTCCAGAACCAAGATAGAATAAATGTCTGTTGTTGAAGCCACCCAGTCTGTGGCATTTTGTTATGGCAGCTCCAGGAAACTAACACAGACCCCCTAATCTCCTCTTCCCTGTTCAGTAGATATGTGCTATAACACTTGCCCTGAAAAACCTCTCCAAACTCTTAGAATGAAGTTCTCCCTGTAAAAAAAAAAAAAAAAAAAAAAAAAAAGGTTTATACTTCTATGTTTCTAAAGAGCTTTGCCACTGTTTTAGCAGCTTCTCCTGAAATCTCTTTAGGGAACTGCTTATAACTCATCTCTGGGGTTGATGCTCCTGGAACCACCGTAAACAAGAGATTGTCTGTCTGGTGCTCCTGGGAGGTGAAGCTTCTTGGACCGGCTGCAGCGCCAGCAGCAATCTGAAGAAAGGGTGTAGAAGGGGCAGGAGCTGTGACAGATTGAGGACACTATTAGGCACTTTGAAGGGCCTGCTGCAGATTTGCCAATTCTTCTCTCCTTTTGCCTCCCACCAAGTGGGTCCACAGAGCCTTCTTCTAGCTCAGGTCACAACACCAACTAAATCTACCTTGCTTGGTGCCTGCACCAAGTGATCGACCTCCTGGGTCCCTGAAATGAGCACTGGATTATGAGTCAAGAACCCTGTGATCCATTCCTAATTCTGCCCCCCACCAGCTCTACTGGACTTCATCTACAAAATGGGTGTATCACCTCCACCTCGCAGGGAAGTCATGGACCACAGATCAGACAGGAACATAGAAGAGCCCTGAAAATGAAAAGCGGTGAAATCGTTATCACCATCATCTTCCACCAGTTGTCAACGCCTGGGGGGTTGGGGAGAAACCTCAAAGAGGACCAAGAAAACTGGATCAAAGTGTCCAGCTGATAGAAGAAGAGTCAGCTGTAAGGCCTGAGCCTCTGGCACGGGCTGCCCAGGGAGAGAGCAGTTGAGATGCACTCTCCCGGTGGGTAATAAAATGAGTTTACGTAGGGAGGAAGCAGGATGTATAAAGCCCAGGAGCCCGATCTGTTTCTGAGATCAAACAGAGCAGCATTGTGCCGGGGTGTGGAGCTGATGTCAGCGTCTAGAATGCTGCTTGGAATCACCCTGGTTACGCAGCTGGACCGGAATAAGGCAAGTCTGTATCTGAACTCATTAATTTTTACAACCAACTGAACTGTTCTGCCTTTTTTTTGCAGGGGAGGGGGTAGGGGGAGGTGGTGCAGGAGAAGAACAAGGGAAGAAAGGCAAAGGGGAGGAGCTAGTATGTGTGGAGCAGGGGGTTTCCCACCAGCAGACAGTATCTCATTATTCCCCAGCAAACGCCAGCTTCGAACCCCCAGCCCCTGGGACAGTCAGGCCCAGCAGCAGCAGCAGGTCCTGCCAGGGGAAGGAGAGATACCAGCCAATAAGACATAAGGATAATTAGAGTGGCACAAGCCGCTCCTAGGCGTTCAGGTTATGTCAATGTTTCCATTATATGCCTCACTTTTCAGGGGTTTATAACGGAGCTATAAAAACTCACGCCAGCTAAAAATTTGGCAGGCCAGGTCACAGCAGCAACAGGGGGACTGTTTTTTTTAATTCAGTTCAGCTGCTTGTAACTTGGGGTGGGAGAGGATTCTGTACATTTGGATAACTCAAAGGGGTCGGTTTGAAGTATGGGGCACTTCAATTTGTTTCTTTTTTTGTGATTCAAGGATTTATTAAGTCATACGTGCAAAACATATGCTAATTGCATTAGCAAAAGATCAATGTAGAAACACTCCACAGTTCTGCAACTGTCAATTTAAAATTATTTTGCTGTGTGATCAGCCCTCCTCCTCCTACTGTCATTTCTTTGTGCTGCAGGAAAAGGAACTGCATTATATAAATGCATCCCAAACACTTCCCCAGCCAAGAATCTACAGACACTTTCCAAGTGCCAGCCAATTCAGCTTTTCCCGATTCCTAAGAAAGTATACGGGTCAACCTCTTTCCAGCAAATGTGCAAACCATCTCACCCAAACCTCTACACAAAAAATCACCAAGCTTCTGGAGATGAGCTGTTTGGTGCTCAATCTGTCTTGTGATGGGATGATATGTAGTAAGAGCTATTCCAGACAAATCCCAGTATTTGGGACAGTCCTTTTGTGTTGGTGTAACAGGATTTAACCTAGTCGATAAGTGTTACCCAAATTTCATCAGATGGGTTTCTTGGCCTCTCAGCACAGAGTGAAGACAGCTCTTTCTCTGTATTTTAGCCCATAATCTCCGATTCAGTTAAAATCCCCAAATCCTAAAGGACCCTTGGCAGTTTAGCACACAGGGCCTTCCATATAGAGCTTGGAGCCGTCTTTGATTTTCTTCCCAGAAGTCCTCTCCTCCGCTCCCCTATGTACTCTGTTCCTATTTTACACTTATTTGATGGCTGTGTTATATTTCGGTTATTGGTACATGTCTTGTCTCTTTCACTGTATGATGAGCTCCTTATGACAGAGTCCTTAGCTTATTAGTCTCTGCTTTCTCCAACGTGCCAAATTTAGGTGGACTCTGCTCAGGAAATATGGGTGGAAATAATTACTAAATAATTAATGAATGACAGTCAGAAGCCAGGTGGCAGACAGCGGAAGTAAAAGTAACGTCAGAACAGACAAGGATTGATCAATTCCTTCTTTCTTAATAGAAGACACCATATTGGATTAATTTCTTACCTTGCTACTGATAGTAACATTAAAAGAAAATAATAAAATGCGGGAAAGGAATCAATATCCCCAACCAGAATACAGTAATACAATGCAAGCAATAACATGTATGTTCATATGCTCATAACTATGGTAGCACAATGGTTATAAGAAACAAATAAAAACAGGTATGTACCTGTACACACAACTCTATTAGCAAATACCTGTAGGCACAATGACAGAAGCATACTTTATTCTATGCACTGACTTATAACTTAGTTCCCAGATCCTAAAGTTTTGAAAGTGCTTTATAAACTGAATAAGTAACTGTATACATAGAGAGGGAAAGCATTGATATCACTGTAGTACATAGAACATCGATTAAAAATTTGCCTACTGAATAAATGAACAAATGGGTGAACTACTATGCTAATTTAACTGAAATAATAATATTTCTTCATGTGCCAAAGAAAATATTGTTAGCGATGATAACTAATTTAAGTTCTATCATAAACACACAGCTCTAATCTAAGAGTTAGTAATGATGGGATTTCAGTCTTCCTTAGGGATTCAGAAGACTGTAGTCAAATGTCACAGCCAATAGGATAACGGACATACACGTCAGTGTGATTGAAGAACTGGTCTCTCCAACAGATTTGCACTGATCTGGATAGTGTAAGGTAGCTGAGCTGGGAGGGCCCAAGTATGATGAAGGATGGGTGAAAAAAGATGATCAAAGTCAGAGGCTGGGATTGGTTTTATAAAGGAACCTGGGATGAATTGCATTTTCTGGAAGATTCCTAGTATTGCTTTATAATTTCTGTTTAATTACAATGTCAAGGCCTTCAAAAATAAGGAGCATAGCTGAAGCTCATGTCTCAAAGTTAGGACACTGAACTAACTTAACTGCCCACTCTGAGATCAATCAATGGCCAACAGAACCGAGATTACAACGACTATTTAGACCCATTATCATTCATCTTCTGGCACTGAGATAGAAAAAAGCCTAATCCTGAAATCAAAGCATCTCTCTGTGCTGCCAGAACAACTCAGGACTCTGTTAGCAGGGAAAAGGGGATGGTTGTTAGGGAAGCATCCGACAGGGTCTGCCCCAGGGCAAAATAAGAAAAAGTAGACGCTCTCGAAATGTGGTTCCCATAACAGCAGCATCTGGGAACTTCTTAAAAATGCAAATTATTGGGCCCCACCCCAGACCCACTGAATCAGAAACTCTAGGACTGGGGGCACACAAACTGTGTTTTGATAAACATACAGGTGCTTCTGATACTTGCTCCAGTTTCAGAACCACTGAGATCGAGTGTAAGGAGACACTTAGCAATCAAGCCAGGGGACTCATGACATTAGTGGAGCATATGCTTCATCAAAGCTCTCCTGTGGGAAAGGGAGAGGAAGACGGGAAGGGAGGGAAAAGGAGAAGGTAACCTTTATTGACTGTCTACCAAAGCGTGGGCAATGTCCTTGGTGCCTTCCCCTGTCTCCTCTAAACCACATTTTCCCAGATGAGAAAACTGAGTATCAGAAGGGTTAAGTGACTTGGTCTGGTAAATGGCACAGCTCAGATTCTAAGTTTGGTCTGATTCCAAGCCAGTGCAACTCCAACTGTTATACCTATAAGGGAATAATCCTAGTAAACTTAGATTCGCTCGATTTATAAAAATGCAATTTAGAGCCGGGCGTGGTGGCTCAAGCCTGTAATCCCAGCACTTTGGGAGGCTGAGACGGGTGGATCACGAGGTCAAGAGATCAAGACCATCCTGGTCAACATGGTGAAACCCCATCTCTACTAAAAATACAAAAAATTAGCTGGGCGTGGTGGTGCGTGCCTGTAATCCCAGCCACTCAGGAGGCTGAGGCAGGAGAATTGCCTGAACCCAGGAGGCGGAGGTTGCAGTGAGCCAAGATTGCGCCATTGCACTCCAGCCTGGGTAATGAGAGTGAAACACCCTCTCAGAAAAAAAAAAAAAAAAAAAAAAAAAAGCAATTTAGAATAATTTTTTTTTACTGGGCATTAGAGCGCCTTGCAGTTTTGCTCAGATGCATATTCCACCGTGACCTTCACTATCGCCAACAGCCCACACTCACTCCCACACACACCTCACGTCACCTGAAGGTCTGCACTCAATTCCTCCTCCCTGGAATGCCCTCCTTGGTCTATTCTGCCTGTTGAGCTTTATTCTTCTATAAATAATTACATAACTAAAATTGGCTCTCCCTGACTATTTATAGTATAGTGTGTGAAACCAATTTGCCATTCAACAATTATCTGTGTGATAAATAAAGGCAAAATTGCCTAGCTTGGAAATCTCTCTCTACCAAGAAGTACCTTCGAGTTTTCCTTTCTAACCCAGTGGCATTTTGCTTGCATTTCTAATTTCTCAATCTGTCCTGTGATGGGATGATACATAGGCTGCTACCTCCCAACAAATGCATAAACCTGCAAAGCCAAGGCTAGGTCTTACTCATCTCTCTAACCTCCACAGCACCCAGCATAAGGCTTCACACTGAGTAAGTTCTCAAAATTACATATGTAATTGCATATACAGGATTGAGCTACATAACATGAAGTATACATCTGCATTCCAAGGAGAGGGTTTTTCAAGTAGCTGATAAATTCTACCATTTTAAATAAACAGAAGCATATTTCATAATCACACTGTTGATGAAGGAGCCAGCCTTTCCTCTGGATTGTTCCAGTGGATTTTGCATTGCCTAGTGCTTAGCTAATCTAGTTCTGAGAATACAGCATCACTGCTGGATGTTGAAATGGAGCCATTTGGGGAAGCTGAATGGAAAACTTCCCAGTAGGAAATATTGATGCACCTGTTGGATTCCCCATAATAAATGATGCCGGCCAATGCACAGCGCAATCTCCTCACACACCCTGTACCCCGACCATTCTCTCCCTGCTTGAACCTATTGGATGACTTTCAGGAGTGTTTGGAAATTAAACATATTCAGTAGCCTCCAAAAAATATCAAGGGACAACTTTAAAAGTGACATTGAGCCATAATGATATTTCTTTGCAAAGGTCTTTAAAAGAACACATTTCTACAATAAATTTTGAGTGTTAGGGGAGTGATAGGGTTAGAAGGAGGGGTTGGAGAGAAAATACGAAAATGGTTAATAAAATCTGAGACTTTCTAGGCAGATAATGTCATAGGTCCAAGGAAAGCTTACAAACACAAATATCAAAGAAGGTAGTAATAATGTATTCAATTACTCTTTCACTCCTTTTGTCTCCTTAGTTATGCTTCAGTATTTCCTGGACATTCATTTTCAAAACTAACCAACAAAGATTTATCAATTACTTTCCATACCATAAGGCTCAGCTTGAGAGGCAAAAAGAGAAAGAAAGGATGATTGCCATCTCTTACGTGTTTTTACCTTTTAAAGACGTAGATATGTTTTCATATTCTTGATCTCATTCCATGCAATGTCCTACTCTCATTTTAAAGATGAGTAGACAGAAGACCACATGGTCTATAAGGGACTGAGTGAGGGCTGAAGCTCAGGTCTTCTGACTCCAAGCCCTGTGCTGCTGTGCCTCTAGCTGTCTGCTACTAAGATTCGGATGGTTTTTAATAAACGTATGGCATACAGTATACGCTCTAACAATGTGAAAAGCCTGAAAAGATGTCTTTTATAGACCTCTGGGTAACAAGGCATTGCAGTTAAGTGTTTAACTTCCTCTACACCAAGATCCCCTCTGAAATGACCCAGAGAAGCATAAGAAAGAAAAAGCTTTGGTGGGAGGGGAGGACAAGTACTAAAGCAATGTTGGAAACTAGGCAAGTGCACCTTCCACATGGTGGAAATTGGTGCCGTCCTTTTCAATACGGCCTTTCAATATGGAGGACAGGAAGGGAGACACTGAGGACAATCTTGCAGCTCTTCTTCCTGGAAAACAGCAGTGGTTGTAGGAAGTAAGTGGCAGAAGGACCTTGAGACCCCAACCAAACAGGACGGCTCCACTTCAGTTCTGGAGGGCTGAGGGAGTGCTGTGTGCAGGCTAGGTAAGAAGACCAGGACTTGGCCTTAGCTGTAGATGAGGAGCATCTCAGTAGCAGTAGGAGGCCCCTGCGTAAGCACAATGACTCCATTACACGAATACTATACAAGGGAGCCAACTTCACCTTGCGGACAACAACTCAAGGAGGGAGATGCAAACAAACACAGCCTTATCCCCATGTATAAGTCAAGCAGAAAGAAAATGAAATGCAGAAAGTCAGCAGAGGACCCAGCAGCTGCACTGCTGGTAGAGAAGGGTACAGACAAGGAGCTCCATCCTCTCCCTGAGCCTGCAGTAATTCCAGCTTCCTCCTTCTGCCTCTGCCCCCTATTGTCTGCCCTTGATCCCACTTTCTTATCTGCTCTTGTCCATCTGCTGCACGTCTTAAGCAGTCATACTAATTTACTTCCATCAAAAAATGCACTCACACAGTTTATGAACAAACAGCAGAACTAGACTTACCTTTTCCTTATTTCTTACACCTAAAAGAGAGCCAACATGGGAATTACATAAGACAGAACACGTAGGCTCAAAATACAGAAAAGGGCAGCATTTGGCTGAGTGCAGTGGCTCACACCTATAATCTTAGCATTTTGGGAGGCTGAGGTGGGAGGATCAGTTGAGGTCAGAAGTTTAAGATCAGCCTAGCAAACATGGTGAAATATCATCTCTACTAAAAGTACACAAATTAGCTGGGTGTGGTGGCACACACCTATAATCCCTGTTACTTGAGAGGCTGAGGCACGAGAATCACTTGAACCAAGGAGGCAGAGGTTGCAATGAGCCAAGATAGCACCACTGCACCCAGTCTGGGCAGCAGAGCGAGATTCCATCTCAAAAAAAAAAAAAAAAAAAAAAAAAAGTATCTTTCTAAATAGGAAACATGAATTACAGAATTTAGGAAACTCAGATTTAGGTTTCCATGAAAAAGTCCAATAAAAGAGAAATCAAATAATAAAAAGTGAGAGATAAATGTAGCAATGAACAACAGGGCACTGACTCAGAAGAAGCAAACATTCACGAGAGTGCAGGAAACTAAAACAGAAATAGCAAATTACAATTGTCATTTAAAGCAAGAAAGAGTAGAACAGGCACTGCAACAAGACAAAACTGGCAATGCAGGAGAGAAACTTGAAACACCTCCATGGAATAAGGAGGAAAAAGACAAAGGGATTTTTTAAATGAGGGAAAAGTTGTTAGGTTTGCAGAAGAGATAATACAGAAACCACAAAGAAGAGATGTTCCTGGGGTGTGGGGAAGAGCAGAATAAATAAAACCAAAACCATAAAATATATAAGAAGAAAACTTTCCAGAACCGATGTTTCCATTAGGACCAAGGTCAGCTATCTGTGACAGTTGCTAAACTAAACCTTAAGGAAGGCTTAGAGGGTGGGGAGGTGGGAAGAGATAGCATGGGGAGAAATGACAGATACAGGTGAGGGGACGGAAGGCAGCAAACCACATTGCCATGTGTGTACCTATGCAACAATCTTGCATGTTCATCACATGTACCCGCAAACCTAAAATGCAAAAAAAAAAAAAGACACTGCTAACTCTGGCATGAATAAATAAAGAGAAAAAGATGAAAGAGAAAAAAAAAAAAAAGAAATATAGTTTTTATTCTACGCAGCCATGTGTTCGTAGGCATATCAGGAATTATGTTTCTAAGAAGAAAACCATGGATTTGGGGGAACCACTACCAATCTCTGCCATAACTGAGTAAAAAGTACATTTACAGACTAAAAGATCTCACTGAGTACCTGGCAAAATTACCTCAAAGATTTCAACTACCAGATGAACTTGAGTTCCAGAAAATAAGAGCATTTTGCTATTACCTAGATAAGAAAAAAGTTAGATTACCTAGAAAGATAGAAATATAGACTAACATCAGATAGCCCTATAACATTAAGCTTCAGGTGAAAATGAGAAATATTCATAGCTTTGAGTGCAAAAAAAAAATGCCTGTCAAGAATTCTAAAGTCATTCAAGTTGTCATTCCTATCTGAAAAAAAATCTTATATTATTTACATTTTCTTACAAAATTTTTCAACTATTCAGAGATTCCTAAGGCATATTACTCACATTATTTTTGAAAAAACTACTCAAATTATACTCCAGCCAAGTGAGAAATTAATCAAAACAAAAAATGGAGAAGTTCTAATGAAATCGAACTCATGATGTGTGTGTTTTTTTTTGTTTTTTTTTTTTTTTTGAGACACGGTCTCACTCTGTTGCTCAGGTTGGAGTGCAGTGGTGCAATCTTGGCTCACTGCTGCTTCCATGTCCTGGGCTTAAGGGATCCTCCCACCTCAGCCTCCTGAGTACCTGGGACAAGAGACACATGCCACCATGCTCAGATAACTTAAAACAATTTTTTTGTAGAGGTGGGGTCTCACTATATTGTCCAGGCTGGTCTTGAATTCCTGGGTTCAAGTGACCCTCCTTCCTTGGCCTCCCAAAGTGCTGAGATTACAGGCATGAGCCACCATGCCCGGCTGTCACAGTGGTTACTAAAAATCCATTAAATGTCATCTAAAATATGGTTGTAAAAGAGATTTTGAAGACAAAACAACAAATCTTGAAAGAGAAAATAATTTTAAAAATAATAACTGGCATACATTTGTCAAAATTCAATGAATATATACTTAAAATGTGTGTATTTCATTGTTTGCAAATTTCACCTCAAAGAAAAATACTGTGGCTGGGCACAATGACTCACATCTGTAATCCCAGCACTTTGGGAGGCTGAGGCAGGCAGATCATGAGGTCAGAAGATCAAGATCACCCGACTAACACAGTGAAAGCTTGTCTCTACCAAAATATATATACATATATACACAAAATGTATATACATATATATACAAAAACCTAGCCAGGTGTGGTGGCACGCACCTGTAGTCCCACCTACTAGGGAGGCTGAGGCAGGAGGATCACTTGAACCTGGAAGGTGGAGTTTGCAGTGAGCCGAGATCGCGCCACTGCACTCCAGCCTGGGCGACAGAGCGGGATGTGTCTCAAAAAAAAAAAAAAAAAAAAAGTAAAGAAAAGAAAAAAGAAAAATACTGCAAGCAATTATTAAAGTCTAGTTAATGATATTTATGCAGAAGTATTCAAGAAGTATATTGATGTCTTTGTTTTACCTCACTATAAATGAATAACTAAGACTGAGTATTTCGTAAAGAAAAAGGTTTATTTAGCCCACAGTTCAGTGGCTGAGGGACTGGGCATCTGAGGAAAGCCTCAGGTTGCTTCCATTCCATAGTGAAAGCAAAGGGGAGCCAGCGTGTTCAGAGACCACATAGTGAAGGGTGGGGCAAGAGAGAGGAGGAGGGGGAACTGCCAGGCTTTATTTAACAAGCAGCTCTCTAAGGAACTAACAGAGCAAGAACTCACACATTCCTCCCCAAACCAGGACCAGCATTAATCTATTCCTTAGGGATCCACCCCCACAACCCAAATGCCTTCCACTGGGTCCCACCGCCAACACTGAGGATCACATTTCAACACGCAATTCGGAAGAATCAAACATGAAACTGTAGCAACTGATACCTTCAATTCACTTTGAAATGCATTCGTTTTAAACATGGGTTGATACATGGACAGAACACGATAGAGCAAGTATAGAAACGTGGCAATGGTAGACACTTGGTGTTTACTGTAGAATTCTTCTAACTTTTCTGTATGTTTGAAAATGTTTATAAAACAGTATGTTGGGAAAAAAGGTAACTCTTGAGTCTAAAATCCAAGATTAAATACATAAAATAAGAAATTGAGTGAATTTAGGAAGGAGGGGGAAATAAAAGTTTATTTCTTAACCTTACATAATAAATAATAGGTAGGATTTTCAAAATCAAAAATTGGGAAAATATAGATTTGCGTATTTTTTTAAATGTTAAGGCAATCCAAATAGAATTTTAAAATAGGATCTATACCTTCCATATCACTAGTGGGAAAATAGAAAAAGAAAATACAAACAACACAGCAAAAACAATTTTAAGCAAAGAGCAAGAAAATATTTTTTAGAACTAGAAAGCATAAGCAACTTGAAGAAGTAAAAACGAAAACAGTAACTATGAAAACAAACGTGAGTGTCTTCAATTCCCATATTTGAAAAACCAAACTTATCAATATGCTATCCCAAGATACATGCATAAAGCAAAGAAATAAAAGTATTAGAGTAAGAAAGGATAAGCTAGCAAATACATCACATGCACACATATGAAATTTGTGAAGAAAGCAGGATCACAATATTTTGTATCAAAGTAGAATTTAAAACGAAAAACTTACATGAACTTTAGATAAATACTGACAAAGTGAATAGCACATAAATCATTGTCATGAAGCTTTATATGCCCATAATATAGACTAAAAACAAATAAAGCAAGAATTCATGGAAATTCAGAAAAAAATTGATAGAAATGAATTAGTAATGGCAGACTAAATCACTGTCTTTGACAACTCAGAAAGGTAATACACATACGATAATATAACAATAAGCTAAGAAGCACCCCAGGCAACTTTCAAACAATGCAAGTTGATCAGGACAATATCTATGCTCACTTTAGAGGCGGCACTTTTTCTTAATGAAAAGACATATGTGAGCTTCTTTGGCACTCACTGCCATGGATTTACACTTGGCTTATGCTGTCTATACACCCCATTTGCACGTGTGCTGCCAACGAACCATTCTCTCCTACACATGAGATTTAACCAGACCCAAAAGCCATAAATCTAGAGATGTTTCATTGCTGATTTGGAAGGAGAAACAGGATGGGCTATAAGACCTGGAAAAGATTTCTTATGACTATTAAACTCTGAGCTATTTCAAAGCAATGCATCCTAGCTACAGAGCGGTTAATAAAATGAGGAGGTTCAGAACCTTCCAAGCTGCTTTTCCGTTTTCTGAGCCTAAATCATGTTTCTACAAACCGAGCTACAGACGAGTGAGAAGAGCAAGGGTAAGGGAACCTTGGTGGATGTGCCTGAGGACACACTGGGTTTGTAGTAATGACAACACTGTCCATTGGAGGAGCTCTGCAGGCTGTTGAAAATGTAAAATAGGACCTGGTTGGAAATGTGGATTGGAGAGCGAGCATCACAAAAGTGAGTTAAAGCCCCACAATTCAAGTTACTTCGCGGATATAGGATTAACAAAGCCTGCTCAAGCCAGATGATGGGGACGCGGCAGACCAAAGGGGGAAGTCTGTGTGTGCTATGATAGGCAACATAAGGCCAGCAAAGGGTCCGGGATCAGGGAGGTCATTGTAATGATCAGGAAATCCGTGTAAGATTAAGGCCGGTTTTGCCTCCCCACATGTCTGTCAGCTGTAACTTCTGCCCCATGAGGAGCACAGAAATCATCTGCTCCCCCTTCCATCCGACAATAGAGAAAAAAGCAAGACTAACACTTTGCTTTTGTGCAGTTCACAGGAATAGCAGGAAAAGCCTTTTGAGAAGGCTCAATACTCACAGAGAAAACCATATTAATCATCAGCCTAGGAAACTGGAACACGCCACAAAACCGTTGCTATGGATTCAATATTTACACAAAATCTGGAGGTTGAAGTTCTTCCTTTCCTTGCTGCAGGAAAGGAAACCGTGAAAAGCTGCCAGAAAGAGAATCTCGGTTCCTGTTTACACTCACCGAATTCATAAAGTGCAATATTCTCATCTTATAGATGATGAAAACTGAGTCGCAAAGAAGACAAAGTGTCTTGATCAATAACATGTGCATACACTTGACCTGACCATGCACATTGTGCGGTGGGGAAACTGCAGTCCCAAGCGTGCAATGCCCTGCCTGCCGTCACACAGCGAGTGCACATCCAAGCTAACAGTCATCCCCGTTTGCCCCGCTGCTCTACCCCGCGAACCAACCAAAGCCGGCTAACCAGAAAGAAGAGGAGGAAGGGAGCTGTGTTGTGTCTAAAGAAGCAACCAAAATAAGTCTCATTCAATCTGCTTTTTGGGACGAGTAAAACTCCTAGTGATAGAGGAACCTGCAGATACGCACGCAGCTGGGTTTCGGTTGAAATCATCGGGACCTTCTCTACTATGTTTCTCAAAACAGCATCTTTGAGCTTTCTTCATGGAGGTTCTCCAGAGGTCTTATTACAAGTACGGTTTGGCTGGAGCCCAGCCCGGACTTTTTGGGTCAGAATCTCAGGGTGGTGTCCTTGAGTCTAAATTTCTAACAAGCCTCCCAAGTGGATTTTATAGACACTGATGTACAAGAGCCACTGGGGTTTACATTCTTGACCAAACACTATGCAAAGAACGAGTTCAGCTCTCATCCCCAAGGTAGGAGTCAGACCAGACAGAGGTGACCATCCTGCCTTTAGTCCCCAGGCCCCACGTGCCCCTCCAGCCCCTGCTTGTGGCTCAGCACAGCCCAGCCCAGAATTACTCCTCCTAAAAGACATCTCTTTGCCATTTTAATTTCCAAAACCTGTCATAAAAGCAGCTCTTCTCTTCTAATGAGGTAATTGGTGTCATAATACCATTAGAAGGCTGCCCCTGGTGTGCAGCTCAATTAAGAAAGGTGTATTAAATGATTTACATTTCTTTATTTAGCTGAAACACTACTTCTAGACTTGCTAAGTAATAGGATGTTGTTAATGAGCCATAGCATAGGGCTCATTTAATCCAATACTGTAGCTTTCTAGCTAATTGAGGCATTGTTCTTCTTTACCCTACAGTCCAATTTTTTCTTCTCCCAATGCCAGGGAAAGAAAAAGAAAAAAAAAAGAGAAAACCATTTGAGGGTCAGACAGCAAACGTAAGAACCTCTGTAAAGTCTGATACCCAGCCAGATTACGATGGCCTTGCCTGCCAGGGGATAAGATTCCCTGTGTTAAGAGCTGACTTTGCACGTTCATTCTAGGCTGAAGCTGAACGTAGAGGCCTGAAGAGCCCCAGTCTGAAGAGCCTGGTTACAGCATCCCCATCCTGTGAGTTTTGCTCTTGGCAGGAGCCCAGGGAAGGAGGCCTGACTTGGGATCATCTAGCCTTGTTAGTAAAAGTATGGTTCATGGGCCAGCATCACGTGGGGGCTCGCTGGAAATGTAGAATCTCCGTCCCACCCAAACCTACTGAGCCAGAATCCAGATTTAATAAGACTCTCAGGTGATTCTTACGCACTGCGAATTTTAAAAAGCACTGGTCTAGATCCTTCCTGATTGAGCCACAGCCTCCCAGGCCTCCCTCAGAGAGAGCTCCCTACTAGAAGGTAGCCTGTTCCCACCCCACAGAAACATTGCTCTTGTCCAACATGTGGGACTACTCTCATGGAGGAAAAGAACTTTTTAAATGGAGCAGAAAGATAGAAAGAAACCCAGTGAGAAAAAGTAAAGGCCAAAAAGCGTTGTTGAACTTGAGAAGTTCAAAAGCCCATATTTCCTTTTGCTCACATAACCACAGACCTCTCCTGCATCACACCCAAAGACTGCAGCTTTGCCTCTGCCAAGCCACAGCTAAATAGAACACCAGGGGAAAACACTCTTTCTGACACAGGAGAGCCAGGAACTCCAGTGCAAAGACCAGCCTTCTGGCCGCATGGACTCACAGCGTGTGGGAGCAGGCAGAGGCCTGCTCATCCCCTTCGTCCTACAGAACAAGAAACTCAGGGCACGTGACCTGTTTAAGCAACCCAGTCCCATTAGTGGCAGGGCTGGCAGGGATTGGGCCCAGGTCTCCTGTCTCCTTTTCTCTTGCCCTCATACCACAAGACCTCAGAGAATCTGTACAAGCATTCTCTTAAGGTCACTATGCAGAAGCTGTATTGCAAATTTGCAAATGTGAAACTATATTATTTTAGAGCAAGTGTGACATTACTCAGTTGCAACCACTGCTGTGGACAGGTCATGTCGAAGAACAGGTTTGACTGCCGGTCTCCAGATGACAAATTAGCTGGAATATTGGGCAGAATGTCATAAATAACCTGAGCTTCTCTCAAACACTTGAACTGAACTCAACACTGCAGATTAGGAAGTAGAATAGTATCCCCCCGCCACACACATACACACACACACTTTTTATGGCTGCTTCCCTCCTTCCATCTTTCACACCTGCGCATTATCTGTGTGAGAAGACAAGTACCATCAACTCAACGGAGTCTCTCCACAACTGACTACAAATGGTTTGGCTGAGTGCCCAAAGCCACCAGTTATTTTTTCTTCAAAGAGGCAGCCGAACTTGAGAACCAAGTCAAAATAACATAAATGCCCCTCAAAACCGAAAGTCTCAACCAGCCATCCGTCACCTAGCAAACCACAAGAAACTCAGATCCAAAATGACCAAGTATCCCCAGTGGGAAAATCCACAAAAGAACACCCGCTGTAAGGAAGGTGTTTCACACAATCCAGCTGGATAAACCTCAGCTCTCCAAACCCCCTTTCTCTGCTGCCTCCTGAAGCCGAACCACCCTCCCGTGTCAGTGTCCTCTGCAGCCACCATCACCTCCTGTCCTCTGAGCGCAGGAAGTGTCAAACATCAGCCTCATGCTCATTCTGACCATGAACGTGAGGTTTCTACATCCAGGATTTTTGGAATCACCCCCTTCTGTGGTATTTCTTTGGGTCCTGAGCACCCTGCCATTTTTCTAAACTGAAGAAAAGGAGGAAAAAAGAGGAGAAGCAAATGAACCTTCCCCGCAGCGATGTGAGTGACTGCTATGTTTCCATGGTTTGCTCTCCACTGTTCTTGGTGACTCCTGCAGATTTCCCTTATGAGTTAATGTCCCGGAATGTCTCTTTATTAGGTGTCTGGAGAAGTAAAGCTGTCCTGATGCCAGCGCCCCCACACTGAGGACTTTATTAGTTTTTTAATTTTCTGTCTGGGTGCTCCTGCTGCATCAAACTTTCCACAGCTGTTAGGAGCTATTAAGTCCGTAGCCTCATCAGGCCCTTTCCCCACCCCTGCCCTTCTGAAGAACATGGGAAATTTCTGGACATGCTATGTGGAGCCTTTAAAATACAGATACTTAGTCTCTCTGGTGAGAAAGTGTTGGAGTCCAGATGGGGAGAAGATGTTCCGCCATAAGAAAATCTCCTGGTCTGGTCCGTGCCTTGGCTTAGCACAGGCCTGTTCAAGCAGCGTGGGGACTCAACAGGAGGGAGGGCCAGGCAGAAGTGAGAACCCACTCTTTCAGCCATTCTGCCCAGCAAGTAGGGGACCGGAATTGTCGGAGGCGGGGGGAGCTCAGACTGTTTTTAGACTGACTTGGAATCCGGCCCAGAGCTTGATGCCCGGTTCAAAGCGTTCCCTCCTGAGTGGACATTATAAGACCTGCAGTGAAGAATAAAACGGAATGACTTGCAAACATTCCCCTTGTAGGCACACAGCTGTGGTTTTGTACAACAGGCCAGTGCTATTGCTCCTGTCTCCCCTGAGAGGGAAACACAAATACCCATCCATTCCCAAAGCCTCTCCCTGCCACTATACCTGAGATGCCCGGGCAGCCCAGATGAGGCCCAGCAGTCCATGGGACTCCCAGTGTGTAAACCCAAGGGCAGGTGGGTGTGTGTGTGCGCGCACGCGCACACACACACACCCCCAGCAACCTGGCCCTTTTCCATAGCACCCATGGATCTCGAAGGCAACACAACCACTCGGCCAGCTGAGCCTTGAGGACCCAGAAAATTCTTCGTCTCGCTCTGGCTCCAGCCTGCCTGGCAATTTGCTTTCCAGTGGCTGCCTTTAAGCCTCCCTTTGAGGAGACTTATTTGCAGGGTGAATGAGAAAGCCTAGAGAGAAGAAAAACCTTTGGAGATACCCGCCTGGGGAACAATTTTGCCTCTGAGAGCAAGTTGGTATTTGGAGTTAATCCCTCTGTGGAAACACTGGGTTGAAAGCCTGGAGGAGGTCAGGGGTCTGATTACGGCTTCTGTTTACATATAAACTTCCTGGTCCTAGGAGACAATCGGAGGGGTGGGGGAAGGGAGCAGGGGAAAAAAGGAAAGAAAAGGAGAATTTTTTTAATTAAATGGCCTTCCCTCTTCAAAATAAAGTCAACAAAATAAGGAGGAGCTTGTGGAATCACTGTTTGATTTGAATGTCTATGTACTAATATTTCTTTTACGTTTTTAAGTCATGATTTACATAATGAAGTTGAAGCATCTTTTGAAACAAAACTTGAAATACTGATATACGTTGATGTGCATAGGTATATATTTTTAAAAAAGTAACAGTAGGAAATAAACTTTAGTCAGTTATCCTCTGAGAACCAGAGGGATGCATAGACAATGAAACTAGCCAATGTGCTCAGTTGTATTGAATTTTTTGAGAGTGGGTTCTGGTTTCATTCTTGTTTAGTGTGATCAGAGAAAAATCGTCCTGAAGACTCTACAATAGGCAAATAAGCTGATATGGTATGACGGACAATTTGAAACTACCATAAACACATACATGTAAGAAAAGCTTAAATGACAGCATTAAAGCCAAATAAACCCATACTTTCAAAATAATCAAGAGGGAAAAAAATCAAGAGGAAAAGATGCTTCTTCCCTATGCAGCTGAGGAGTGAGAAAACTGCAAAAAGGTTATTAAAAGGGATAGTTAATTTTTAAGATTTAGAGCTTGAGCAATTTTTTAGTAGATTAAATTTAAATGGCAAAATAGTTGCTTTTTTATTTGTTTGCAGAGGGAGAGAGAGACAGGGAGCCAAGAGGCTGTCCCAGACATACTTACGAGCATTGAACAAAATATCCGTGAAGAAAATGTGGCAACCCTATTGCTCGGGACTTTTAAAACCAGGTCAGATTTGGGTGTGCAGGATTTACATCCAGAAGAGTCTATAATAAAAAAGATATCCTAGATACCTGATCACTACTTTCCTTTCCTTTTGTGTTTTCCAGGGGTGATTTTTTGAGGTTTTTGCAAATATTAAAAATGATTCTTACTGTTTACTCATGTCAAATAAGAAGAAAAGCGTTTCTTCAATGAATCTTCTTTCCACTTTGAGTTTCCAACTAAAGAATTTTGGAAAGCCAAGCACTGACATTGTAAAAGTTAATTTACCGGTCGGATGAGGTGGCTCAAGCCTGTAATCCCAGCACTTTGGGAGGCCGAGGCGGGCAAATCACGAGGTCAAGAGATTGAGACCATCCTGGCCAACATGGTGAAACCCCGTCTCTACTAAAAATTAAAAAAAAAAAAAAAAAAATTAGCTGGGCATGGGGGCGTGTGCCTGTAGTCCCAGCTACCCAGGAGGCTGAGGCAGGAGAATTGCTTGAACCCGGGAGGCAGAGATAGCAGTGAGCCCAGATCGTGCCACTGCACTCCAGCCTGGTGCCCGGCAACAGAGCAAGACTCTGTCTCAAAAAAAAAAAAAAAAAAAGAAAGTTAATTTACCAACAGAAGTACTTAAAAAAAAAAAAGTGAACAATAGTTGAAGCCAAATTCAATGGGCTATTAATTTTACCCCTTTGAATTTTTTTTATTATTGTAATTCTCTTATTTTTCTCAATGAATTCTGTGATAGCCCTAATTAACCATCTACTTGGTTCTTTTCCTGCTTGACCTTTTCCTTTTCTTCTTCTTTTTTTCTTTTGAAATGGAGTCTCACTCTTGTTGCCCAGGCTGGAGTGCAATGGCATGATCTCGGCTCACTGCAACCTTTGCCTTCTGGATTCAAGCAATTTTCCTGCCTCAGCCTCCCAAGTAGCTGGGATTACAGGTACCCGCCACCATGCCCCACTAATTTTTGTGTTTTTAATAGAGACAAAGTTTTACAGTGTTGGTCAGGCTGGTCTCGAACTCCTGAACTCAAGTGATCCACCCGCCTTGGCCTCCCAAAAATTTTGAGATTAGATGTGAGCCACCTTGCCCAGCTGGACTTTTCCCTCTTATTTCTCTCATCCCCTAAATGAGGATGGTTTCCTGATATTTTCTAACAAATTCCTTCGGAGCATCTGACAGCAGGAAGGTGGCTGTTTCAGTAGCAGGAATGAAAAGAGACGAGAACAAGGAGAAAGAATGACAGACAATTCAGCAACAGGTCTCCAGAAGTTCACACACTTAAGGAGGCCCAGAAATGCCATGACTGAGGCACTGTGAAGAGACATCTACTGCAAAAGGTCTTTGGGTCTTAAAGGCACTGATTCCCTGTCAACCCCTTGCAGAATTATTTCTGAAAAGGTGAGGCATTTTGCCAGGCTGAATATGGTGGCTGATTAAAAGGGAAAGAATCTGGGACCCAGTGGCAAATATCAGAGGTTGTCAGAGAGCAAGTGGTGAGTCAAAGGGTGACATCAGACTATGTTATGGGCAGGGGCAGAGTCTAACAATGAGCTGCCCTTTGGGCTTCAAAATGCCAAGTGGCTGGAGCCTAGGTCTGCGGTGGACTATGGCCAGGATCAGAGAACTGATGCCCCAAACCAGGACCCTTTGGGGAGAAAAAAGAGGGAGTTGATTATAATTATACTGGGACAACCTGTGTGAGCTAGGAGCGCCCTTGGCAAATCCAAACATTGCTGACCCTTAACTTGAACCACGCCCTACACCTAAAGTCTAGGAGACCAAGCTCTGCTGCCCTCAGCATCTCCTCCAAACCAGACTGGGTCCCTAGCTGTGCTTCCTCTTCCCAGGGGGCAGAGCATCTACCAAGCCCAGAAGTGGAGGAAGTTCCGTGGTCAGTGGTGTGGGAAATGCACTGTTCATACTCTTACCCCTCTTGCAGATTCGTAATACATATTGTGAATTAAAGATGTTGAGAAGACCTGCAGTAAATTAAACTGATGAGCATCGTGCAGCCTCTGGTTTTTCCAAAGGTACTGGAGCATGATGAGATCTCTTTCTGCTGAACATTTAGGGCATGCAGGCAAAAACCACTTTAAACCTTTGGAGGCGAAGTCCAGAAGGAAGGTCTGGGATGACAGGTCAGGTCTTGGTCTCTCGGAGGCAGAAGCCTGCAGAGTACATGGGAGCTTCTAGCACCCCTCAGAATGGCACCGCAGATGTTTGGCTGGGTGAGGTTATGTAGTAACCTACCAAGGCACAGCCAAAAACCTGAAGAAACATGCCCAAAGCCATCCCACGCCATGAGAAGGAAGCCTTTGAGTTCACATTAACATAGGCAGGCCTCCCTAGCCCCATTGATCCATTTCATCACACAAGAATGGCAAGAAGGACTGACTGCATTTGACATCCAGAAACGGTAAGCCTGACCCAAACTCGGCTGAGACACAGAGAAACCGTTTCCCTCTAAGCATTTCATCCACCGGTGACCTGAGGCCACACTTCCTATATCCTGCTATTTCTCTGGCATGTGTGTCCCGAGGGGAATGCTCCAGACGGTCTGGGCGATAAAAGTGCAGTCAAAGCCTCTCTAAACAACATGAGTTCTGATAAGGGCAGTGATGAACGAGCACAAAGACCTGGAGTGAAGGCAGAGGTTGTCTGGGTTCCAGGTGAAGCCCACATCACAGGGTGTGGCAGGGCAGTACCAACATGCGCTCCATGAGACAGACGCAGCTGGTTTCATAGACACAGATCTCACCTGGGTTATCGCAAAACTGAGTGCATTTCCTGTGACTGGCCTCTTGCTATTTTTGTTTGTTCTTCACGTTGCAGCCTGAAGGATTTTCCTAAAACACAAACCCACGCAGGTCTTTCAGAGCATCTCATCGTGAAATGATTAGTCCATCAGCCAGCAGGAAAGCCCTACAGAGAGGTCATGGTAAAGTGAGGGATTTGTAGAGATCAACGATTTTCATCAACAAAGTCCACACTTCTATGAGAAAGATGGCTTCCCAATTGCTCCTCCTCTCTCTGCTCCCACCCCCTCCACTACATCCACTTACACCCAGCTGTTCTTTGAGCGCTAAACATAGTACTATTCTTATAATCCCTTGCTTTTCCCAGCAGCGTTCCTTTGTCCATACTAGCCTCGTCTCTCTAGCAAAGTCTAACTCCTGTACTTTAAGAGCCATCTGAGATTTCCCTGTCTTAGCTAAGAAGATTTCGCCACCATCTCTGCCCCTTCTCTCTGTAAGCTGAATCCAAGCCTTAGTCCTCAGTGGGCAGACATCACCATCCTTGACTCTGAGCACCTGAGTGCAAGAAGCTCTCAGATTGATTTCTTTATCCTCGGTGCCCACCCCAGTCAGTGCCTTTTGCATAGTCACTGCTCAGTTAACGTGGACACATGGACTGACACACAGAACCTTACAGGATCGCATGCAAGATTCAAACAGTTTTCCTCAGGGTTCAGCATTTGAAGTTTGAAATAAGAGGAACGAGAAAAATGACCCCATGTTGGAGTCTGAAAAGAATGATCAGGCCCAGCCCGGTGGCTCAAGCCTGTAACCTCAGTACTTTGGGAGGCCGAGGCGGGTGGATCACCTGAGGTCAGGAGCTCGAGACTAGCCTGGCGCATCTCTACTAAAAATACAAAAATTGCCAGGCGTGGTGGCACACACCTGTAATCCCAGCTACTCGGGAGGCTGAGGCAGGAGAATTGCTTGAACCTCGGAGGTGGAGGTTGCAGTGAGCCGAGATCGCGCCATTGCACTCCAGCCTGGGCAACAAGAGTGATACTCCACCTCAACAACAACAACAACAAAATCAAAATGAGTAAAATGTGGAAATGGACCAGGGCTTTACCATCATGCTTAAGAAAAACAATGCTTGTTGGAATTTATCATCCTGCCAGCTCATTTCCCAAAGAACTTGGGAAATTAAAAGAACTAAGACACTTCAAAGGGAGCTAGCTAAAGCCCACTCCCCTCAATATCCATAATCCACATGAGTTCATCAGGGAGAAGGTGTAGACACTGGCATGGGCAGGGGCGTTCAGCTCCATGAATAAGGATTTCTAAGAAGAAGGAAATACGGGAAATGGGAAGAGGCAAGGACTGAAAGTAAGGAAAAGAAAATCAAGGAGAATGACTGCATGTAGGAAGTAGGAAGAGGACCGGAAGACCTGGCAATAGTCTTGGTTACTTACTTGGAGCTGTAAGTAACCACAGTGTCCATGTCAGGGAGGGCGGACCCAGTCCAAGGAAGTACATATGGTCCCAAGAGCTAGGGTACAAAAGTAGGAGGCAGGGAGGCAGCTTGTCTTCAGGATGTAAAGCTGAATAAGCAAGCCCATACTTTTGCAGTTCCCTGGTTAATTTCCAGCCATAAAAATATGGCCCAAGATTTATAAAAATATCCCTAAAACGTTCCACATGCTTCTCAAGGCAGAGGGTAATTGTTAAGAACAAATCCACACAAACTCTTGTGCCAAGAGCAACAAATTGAGGATAAGGAAGGAATAAGAAACATGAAAAACAGGGCTGATCAGAAAGCAGAATGACAGATGTGGACCATCCTCCCCTCCCAGCAAAACCAGAGGGCAGGGGATCCTTACAGCACCTCGAAGACTTATTGCTATGGGGAAAGATCCAGCACAACAATCCTAAAGGGTATTTCCATGCCGGTGGAAGTTCTGGGAGCGCAGCTGTGGGAACATCAGGTGGGAATGCACCATGACCCTGCAGAATCTTCCCTTGACGTGGCAGCCTCTAGACTTGAAGGGAGATCATTCGGGTCAAGCCCCGTCTATCTCGGAATCCCCTCCACACTGGCTCCTTCCTGCGGTTAGCCAGTTTCCGGCTCACCACTCTCAGGCATGTTGACTTCTAGAAAGCTCTCTCCCATATTAAGCCAAACTCTTCCCTGGAGAAAAGAAGGGCCAGAAGAGTTGGGGGTGGGGAGGGAAACTTCCTGCGTGAGAGTCCCTCGGGTACATGAAGTCTAATGATCCAAGCTGAACACTTCTCAGTCCCTGTACTTTCTGTGACATGAGTTCCAGTCTGTCACTCTCCTGGCCAGTGTCCTAGGGACATGCTTAGGTTGGAACAGAGTGCGGAACTCCTGGGGCCAGGCCTCTCTCCCTCCACCTCTCTGGAGCCATCAGGAGACTGCTCTGGTGGCAACAGCAGCTGTGTCTCCACGAACACACAACAAAGAGTGCCAGGCTCTGGCTACAATGTTTAGTCATGTGGAAAGCAACTCCCAAGCTACACTTTATCTGCCCCCCACCAAACAAAATCATCTGAAAAGTTTGTTTCGTTCCTGACAAAAATCCGTGGTGAGGATACCAGAGTCCCTTGTGGCTGCCACTCGGCCAGTATCACCCTTTCCTCCTTCCTTTCTCTCCACTTTGGTCCTTCCTGTGCTTAGATGGAGCCTTATCAGGGCCTCTACCATCTTCAATTCTGTACCCAGTTGTACTGTTCACCTCCCAAGGGTGCCCCTCACCCCGATAAGCACGGTCAAAGAAGGAGAGCTCCCAAAGTGTGCCACAGAACACTGAGGGGCACTGAGTCAGGAAACATTTAGTTTCCACCTAACAGAGTGAGATCCCAATCCACCAAGGTTGGAAATGAAAGAAGATGCTCAGCCTGTCAGAGGGGCTCAATTCTTGAGCCTCCAACACCTGCTCCTGGGTTCCTCCTTCCTCTTAGAGATCCCTGACGGCACCTCAGTTCAGGAATCCAGCCACCTCTTTTAAGCGAATCCAACCCCAGCCCTTTAAGGCTGGCCATGGACAGAGCCTTCCCACAGGGTTGCAACTGGAAGGAGCCAGGACTGTAAGACCCAGCTGCCTTAAAAAAAAAAAAAAAAAATGACTCCTTGCTTTTGTGCAGTGTCTCAAAGTTTATTGACCACTGATCATCTCATTTCGTTCTCAGCATAATCCAGTGATATTGATAGGACTGGCATTACTTGTCCAGATGAAGAAGTTGAGGCCTGGAGAAGAGAAAACGTGACATCCACAAATTTGTATAACAAATCAGAAAAAGAATTTATTTTAGAACCAAAATCTCTAAGCTCTTTCTATCGGTATTCACACACTAACAGTCTGGAAATGCTCCCACCTTAAATACTTTATGCATTCAGCAAGAGCCCAGCAAAGAGCCCCAAAAGTTGAGATTCAAAGCAAGCAGCCCCTGTAGCTTCAGCCCTGAACCCACGATGGCGCAGTGGCGTCCTCTGAGTAGAGAATCTGTATGGGCCCAGAGGAGCAGGTGGCCACACCCTGGGGCACTGCAGGCCTTGCCAGTGCGGGAGGAGCATTCCCACAGGTGACCACAGTCTGCACCAGGCCGTCACTCTGGGAGATGAGAGAATCAGCAAGCAAAGAGCTGCCAGCCCTGCCCAGTCTCTCAGGGGCAACAGCCTAGGCCCGAAGCTGGCAAGCGCCCACCACTTGGGTGTGACTCGGCTGGGTGCCCAGCTCTGCAGCCCGTCCAGGTCTCAATTCCTGGTAACACCCTAGTGCTTCGCCCTCTTGCATATGGGAGAAGAGTCATCGATCTGGCTGCAGCCCAACCTCAGCAGCTGATTGGAACAGGAGCAGAAGTCTTCGCTAGACTAACCCTTTTTCCACTAGGTTTTTCAAACGTGAGCTTTAAAACTATTATTTCAAAGGACTGGACGTCAGGCTTATAAATATGTCTCTTTTCTAAACAAGAACATTTTGTCATCCATAACAGGAACACATTTAGCACCTTTCTAACTAACAACCTGGAAAGAAATTTCTGATGATGTCATTCAGCAAGCTTTTTTTTTTTTTTTTTTTTTTTTTTTTTTGAGTCAGAGTCTCTTGCTCTGTTGCCAGGCTGGAATGCAGTGGCGTGATCTCCGCTCACTGCAACCGCCTCCCGAGTTCAAGAAATTCTCCTGCCTCAGCCTCTCAAGTAGCTGGGATTACAGGTGCATGCCACCACACCCAGCTAATTTTTGTATTTTTAGTGGAGGCAGGGTTTCCCCATATTGGCCAGGATGGTCTCAAGTCTCTTGACCTCATGATCCACCTGCCTCATCCTCCCAAAGTGCTGGGATTACAGGTGTGAGCCACCACACCCGGCCTCAGCAAGCTTTTACTGGGGATTTCCTAAGTGCCATCACACAAACGTAATGCTGACGGGCTCAGCACAGGCAAGACACTGTGAAAAATGGAATGTAAAGATACCAGAGACAGGATTCAGCTTGCTCAGTTCAAATCCCAGTTCTTAGTATTTAACAGTGGTATGACCTTTGGCATCTTACTCAACTTCTCTGTGCCTCCGTTCTCTTATATGCAAAATCGTGATACTAGGACCTAGCTCACAGAGTTGCGAGGATAGATGGTCACATCTAAAAACGCTTTAAACAGCGCTCTCAATGCAGAAAGTCTTCGATCAATGTTAGCCATTATTAAAGGTATGTTTTTACTTATTCCTTTCGATATCCCAATGAGATAGGAACTGCTACTATCCCCACTTCACAGTTGAGAAAATTGGTTCAAGGCATTAAGCAAGGTCATAGTGCTAGTAAGAGGCAAACTCAAGACCCCAAACAAGGTTTGCCTGAACACCATGCTTTTATTCACTGTGCTGAACAATGCTACCATCAACTTTCCCCCAGAAAATGAAAGAAACATGTACACACGTGCGCGCACGCTTTCATGCAGGTAACACAGAAGCCCAAATATACATTTAGAAGCTTCCTGGCCCCTGAAACTCCTCCACCCCACCTTGGCTAGAGCTTACAAAAGATAGGTCAAGAAAGTTTGCTTCAAGAATTTTCTTCCCCTCCCCTCTCCCAAGTTTTAAATTATGAATAACTTCAAGCATTAAAAAAAAGTCAAAAGAATAGAACAATGAACATCCACATAACTTCCACCTAGACTTACCAAGTCTTCACACTTTTGTGATCGCAGGCTTCTCTATCCACATTTCTGCTAAAATATTTGAAAATTGTACATACCCTAACATCACCCACAGCATCACCTCTGTGTTTGTTTGATAGAGTAAAATGATTCTTGGTAATAGAGACTATGGAATTACTGTTACTATACTTAGGTGTAATTTGCTTGTTATTATAACAAGGGTCTTTATTCTTAGCAGTGCATAATAACAAGGTTAAGGTTCTCCAGGTAAGATCAGTCTGCATCATCCAGGGGGGCCCTAAATCCAGTGCCAAATGTCTGCGAAGAGACACACAGAGAAGAGACATTCAAAGAGAAGGAAAACGCCCTGTGAAGGAGGAGGCAGCTATTGAGGTGACAAGGAATGCCTCGGGCCACCAAAAGCTGGAACAAACAGGATTCTCCTCCAGAGCTTTCAGAGGGAGTGTGGCCCTGCCAGCACCTTGAGTTGAGACTTCCGGTCTCCAGAATTGAGAGCAAATACGTTTTTGTTGTTTTCAGTCACCAAGTTTATAGCAATCTGTTGCAGCAGCGCAGTCCTAGAAAACCAATATCCCTGGTCACGTGGTCCCTGATACATCACTGGAGCAAAGCCTATGTGCTGAATTGAAGAACTGAAAATGCTGAGAGTGTGGCTTGATGCCTTTTTCACATCCCACAGGCAGGAAAGCACCCGCAAAGGCCACCGGACTCTGGCTAACAAGTATGACACCAGAATAGGTGTCAACCGAACAATTTGTTCCTTTTAATGAGGTGTTTTAACTTCACTCTATATTCATTGTTCTGCCCTCCTTGATTTTACTGTAAGTGACTGCCTTGACTTTTGATGTATTGCCAGCACACGATAAATTATGGGCCTCTTTCTTTAAGGTTGGAGAGGGGAGGAACTCCACTTCCCCGCTCAGTTATTTCAGGCAAGGGTGGGAGCAGGTTTTCTGTGCCAGCAGCATCCTGATTATGATTCAGGATGTGTGGCCAAAGGCAAACAGTTCCTCTTCAAATTCAATCAAATAGGAAGGAGCAAAGGCCCAAACAAGAAAAGCCTGGTTCTCTTTGTGCGCACAGCCAAGGGGTCCTGGGAAGCTCGTGAGGGATGACACCCTATCTTGGCAAGACTGAACTTAAAGTGGTACTCAAGAAACTTCTTCATATATTCAAAATGGGCTTCCAATCCTGGGCTTACAGAACCACATCGTAGACAATACCAAATCCACTACAGGGGAAGTCACTTGCAGGCTAAAGAGACAGAGGTTAACTAGAATTAACATGTCTACTTTTTAATCTCTTCTCCCTAAAAAGAAAAAATATTCTACATGCAACTTCTATGCTGTTGATTGTGGCTCCAAAGGGCCCAGGTGACTACTTCCACTTGTTGATACATGGTGCAACTCAAAACAGTGATTTTTCACTCAGTAAGTCATGACCCATTAATGGATTGAGAAATCAATTTAGCAAGAGGTGCCAGCAATTTTGCTTAAATGAATAAAAGAGGGTAGGAAATATTTGAGTGCATCTTGCATAGTAAGGATAAATATTCTACCATAAAATTCTCCAGTCTTATACAGATGCTCCTCAACTTATGATGCGTTCATCCACATGTAACCCAAGGAGCGTACTGAATGCATATCTCATTTGCACTATTTTAAAGTTGAAACATCATCTATGGAACCATTGTGAGTGGGAAACTGTCTGAATATGTGTATGGGTCGCTGGTTGGTAATAGAAAAGATACTCCTCACTGTGAGTCATGATCCAAAACAGCGAGAAAGCCACTGGTTTAAAGAATCTATTCCACCAAACCCGAAAGCACTCTGTCCCCTCACCCAAGCCCCCATTCCTCAGAGCACTGTTTGCAGTGACAATAGGGCACTCCGTTAACAGGGCACTCACCATGCACCTGAGAGACGTTGGCATCTGAAACCAAGGCGTGCCCATTCTTTGTCCATCCACTGGCATGTTTTTCTCCTGTGCAAGCTCTGCCACGCCTAAGGCTCATCCTCCTCACAGTTCACTAGCATCTTGTTTGGACCTCTTGTTCCTCCTCTGTAGTCCTAGAAACTCCAGAGCCTTTTGCAATTACTCTGAAACTGATCCACCACACAGGGAGTTTCAAAGTCTTTGAGGAAGGAAAGGGACCACCACAATTCCCTTCACTAACCTTCTTCTTTGTATTTTTTACTCCATTGTGTTCAATTTCTACTTTGCCATTTTTCCAAGAAGATGGTCGCCCTGGCCTCCATTAAGAATGCTCTTTCATGCAGCAGTTTGCTGACTCTCCAAGCATTGTGGTCTAATACTGTGACAAATGTTCCACCGTGGTGTCCTTTCTCCTGTGGGGCCTGCTTCATGGATCCGCTGTGGGCTTTCCAATCACACACGGTTAAAGACTGTAACTAGAGGCCGGGTGACATGGCTTACACCTGTAATCCCAGCACTTTGGGAGGTCAAGGTGGGCATATCACCTGAGGTCAGGAGTTCAAGACCAGCCTGGCAAACATAATTACACCCCGTCTCTACTAAAAATACAAAAACTAGCCGGGTGTGGTGGCATGCACCTGTAATCCTAGCTACTTAGGAGGCTGAGGCAGGGAGAAGAGCTTGAACCCGGGAGGTGGAGGTTGCAGTGAGCTGAGATCATGCCATTGCACTCCAGCCTGAGCGACAGAGCAAGACTTCATCTCAAAAAAAAAAAAAGAAAAAGAAAAAGAACAAAAAGACTGTAACTAGAGGTTTCTGATCTCACATAATTAGGGGCTACAGCTAGGTTTGTTGAGTGGTATAGACTGGAACATGCATTTTGGCTTCAGCAAAATTGGATGCAAGTTTTGGTGCTGTTGCTTTACTGGCTATTGACCCTGAGCAAACTGCTTAACTTTTCTAAGCTTCATCTGTAAAATCAAGATAATAATACTCATCTCAAGGGAGTCTACTCTTTAAAGTAGAGTTAGAGTCTACTTGTTAAAAGATTGGTTGAAGTTTCTGTGATGAATTCTTCTTGGACATCTTATAAATGAACTTTCAAAAAGGGTGGTACTCTTTCAATGTTTTTAGAAATCTGTATTACTCAGGAAGAACATACAAACCAGAGGAAACATACAAAACAGAGAAATATATTTTGAGAAATATATTTCTGGACAAAATATGTGGTCTAATAAGTCAAGTAATTCCTGCCACCTTAGAATTACGGAAAGTAAAAAGAAAGAAAGGGAGGGAGCGAGGAAGGGAGAGAGGGAGGGAGGGAGGGAGGGAGGGAGGGAGGAAAGGAGGAAGGAAGGAGGAAGGGGAGGGGAGGAGAGAGGAACTGAGGGGATAGGACGGGAGGGGAGGAAAGGGGAAGGGGAAGGAAAGGGAAGGAGAGGGAAAAGGAAGGGGAAGGGGAGAGGAAGGGAAGAGGAGGGAAAGGGAGGGAGGAGGAGGGAAGGGGAGGGAGGAGGAGGGAAGGGGAGGGAGGAGGAGGGAAGGGGAGGGAGGAGGAGGGAAGGGAAGGGAAGTGGGGAAGGGGAGTAAGGGAGGGAAGGAGGGAAGGAAGGAATGAAATTCTCCATTTGGGCTGACCCCCTACGACTGTGCCACAGAGGTTTTCTCACTCTTGCATTAACATCATACCATGTGCATCTTCCTGCCAGCAGCATCCTCTGGTTTGGCAGGCCTGCAAATCTCTTTTGGCACAAAAGATCCACTTAATGGAATGCAAGCGTGCACGCTGTATGAAAAAAACGGCACTCACATTTCCTCGTGCATTCTTTATCAGAAGAACAAATGGCACAATAACTCAGCATAACCAAGGTTGTTGCTCAAGAAATCACCTTTTACATCTGGGACTACTCTTTCTTCTAAGGTAGCCATGGATGATGTGGCATCAAAAAGCATGCAGGTGTCTTAGAATGGTTTTTAAAACCTTTAGTAATGCCTCTGCAGCACAGTATAGAAAAAAATACTCACACTTCCATTTGTAAATGGTTAAAAACATAAACAGATAATTCAGAGAGAAGAAATAAAAAGTTGCCAGTACATATATTGAAATGTTTAAGTTCACTAGGGATCAAAGACATCTGTAAAAGTAAAACCAGAACTCCACACATTCTAGTTGAACTTGTAAATATTGAAAAATACAGTTAATGTTAGTGTAGGAATGACAAATCAGGCATTCTCTGCTGACAAGACTAGAAAGGATAAACCTTTCTGACAGCAATTTGGTAATAATTTTAGGCATTTTATACCCTTTGGATAGTAATTTAAATTCCATGAATACATCAAAGAAAAAAGATATATAAGCATGGTGAGATGTAGACATAGCTATAAAAAATCCTCATTAATGTTTATAATAGTGAAAAAATTGACAACAATCTACATGTCTAATAAAGAAATTGGCAAATAAAGAATGGTTCATTTATGTGATAGAATATTATATAGACATTTAAATTATGTTTTCAAAATTTGTAATGGTATGGGAAAATGGCGCATAAGACTTTGCATGCAGACTATTCCAAAATAGGTAAATAAAGACATAGATAAAAGAAGATTAAAATAAAATATACTAAAATATTAACAGAAGTCATCTCTGGATGGTGAAATTATAGGTGAGCTTGTACTTGGCTGTA
This sequence comes from Saimiri boliviensis, assembly GCF_048565385.1. Classification (NCBI taxonomy): domain Eukaryota; kingdom Metazoa; phylum Chordata; class Mammalia; order Primates; family Cebidae; genus Saimiri; species Saimiri boliviensis. The sequence goes on from NC_133456.1 coordinate 82,123,803, forward strand.
TTTCCAAACTTTTGAAATTGGGCATATATAACTTTTATCATTATGTGCTCTACTCACTACCATGTTATCCCAGCCTTCTAGCAGGTGGTAGGATGACTCATGGTTGGACCCTTCACTGCCACTCTGCATGCTGGATGATGCGAAGAATGCATGTACCACAAGAGATCTCAGACCTCAAGGGGTGTAACACATACAGAGATAAAGAATGCTAGTACTCATCTTAAGGGAGTTGTTGGAGTCTATTGTGGAGGATGGTGGGGGTGGGGGCAGCCTGACCTACCGTATTTCCGCATTTAGCTGCTGAATGTTGGCTGCAGACAGCTCACAACTGAGTCCCTCCCCAGGCAATATATAACTCCAAGGCAGCATATAATTATGATCTGCACAGAGCCTTGCGCATCGTAGGTACACAATAAACTGTTTAACTTCAGTCACAGATGAACAAAATAAGTAGTAAATGCTATGACAATCTGATGGACAAGAAACCTATGGCCTGGGGGAGAAGAAAGGACACAATTCAGGGAAGGATCCATAAAGCGGCTGGCACTTTAATTGGAGCTTACAGGAGAGGCTGACTGTGTGCATGTGTGGAGAACAGGGGAGGAGAGGGTCTGTGGTAGACATAGATATTTCTCATGGGCATCCCGGAGATACTTACCATGACTTCACTGGCCTGGTAGTTTCTATGTGCTCCTTTCAAGCCACGTTAGAACCTCCCGAAATGTTTTTTTCTTTTTGCTGAAGCAGCAAGAAACAAAAGGAGGCACAGGACTATTGGGCCACACAGCAAGTAGCATCTGCTGTTCAAGGCAAGAATGACGGTCTCTGCACATCTGTCCCTTGGTCATGATTTCATCTGAGTGCTGACTATGGTGGATTCTGAGGAGCCAGTCTTACTGAATCCCCCTCATCGATACCACACTTTGCATGTAACCAGCACTCCCAGATACAGCCTCTTGCTTAATCTCCTACCATCCCATGTAGTATTCTCAGTTCACAGTAGAGAAAATGGAGGCTGACTAAAGTGAAAGGATGTGTTTAGATTCAGAACTGTTTAGTGATAAAAACCAAAGCTTCAATTTAGTCTAGTGCTTTTCCCCTAATGCAAGATTAAGCTGTGATACATTCCTGGAAAAATACTCTTCTCAAAAAATGTTGCCTATCTCCTCCTTTTTGCATTAAAATAAACAAATGAACCCGTCCAATCCTGTGCACATCTCTCTTATTTTGAAGTCACTTGTACTTCAGCATTTTGGGGTGTCAGATCACAACACAAATGAAGTCTAAAATGTGGTAGTTAAGGATTTTCAAAAGGAGTGATCAGAATTCACTCCATGCATATATTAATGCTCCTTAGTCCATTCCCCTTTACTTCCACCAAATTTCCATAGAAATCTGTCACACAGAAAGACTAACAATTATTGAGAGATAATTGCGACATGACCTGAGTGGGTTTGTCTGGACGCTGAAGTCTGCTCTGAGCTTCTGGGACAGATGATGATGAAGCAAGAACTTTCTATTAGAAAACAACTGTCTCACTGCCAAAATATAAATATATACACACATACACTCTCACACACAGACATATATATATCCTAAGACAATTAGAAGCCAAAATGGGATTGGCCTCTTGTGTGGATGACCTTGTACTACTGCAAGGCAAGAAGTGGTCAGGAGACACGGCATATTTTAGTAAATGAGTTAATAGTTTAGTGAATTTCACAAAAATTCCTAAGGTTGCCTTAGTTTATTTTCTGTTGAATACCTGAGACTAAAGAAAAGAAATCACTTATAAAGAAAAGAAATTTATTCTTAGAATTCTGGAGGCTGGGATGTCCAAAAGCATGGCGCTGGCCTCTGGTAGGGCTTTCATGCTGTGTCATCATATCGTAGAAAACATCACATGGAGAGAGGGCAAGACTATCTGTGTCAGCTCAGGCCTCTCTTGTTTTTCTTATAAAGCCACCAGTCACATCATGGGGGCCCTACTCTGACAACTTTATCTAATCCTAACCACCTCTCAAAGGCCCTACTTCTAGTCAACATAATAATTTGGGGGTTATGTTTCCAATACATGAAATTTAGGGGGCACATTTAAACCATAGCACTGCCTAAGAAATCTAAAATACTCGTTTAAAGATGGAAAAGTTGAAGCTAGGAGAAGAGACTTCCCCCAAATATATTTGAGTAACTGTAGCTTTAGTATCTATACCAACATGCTAGAGGTACTCATCAAGTATTGGCAATAAAAGAGTCTACGTGATCCATTTAAAAAAAAAAAATAGACAGAGTCTCCATATGTGCCCAGGGAAGTGCAGTGGCTCTTCGCAGGCATGATCCTAGCACACTGCAAACTCCAGCTCCTGGGTTCAAGTGATCTTCTGGCCTCAGCCTCCCAAGTAGCTGGGACTACAAGCACACACCATGTACCCAGCCATGATCCATTTTTATAAATGAAAACCTTGTGGATTCCACATGCACATTAAAAGTCAAATATTTCGTTTGCTTGAAAGATGAGGAGGAGCTTAATTTCTTAGCCATATGAAGGTTTCAGCCTGCCTCACCTGATTTACTTTGTTAATCTACCCACTACATCTTTCTTTACAGATAATATAATGGTGTCTACCTCCTTCCCAGGTATTAATATATTTTTCTAAATTCTGAATTAACGATTCCCTAGTACATAAATCTGTAGAATTTGGTTTTTGGTTTTTTCAAGTTTGCAGGGTTTGTTTTTTGCTGTTTTTTAATCCAGGGGTTCTCTATTTCTCATCACATTTAACCTTGGATAAAAAGAAGTTAAAAAAAAAAAAGTTCTGCATACAGCTACTGTCACAAAGCCAGCTGAGCCAAAAAGCCTTCTATAAGACCTATATCCCTCCTCTGAGTGGTCGGTCTGAATTTCTAGAGTTAAAAGATTTCTTTCTCTGGGTCCTTTGAAATAACCGTAATTAACGCTTACAAAGAGGCTTAGGATACAATGGTATCATATAAAACAGGAGTCAGCAAACTAGGTCCTGCAGGAGATTAACAGTTGCAACAGAGACCCTACATCCTACAATGTCAAAGCTATGTACTGGTTGGCCCCTTACATCAAGTTTGCCATGCCCTGACATTCACTATCACATTGGTCCTCATAAATACCTACCAAGAAGCTGCTTCTTGTTTTGATAGCCACAAGGACTTCAATATGAACAAGTATTCAAGACTACTTCTGAAACACCACCTGCAAAGAATACCAACTTAGGGGTGGAGGGGAGAAAGGGGCAGGGGACGGTAGGGAGGAGGATTAGAAATTTGACCCCAGTAAAGAAAATTAACCATATGGAGAGAAAACAGAGAAAACACTGAAAGCTTTCCTGCTGAACAGGATGCCCAAAACTGTTGTTCTGCACACCTCTCCCCTTGCCCACATTTCTCTTAAATTTCCTCATGCTTATACAGCTGTGTGTCAAAGCCAGCCTGTATGCTCATGAGAGGCAACTGCGTGCATCCTGTTCTGGCCCCACATTCAGTGACATCACATTGGAAGTTTGACATCAGCCATGATAAGAGTATTTACACCACAAAAATCAGCAAAAGCTACAAATCGAGGTTTTCTCCCCTGCCCAATCCCCCCAGGGCTGATTCTTAAACATTTCCTACCACACCATGGCAGATATATACATAATTTCATGTAAACGGCACCATGTCAAACATGGTCTTTCCCCTTCAGCTGCTGAATGTTGGCTGCAGACAGCTCACAGCTGAGACCCTCTAATTGCCTTGCACTGAAGGGAATTGCCACACCCCAGGTCTGCATCCCTCCCTGGGGCAACCTTCTTGCGACCACTCATCAAGGACAACATAAAAAGTGACCCATCTCAATGCAGACCCATCTCAGTGCAGTACAACTCCAGCTCCAAAGCTTCCCCCTGGGTTCAGCTGGGGCTTCTGTTGCAATTGCATCAGAGAGAGAGGGAGTGAAAGAGGAAGAGAGAGAGAAAGGAAGAGAGACAGAGAGGAGAGACCCATTTGTCCACAACCAACTTCTCTCTTTGTCTCCTATCTTGAGTTATCTATTTCAGTTCATTTTTATTTGCTTAAGCTTCTTTCTAGAGTATTTTTCTCAGATAGAATACCCGGATTATATATATATGTATATACACACACACATACATATACATACATATTATATACTATATATGTATGTGTATCTATATATTATATAATATATATATATATATATATATATATATATATATATATATTTGACTGTGACTTTATTTTAGTGGGTTTTCGGTCTTACAGAAAGGGGCTCTTTAGATGGGGGCTGGGTCACTAGTCAACCACCTTCACTGTGGAGTCCTAGTCATGTGACTTTGTTTTGTAAATCACAAAGATTCATTCAAATTGTCTCCTCTTCCATTCCTTCATAATAGGTTACATGGTCTGAAAGTACATCCTTCCTTCTGTAGTACATTGTATTCAAACAGGTTGCTACTACTTCTCCATTGCCATTACTCTTTTCATCATCTTCTTATTTCTCTTAGCACAGTTGGGGCATAACATATTATCTTCTATGCCTGGGGATGGGAAAATGCAGGCAGGTAACAAGAAGAGAGCAGTCATCCTCCCATGAGTGAGTGGTAGGCACCCAGGCCTGACCTGCATGAAACTGCAGGTGTACCCAACCCTTTGCATCTGCTGAGAGAAGTCTGCCATGGATCACACTCCACCTGACACCAGAGGCTTGCATCAAAAAGGCCTCAACAGAAACAGGAATGGAACCCAAATTCACACTGAGGCTAAACAGCTTTTGCAGCAATTCTTGCCCATGATGCCAACATGGCTCCTTGCAGTGGAGTTATCACTTTAACTCTATTAATCTCTTCTGCTCTCTCATTCATCTCATAACTTTTCTGAAAGCCTTGCTCTTGGTCACTGCCTTATGTTTCCTAGAACATCGCTGTAATCTGGTCTCTTGTGACATTTCAAGCATATCTTGCTGTTGTTCAGGTGACCATGTCTATGGAGCCTCAGATAAACTTCTATTTTCTTGCCATTAGTACTCAAACCAAGCTGTTGACACCAGTTCCGCAAGGTGTCCCGACACACCTTGTTAATGGGAGGCAAAATGGTTAGCAAGGGAAGGGCCGATACTTTGCATCTAGCTTTTTGTGGAACTGCAAATTGTTCATTTGTTTGAAGTAAATGACCTTGATTGTATTTCTTAGGCTTCTCCAGTTTGACATAAGTTGAAGAAACAGTTGATTCCATTTGTTCCATATTTGGGTCATCTTAACTGGCACCGATGTCAAAATCACACTCTCCTCATCATCAACTTCCCCATCAAAGAAAGAAATTCTTCTTGCTGCTACCCAAATTTGAGGCTGACATTTTCAGTAACACCCCTATCTTGTCCATTCGGTGATACATTTAAAAAAAAGTTACTCCGGGCACAATGGCTCATTCATGCCTGTAATCTCAGAGCTTTGGGAGGCCCAAGCAGGTGGATCACTTGAGTCCAGGAGTTCAAGATCAGCCTGGGAAACATCGTGAGACCCCCGTCTCTAACAAAAACTAGAAAAATTAGGCAGGCATTGTGATGTGTACCTGTTATCCCACCTACTGGGGAGGGTGTAACCTTTTTTTTCCTCTGGCCAGTAAAAGGTATTTTAGCTGGCTCAAGTATTTTGTAGATATTATTCCCCTCTCTCCAGCTTCCCATTATTGTAGGTGAGAAGTGTGACACTGTCTCTTTTCTGTTCCTTGGTAATTAATGTTTTTCTCTTTGTATTAAAGGGTGCAAAAGGCTTTCCTTTTACCTGCTGTTCAAGGATGTAATCTGAATGGGTTTCGGTATGTGACTTTCAGGAACCCCTTGAGTTCTTTTTTAGCCTCAGATTCAAGTCTTTTTCACTCAAAGAAATTACCTTCTGTCATTTGTTTCACGGTTCTCTCCTTCATGTGTTCATTTTTCTCCTTCTCTTGCCACCCCAGTAGGTCTCCTGGACCCAGCTTCGCTGTCTCCTCTGTTGCCCTTATGATTTCCATCTCTGTTTTTGTTCCATATTTGGGATATTCTTGCACTCGACCTTCTAAGCCTGCTTTAATGTATCTGATGAGTATTTCAGTCGAAGCTCCAGGAAATCTGTGTTTCTTTGTTTTGTTTGTTTGTTCGGGATACTGTGGTTGAATGTCCTTCTCACTACTTCTGCTCAGGCTGTCTATTCCAGCAGCCTGATTTCCATGAAAGGCTGTTCGGCGGATGCTTCCTCCCTCTCTTTGCCCACAGAGGCCCTGTAGGTGCAGAGTTGTTTTATATATATATATATACATATATATGTATATATATATATATCTGTTCTTTGAGGCTCAAGGCCAGTTTCTAAGGGCTCTTTCAATGATCACAGTCCTGTGAGTGGTAGGAGGGAGCTGGGTATAAGGGGCCAGTCCCAGTCAAGGCACAAGAAGGAAGGAGGCCTCTCAGTCCCACCACATCCCCACGCTCAGCTTCTCAGCAACGTGGGACCAGGAAAGCCCATTCTGAATGCCAAGGGAGTCCTTTCATGGGTCTACGGGTCTAAAGGAACCAAGCGCAGGGCCTGACACGATTACAGCTTCATCCCCAAGCTTTCCACCCACTCATTCACAGGGGAGGAATCCCCGCCCCAGCTCTCTTCGCAGGGCCAAAATTTCAGTAGCGGGCAGGCAGGGCACCATCTACTGAAAATCCCTACCTCACCCCAACCTCTTAAAGAAATCCAGGGCACCCTGGATCTACTGTCCCTGCCGAAAGCCTTCTTTACTTCTGAGATGGTTTAACCCTTTGTCCTTCACATCTGATTTCTTTGGGTGAATCCTTCAAAGTGATGTGCATTAATGACAGATTCTTGAGTAATTAGATTCACTTTAAAATTGTGTTCATTGGGAAAGCAACTGGGTGAAAAAGGCAGATTACAAAGTATGAGCGTGTGTGTGTGTGTGTGTGTGTGTGTGTGTGTGTGTATCTCCCACATCCACAGATACATTACATATACTGAGAAGAATGTTTGCATGGACAAATACCACATTGTTACCTATAGATGATGAAGTTATAAATACTTTTGTTGTTTGCCTTTTTCTTATCTGAATTGTGTGATATTTCTTGTTTGTGAAAGATAAAAGAGTCTGTTCAATTGTTAATTCAGCAAAATGCATTATCAAATGTCATTTGACTCTTACAGGTGTTTTCAGAGGGTGTAAGGAGGGAGACAGCAAACAACCTGCACCTCTCCACCTCAATGTCTGCACATGAAAGCACACCTTGAGAACCCCATGCTCTCAACAGGCCCACCAGGCTGTTAGTAACCTGTAGAGAAAAGAAGGACCGCACACAGAAGCTTCCTACCCAGAGTCACCCAGGATGACCCCCATCAAAGATGAACTCCAGCCTGGAATTGGCTCCAGAAGCAAAGGTTAGATACCCTGGATTTCCCAGGTCTCCCCGCTTGTCTAGTCCTGGCTCAAAGAGGCTGGACAGTCTTTCAGAGCAGAACCATTCCAGATGCCTGCTGAGTCTCCAGCACCAGGCATTGGCACTTAATAGCCACTCGAGAAACTGATTGAATGATCTCACAGCCTCTCAGTTCACTTGATAAAATCAGACACATTAGTAGCTGTCATTGCTTACGCTTGGGCCATCTTTGGACGTGCAATTCCCCACGTAGGTGAGGGGTCAAAATTTGAGTTGTATAGGAAAATTTCAGCTCAGCAAAAGGATTCACACTTGGATTTGTTTAGGAAGATTTCAGCTTTACTGGTTCACACAAGAGGCTTCCTTTCAGAGAGCTGAATTCCCCGTCAGTGGATATGACCTAGAAGGGGCTGGCTATCTCCTGTCAGAGGTGATATGCAAGGGTTCCATGCTGGCCATGAAGAGAGATCAGAGGTGCTCTGAGCATCCCTCTAATTCAAACTCTATGACAAATGCAATTCCGGGTTCAGAAATCTTATGCAAATTTGCCTCTTTCTTCCAAAAATATTCCTTAACCCTGATGTCATTCCTAAGCCTATTAAAACTCTCCTTTGAGGCAGCCAAGTATGATTCAAGGGAAAGGTTGAGTGTGTCCTTGCAGCAACCATGAGAGCACCAGGCATTCCCCACCCATGGAAGCCTCCTTGGGGCACCCTGGACTGACCTGGGATCAGTTAAGGAGAGTTTTATGGAACTATGTCCCTGGTCTGCTCCACAGGTATTTGAAGGAACGAATCCCAAGGAAGATATATTGTAGGACAGAAGCACTAGCCACTCAGAAATGTTGTGACACCAGAGACATGACACAGAGCAGGATCTGCAGGTTCTCTGCATTTGCTTGCTGGATTGTGGGGAGGTTCCCAGGTGGGGGCCGGTCAGCCAGTGCAGCAGGGTTGTGCTTGAGAAGCTAAGGGCAGCAGCCAGTTATCAACCGGTTCAGAAGGCTTTCCACAGTTAGAGAACCAGAGTGGCCACACCAGCTAGAAATCAGCCCGGCTCTCCAACCACTTCTGAGCAGCTGACCTTCTGCCAGAGGCTGCAGCCCCGTTCCTGCAAGCCACATTTTATGGAGTTCTTTTATTAGTCTCTCATGTAACCCATAGCCACATCATAAAATTAAAAACCCCATTCTGTACATCAAGTCCACTGACTTCTCGAGCCCTGATTAGCAGTGGGTTTTTCCCTCCGGGAGTTCTATTACAATAACATTATAACTGACAGAAAAGAAGTCTTTGCTGGGAGCAGTCAAATCCGCAGACTGACTGAGCTTCTGCTGAAGTCACCGTGTGGTACGGCGTGTCCTCCTTCACCGGAAGCCCCTTTGCCAACTTCCTATCCCTCTCGCTCTGCCTCTTTCATTCCTACCCCTCCCCATCCTTCTCTCGCTCTGCCTCTTTCATTCCTACCCCTCCCCATCCTTCTGCTGTAATCCCTTTCCCCTCCCAAGTTCCTTCATCTCCTAAGATGACTTAAAGCCGTGAGTGTGCAAATGCTGCCTGGAGTCACTGGTCAGGGTAGCCCCAACTCACCCCTGAGAATATATTTAGCGTGTGGGTGATCGCCCAGATGGAGAGGTAATCTTTAGCCTGGCAGAGGTTGGGAGTCAATCTGGACCATGATGTTAACAGCAGAGGGAGGGCGGAAAGGAAAGGAAACGAATACCCCAGAGTCTACAACAGCAGCACTCAAGTGTCCTCAGGTGGTGGAGAACTAAAAGTCAAAGTGTGCTTCCTGAAACATGAGGCTCTTCCGGGAACACCCTGGAATAATGGTCTGTTTCATTCCATCCTATGAACTAAGAACAATTTTAATAGCAGAAAATATGGCTGCATTATGAGCAGGCAGTATAAAACCACAAGCACACATGTTCTTTAAAAAAAAAAAAAAAGCCACAAACTCAGCATGATTGGTGGTTTTTAAGCTTTCCCGTTCGTATCTGTTTACTACCTCTTCATTAGTTTTGTTGCCTGCAGGTGCCAAAGGTTTAAAATGGAAGAAAAACGCGTGGAAAAAAAAAATGTACATGGAAAAATGACATTACCTGAGTTAGGGAAAAGACCACTACTGTTTGATTTTCAAGGTGGAACACCTCTGTCCACCTCAGGAATACCAAGAGCTGAGCTTGAAACCTCTAGGGCCTGTTTCCAAACTATTCAAGAAAGAATGTACACTTTTTTTAAGGCACAGAAGTACTTTCCTTAACATCAACCCTCCTTTCCACTCACTAAATCTTCCCTGCTATAGTTTATATCCACGGCCTCTTGGTTGACCTTCTTTACAGAACAATTGATTCGAATCTTATGTCAAAACAACAAAATACTTGCTAGTTATGCTTAGGGGGAACCTAGTCCCAGTCTGAACCAACGGCGAGGAGCCTCCAGGGGTGGGGAGGGATTTGCTCCATGGGGAAGGAGGCCCGCCAGGCCCCTTTCCGAGTCAAACAGTCCTGCTCATTGGAGAGGAAGAGCGGTTCATTCTGAACATCCCTTGGCCAGACACGCTTTGGATTCATATCTGAGTTCTGTGAAGAGCAGCAGGACTGAAAGGGAAAATTGGAAAGACCATCTTGTCAAGGTCTCATGGGAAATCAGAGCACAGATGGTAGAGCTTTGGGACTGAAACTCGCACAGAGGGAAGAGGATTGAAGAATCTTTTTTTCCCCCCAAGATTTCCCAGAGCTTTCACTCCAGAGTGCCAGAGGGTGCCCAGAGGGAGCAAACCCCTGGGGACTTCTAGGACAACTCAGAGGCAGTCCAGAGAGCTGGGAGTCCTTTGCTATGGGCAGGCTCCAGGTACAGTGCCACTCAGGTCATCCCTACTCAGATGGTGAGGCCTCGGGAAACTCAACTTACTTTACCATGTACTTCAATAAGTGAGGCACTCTTAAGCTTTTCTTCTCTACATTTGAATGACGCTCATTCCATCAACCGGTTAATTAAGCTCATCCGTTATTTTGCCATTATATGAGTATATTTTGGTCTTCTGTTCAACTGGAAGTTACCTTATTTGTCTCTGTGACTCTTCCTCCGACCAGCGTACAGCAGAGTAACCCGAATTGACCCATCAGATAATTTACTGACTTCTATCAGTTATGCTTCTTATGATCCATCCTGACAGTTTACTGGCAGTTGCTAAAATGGCCTAACATTTCCAATACAATTTCTGACTAACCATGCCTCCTTAGATCATTTTTCCTCCACCCTTGAGTCAGACTAGCCTTTTCCCAGATAATATTTGAGATATCCAGATTTTATTACTCCACACTTTTAATTACTGAAGGTCATTCAGAATGTGCAAGAGTAGTCTTCCAGTTCTCAAGTTCAATGGGCCTTGTATCTCTTTCCAGAGCACCAACGACTATAGCAATGTCATCAACACCTGCAAATGTATTCAGTTCACAACAACCTCATTAAGTCATCATAAGAAAATACAGAAATACTGTATATGCATGCATGTAGCATCTCTGGGAAAAGAAGCTTTTAATGATGGCTGTACCTGTGGAAGAAGATGAATTAAGAAGTTGATGGGCTGGGCACGCTGGCTCATGCCTGGAATCTCAGCACCCTGGGAGGCCGAGATGGGTGGATCACGAAGTCAAGAGATAGAGATTATCCTGGCAAACATGGCGAAACCCTGTCTCTACTAAAAATACAAACATTAGCTGGGTATGGTAGCATGCACCTGTAGTCCCAACTACTCAGGAGGCTGAGGCAGGAGAATCGCTTGAACTCAGGAGGGAGAGATTGCAGTGAGCCGAGATTGCACCATTGCACTCCAGCCTGGAGTGAGACCCCATCTCAAAAAAAAAAAAAAAAAAAGAAGAAAGAAAGAAAGAAATTGATGATTAGAGGCAGAACATTCATTGAATATCTTTTTGAATCATTTTAATTTTTAGATAATGTGCATGTATTACTTTTTCAATTAAACTATTTGAAAGCTAGCTCTAAACAAACAAAAAATACAACAAAGAACAAGACACAGCCCTGATCCCCTGGGCAGTGACCCTGACAGGTGCCTAGAGTTGATGCTATACCCCATGGTATCAAGTGTCTCGTGTGTCATTGGCCCTATGGAATGCCTCGCTGAATTCAAGATGAACTATGCGATGACGGGTCTGGTTCCTGGCCCTCAAAACCCTCTCCCTGATAACGGGCAACATGACTTCTGCTTGTTGACTCAACGCTAGGCCTAAGCTCCTAGACTAATCCTATTCCTAGTCTGGAGGGATTTTAAGGGCTAGCAGTTGAGTTACTCTGTCTCGGCCTGTCTGGTTGCTGGGAGTGTCCTGCTCTTTGTGCTGTCTTGGCAGAGAGTGGTCCAGACCTTGTCTGGTGGAGACACACATCTCCATTTTTGGCTTGCTTGATTATGAAATTTACCAAGTGGTAAATGAGATGTATCTATTCCATCAGCAGCTTTCCCACTCTCCTCCATTTATTCACCAAATGCAGTTACTAAGAACCTTCTACGTGTGGATACTAAACCAGCCTGCGCAGAAGCAGATAAGATGCAAATGAGTATACCAGGGCCCTCCAGGAGTTCATAGTCTAGTAATAAAGACCAACGGGCTGGGTTCAGTGGCTTACACCTTTAATTCCAGCACTTTGGGAAGCCAACTCAGGAGAATCACTTGAAGCCAGGAGTTCAAGACCAGCCTGGGCAAAGGAGTGAGACCCCATCTCTACAAATATATACATATATATATATATATATATATATATATATATATATATATGTATTTATTTTTAAATTAAACTTTTTATTTTTTCTTTTTAAACAGGGTCTTGCTCTGTCACTCAGGCTGGAGTACAGTCACAGACTGGAGTGTGATCAGAGTTCACTGTAGCCTCAACCTCCTGGGCTCAGGCAATCCTTGCACCTCAACCTCCCTAGTGGCTGGGACCACAGATGAGTGCCACCATGCCTGGCTAATTGTTTTTTTTTTTTGAGGTGGAGTCTTGTTCTATCACCAGGCTGGAGTGCAGTGGCGCAATCTTGGCTCACTGCAACCTCCGCCTCCCGGGTTCAAACTATTCTTCCGCCTCAGCCTCCCGAGTAGCTGGGACCACAGGCGCATGCCACCATGCCCAGCTAATTTTTGTATTTTTAGTAAAGACAGGGTTTCACCATGTTGGCCAGGATGGTCTCGATCTCTTGACCTTGTGATCAGTCCACCTCGGCCTCCCAAAGTGCTGAGATTACAGGCATAAGCCACTGCACCCAGCCTGGCTAATTAAAAAAAAAAAAATTGTAGAGATGGGGGTCTCCTTATGCTGCCCAGACTGATCTCCAACTCCTGAGCTCAAGCAATCCTTCTGCCTCGGCCTCCCAAAGTGCTGGTACTACAGACATGAGCCACTGTGTCTGGCCAAACATTTTTTTAAAATTAGCCAGAGGCCAGTTGCAGTTGCTCACGCCTGTAATCCCAGCACTTTGGGAGGCCAAGGTAGGTGGATCACCTGAAGTCAGGAGTTTGAGACCAGCCTGGCTAACATGTGAAACTCCATCTCTACTAAACATACAAAAATTAGCTGGGCATGGTGGCATGCCCCTGTAATCCCAGCTACTCTGGGGCTGAGACAGATGAATCACTTGAACCCAGGAGGCAGAGCTTGCAGTGAGCTGACATCATGCCACTGCACTCCAGACTGGGCTACAGAGCGAGACTCCATCTCAAAAAAATAAAATTAGCCAGGCATGGTGGCACACACCTGTAGTCCTAGTTACTTTGAAGGCTGAGGCAGGAGTATTGCTTGAGGCCAGGAGGATGAGGCTGCAGTAAGCCATTAGCATACCACTGCACTCCAGCCTGGGTGACATTTTGAGAACTTGTCTCTAAAAAATAAATTAAATAAATAAAAAACAAAGACTGATGGAGTCCAACTCAAGAACTTTAATGCAAACAGGAAAGCTTTCAGAAGGGGATGACATTGCTATTAAGACTTATGAGCTGGGCCGGATGCTATAGCTCATGCCTGTAATCCCAGCACTTTGGGAGGCCGAGGCAGGCAGATCACAAGGTCAGGAGTTCAAGACCAGCCTGGCCAACATGGTGAAACCCTGTCTCTACTAAAAATACAAAAATTAGCTGGGCAAAATGGCACATGCCTGTAATCCTAGCTACTCAGGAGGCTGAAGCAGGAGAATCGCTTAAACCCGGGAGACGGAGGTTGCAGTGAGCTGAGATCGTGCCACTGCACTCCAGCCTGACAGTGAGACTCTGTCTCAAAAAAAAAAAAAAAAAAGAAAAGAAAGAAAGAAAAGACTTAGGAGCTGAAGGCAGTTCAGTAGCTGCAGATAGAGCCTTTCAGATCAAGGAAGTGGCCTCTGAAGGGGATCCCACTTTCCCAAAACATAAAGGTTCTGCACTTCTGTTCTCCCATTCTTTGGAGAAGGAGGGTGAGAAGAGCTGGGCCCCCAGAACGCAGGACCACATAAGAAGCTTTTTCTATTTAAGATAGTCTTTATTTCCACTATTTGTCTGGTAAATACCTTGTCTTCAAGCCCCAGACTAAAGATGCCTCCTCTGGGAAGCCCACCATGACTTTTCCAGGCTGGATTAGCGGTCCTGTCTGCTACACTCCACTACCCTGTGTTCCAGAGAGTTAGGGAAGTTCAGCAGTTAGGCAAACAGACTCTGCCACCATTCTGCCTGAGTTCACTTCCTGGCTCAGCCACCGCCTTTCTGAGTCATCTGAAGCAAGGCACTCACCTCTCTGGCCTCAGTTTTACCATCTTTTAAACACTGTAATGATGGCACTGTTGTCCTGAGGTCACTGTGAGGATGAAACAAGGCAATGTCCCTAAAGCAGGCACCTGCTGTAGTGTCTGCCCTTGTTACTCATAACCCTAGGCTGCTCTTACTGGACTGTCCTTGTGAATGTTAGAACCTTGAGGGCCAGGGCTATTCATCTGTGAACCTCTCTCTGCAGTGTTTAGAGGTGTTGTCCACAGTGTGGATGTTCAATTTCTACCTTCTGAAGGACTGAACAAAACACAGCTATGAAAAGGGATAAAATGAATCAAGCCTTAATGCAAAGACACAGTAAATGCAGGTGAAACGATGAGAAAGGATCAAGGAACGTAGAAAAGTAAATGGGGAGAGGAGATGGTGCCCCGCTTTCAGAGGAGAAAAATTCCTATAAAATTCCTGTTCAGGCCGGGCGTGGTGGCTGAAGCCTGCAATCCCAGCTCTTTGGGAGGCCGAGGCAGGAGGATCACCTAAGGTCAAGAGCACTTTGGGAGGCTGAGGCAGGTGGATCTCCTGAGGTCAAGAGTTCAAGACAAGCCTGACCAGCATAGTCAAAAACGGTCTCCACTGAAAATACAAATATTAGCACGTAGTGGTGGTGGGCGTCTGTAACCCCAGCTGTTCAGGAGGCTGAGGCTGGAGACTCGCTTGAACCCGGGAGATGGAGGTTGCAGTGAGCCAAGATCGCGCCACTGCACTCCAGCCTGGGTGACAGAGCGAGTCTCCGTTTCAAAAAAAAAAAAAAAAAAAAAAAAAATTAAATTAAATTAAAAGTTCTCGTTCATCGTTTAACGTGGGGACTGCCCATTTTTATTTGGACGGTATTTTTCTCTGGTTTTCTCACTTCCCGCGGCCTCGGAGCTCCCCGCTCCCCGGCACGGGGCGGCGTCCCTCCTCCTCCTCCCTCCCGCTCCCCGGGGAAGGGCCTCCGGGCCTCTGCTGCAGCCCTGACCTCGCCTCCCACACGGGCCAGCAGCCGGCCAGCCCGCGGGCGGGGCAGGAAGGGGGAGCCGCGGCTCGGGGCACCGAGATCCTTAACTGCAGCTTCCAAAGCCCTGGCTGATCCTAATCAGTGTGGGAAAGGAGCGCCGGGCCCAGCCCGCCGGCCGGAGACGCCGCCTCTTTTCATAAACTTTATCGCCGCGGTGCACAGCCGCTGATAAAGCCCCATAAATAAACGAGCGGGCGGGAGTTCGCGGCTGTCCGGAGGCTGCCGGCGCGCACGCCCTGCCTCGGCCCTGCAGGCCCCGGAGGAAATGAATCACACAGGCCGGGCGGCAGAGAGCTCCGTGTTCTCTCCAGACCAAGGCCGTAAATAATAATGCGTCCTTTCCTACGCGGAGACCCTCGCCTTTTGCTTTGAGCATTCGGTAAAAAGCCCAGGAGTTTCCTTCCGACTGCCTGGCCTCCCCTCCTTGCCCCGGGAGTTAGGAGTGCTATGTTCTGGGTTAGGTGCTTTCCTCGGATGGAGCTCCTGGGCCTGGGCGTGTGGCTCCTTGATCACAAGTCCCCTTTGCGGGGGCGGCGTGAGGTTGATGGGGAGGGGGGGGTTGACGTCTCTAGTGGCGAGCGATTTGCCCGGTTCCCACTAGGATGACCATGGACGTGAGTGGTGGACAGCCTGCCGCGGCCGAGTCATCCTAGGAACCCTGGACACTGCTTATTCAGAAGCCAGGGAGAGCCATACCCTGATCACAAAGAAAGAGAGGACCTCGCGCCACTGAATGGAATGTTCAGACACCCCTTAGACATTATTCAGCAGGCCTCATGATCTGGGTCCTCTAGCGCTTGACGTTTTGACGTAAGGGTCCCTGAAGTTAATCTATGGTACAATTTTGGTGAGAAGAGTTTGAGGACGATTCCATGAATATGAAACTATCTAGAAAGTCAGGTGTGTGGAACAGTCCAGAGCAGGCGAGCTCTGCCCCAAGGCCCAGGCTCTAACCCAGCCCAGCTCGGTGGCCTTGGGCAGCCACTGTCCTCCTCTGAGCCTCAGTTTCCCCACCTGTCTAATGAGCTCTAAAGAGATCCTCTGGCTCTCCTGCTCACTTAGTGAGAAATAACATCCTTGCTATAAATTCTTCCATTTCTGAGGTATCTCATCACAGGCTCCTCTGAAGAAACACTAATGTCCACTTAGAAGAAACCAGGGCACCAGTCTTTTCTATAACTGACACCTCATTAGCGAGATTAGCACTGGAAATTACGTCTTGGGGAGGTTACAGAGGTTCCGGAGCCCTCGGGCCAGAATAAAGTCAGCTTCCGAGGTAAAAAGATTTAAAAATAAAATCTAGTCCATGATTTCGGCATTAGGTCAGTGCTTCTCTGCGTCCCAAGGATAAGCTCCGTGGTGGCTGGGGTTCTGCTTCCTGTGAGGAGGACTGGCTGGCTCGAAACATCTCATCCCCAAAACTCAAATGTTTCCTTTCGTGGGAAGCAGGGCTGGAAAGGAAGGAGCTTCTGGTCGCAACTCTAGAGAGAGCAGAACCCAGGAGTCCTGATAGATTCTCTTTGGTTCAGCCCTCCTAGAGAGGATGGGTTTTGGGGAGCTGACTCCTCCAGCTACGGCCAGCTAGAGGAAATCACCATGAAATAGAATTGAACAAAGGCCGCCGGCCACGATGGCTCATGCCTGTAATCCTAGCACTTTGGGAGGCCGAGGTGGGTAGATCACGAGGTCAGGAGTTCTAGACTAGCATGGCCAACGTGGGAAAATCCTGTTTCAACTAAACGTACAAAAATTACCTGGGCATGGTGACATGCACCTGTAATCCCAGCTGCTCGGGAGGCTGAGGCAGGAGAATCACTTGAACCCAGGAGGCAGAGGTTCCAGTGAACGGAGATCACACCACTGCACTCCAGCCTGGGCAACAAAGTGAGACTCCTAGAAAAAAATTAAAAATAAAAGAAAGGAACAAAGGCCTGGTTCTTCTAGTACCCATTTTTGACACCACATGTCCCAGGAAACATGTGGCCCCAGACAGGCTTCATTTCCTGCTCTCTGGACAGAAGGCCACTCAGTCTGGTTTCCTCCATTTGCATAATGTCAAGAAAAATGAGTCACACCAGATTGTCATGTGCTAAGAAATACTGGCGAGAGGAGGCTTCCAACTGAGTTGAGAGTTGATTTCTTACCAAGGAACAATCACTAACTCAATTGCTGATTTATTACAATGTGAATGTGATCATCTCTCTGGGTCTCAGTTTTCCATCCATGAATCCTTGTGGTTTTTAATTCTTCATGTAGGACAATCATGAGAAGTAAGATTTTAAAATTTCCAGAACAGAAATAAGTAAGGGAAACATCTAAGTGTGACTCCTCCAGAATCGCTCTTGCTTCCAATTTTGTCTTCTGTTATAGAGGTCAGCAACTAAGGGAAAAAAGGAGAAAACACATCAAAAAAAAAAAAAAAAAAAAAAACCTGAATGTAAAAATAATTAGACTAACCTGCCTATTATTTCACAAAGAATAAAAGCCTGAGTGTAGTGGTTCTGAAACTTTTAGAGTCACAGAACTTTGCAGAATCTGCTAAAAATCACACGCCCCTACATCCCCATGGACATACAAATATATACCTGTCTTTCCAGATCATTTCAGGTGTTCGCAGACCCCGGAAGCCCCACCTAAGGACCCTGTTAAGAACCTCTGCTCTGGAGAATAACAGAAGTTGAGCTTCTGTTTCCTGATCTGTGAAGAAGATGTAGCACTCACCCCCAACCAGCTTCGCGGAAGAGAAAAAAGAGGGTAAATAGAGCTGGGCTATTAAAACATATTGGTTCTCTGCCTGGTAGACAGGTAATATTGATGCAGTTCTATTACCTTTATCTGCCACAGTCATTCCCTACTCTGCTTCATGGGATGCAAATTTCTTTACAAGACAGAAGCAGCCGTGTCTGTGAAATTCCCAAAGCAAACCCTTCTGGGAAGCCAGCACTGTCAGCTCTCATCCTTGCCTGTTAGAAATGTCATGAGCCCCCACAGAGACCAAAGGGAAGGCTGGACGTAACTCTGCAGGCTCCCAAAGGGTAATAATTGCTGGGGCAGGAATGCACCAAATGATACCCTTGTGGTTTTAAAAGTCAATGTAACTTTCCAAAGAGTCCTCCTTTCTCCCAGAGGAGGTTGCCATATTTGAGAAATTAACCCACTGAAACAAAACATTGAGTTTGGGGGAAAAGCCTTTGACATATCAGTAAAAATAGATAAATTGAATAAAATAAAGCTTCTAGTATATCAGTAATGTATTAAATATAATCATCCATTTCTGTAAATATCACCAGTAAAACAAAGGGATTGGATTCAACTCTGTGTTCCTTTAATCTTCCTGGATTTGCAAATCCTTTCAGAATTAAATATAAGATAGGGTTTCTGGACCCAGAAAATACACATTTACTAGACATGTAACTCTCGCATAATTGTACTTGTAGTTCAGGGACAAGATCCTGGCAGTCCACTGTGGACCCTCAGGTTCATGAAAGCTAAACTACCCGCTCTCTACGGCCTCTTCTGCCTCTTAGTAGGCTTCAGGGCCCGTTCCTTCACCGTTTTGCAGAGCCTCTGCGACGAGAAAAAGGAGCAAAGTGTTCTTCCTACAACTGCTGTGAAAATAACCATGCTTTAAACACTCAATTGAGGTTATGTTTAGAAAGCACGGTCCAAATAAGAAGCTCTTCGGGACAATGGCATAAAACTGCAACTTGGCCTTCTTGTCCTGGAAGACAGGGAATGAGAAGGACAGACGGCCTGGATAGTGCAAGATAAAGAACGGGCTCCGGTCGGAACATGCGGATGGCATAGCCCTTGAAGAAGGGAGTGTGAAGGATCTCGAGAAGGCCTGGGTGAGCAGCAATCCTGCCTCTGAGGGAAGTGGTAAGGAAAGCTACGTGGCTTCTCGGCACACAGAGGGTTTATTCTGGCAGCACCTGCGGCAGGGCTCGCGGTTGGTCATAAATATTTACTGCCCCTCCCTGAAAGTGGATGACCTTTCTCCTCCTCCTTGACATTAGACTTGGCCATGCTACTTCACCTGGCCAGTGAAATGTGCAGAAATGGCATCTCTCGCCGGGCACGGTGCCTCACACCTGCAATCCCAGGACTTTGGGAGGCTGAGGTGGGCAGACCACGAGGTCAGGAGATTGAGACCATCCTGGCTAACATGGTGAGACCCTGTCACTACCAAAAATACAAAAAATTAGTCAGGTGTAGTGGCAGGTGCCGGTAGTCCCAGCTGCTCTGAAGACTGAGGCAGGAAAATCGCTTGAACCCAGGAGGCGGAGACTGCAGTGAGCCAAGTTCGCACCATTGCACTCCAGCCTGGGAGATAGAGTGAGACTCTCTCTCTCAAAAAAAAGAAAGAAGTGACATCTCAGTTGCAGGCAGAAGAGCTAAGAGCCAGCTCAAGGTTTACCATGTGCTCTTCTCCCCGTCCACAAGGCGGGCAGGATTCTACATCTGTTGCACCATCAGTGAAGGGGATG
This sequence comes from Saimiri boliviensis, assembly GCF_048565385.1. Classification (NCBI taxonomy): domain Eukaryota; kingdom Metazoa; phylum Chordata; class Mammalia; order Primates; family Cebidae; genus Saimiri; species Saimiri boliviensis. Next base: position 82,143,530 of record NC_133456.1, read on the forward strand.
TGGGCAGTGCCGCAGTCAGCCTCTCAGGCATCAGGTGAGTACAAAAAAATACTTTTGATATTGTCAGTCTGTGAGATTTTGGAGTTGCTTGTTAATCCTGCAGAGCCAAGCCTAACTTCCTGATACACCACCCTTCTTTGGGAAGGAAGAGTGACGGGTTACAGCACCAGTCAGTGTCTGCAGGGACTGCGGGCACCCTCCTCTTCCCATCCTCCCCACTCCCTGACACTGTTAACAGCACCTCCCTGTGATGGTTAATATTAAGTGTCAATTTGATTGGGTTGAAGGATGCAAAGTATTGTTCCTGGGTGTGTCTGTGAGGATGTTGCCAAAGGAGATTAATGTTTGAGTCAGTGGACTAGGGGACACAGACTCACCCTCAATGATGGTGTAGGTGGGCACCATCTAATCATAGGCCAGCACAGCTAGAATAAAGCAGACAGAAGAAGGTGGGAGAGTCCGGGCACGGTGGCTCATGCCTGTAATCCCAGCACTTTGGGAGGCAGAGGTCAGCGGATCACAAGAGATGGAGATCATCCTGGCCAACAAGGTGAAATCCCGTCTCTACTAAAAATTAGCTGGGTATGATGGTGCATGCCTGTAGTCCCAGCTTCTCAGGAGGCTGAAGCAGAAGAATCGCTTGAACCCGGGAGGTGGAGGTTGCAGTGAGCCAAGATTATACCACTGCACTCCAGCCTGGGTAACAGAGAGAGACTGTCTCAAAAATTTTAAAAAAAAAAAGGTGGAAGAAGCTGACTTGCTGAGTCTTCTGGCCTTCATCTTTCTCTCGTGCTGGTTGCTTCCTGCCCTTGAACATCAGACTCCAAGTTCTTTGGATTCTTGAATTTACACCAGTGGCTCACTCTCTCTGGCCTTCAGCCACGGACTGAAGGCTACACTGTTGTCTTCCCTACTTATGAGGTTTTGGGACTCAGACCTACTTTCTTGCTCCTCAGCTTACCGAGGGCCTACGGTAGGACTTCACCTTGTGACCGTGTGAGTCAATTCTCCTTCATATAAACATCTATCCTATTAGTTCTGTGCCCTTTACAGAACCCTGACTAATACACCTCCCTATCTACTGAGGTACTCTAGAACTCAGCTAAGAGCCAGTAGCCCATCAGTCCTGCCCCCTGTAGCAGGTTGAATGGTGTCCCCAAAAAGAGATGTCCACATCTTAACCCCCAAAATCATGAATGTAACCTAATTTGGAAGAGGAACCTTGCAGATGTAATTAAGACTCTCTATATGAAATCAGTCTGGATTGCCAGGATGTACCCTAGATCCAAGGACAAGTGTCTTTATCAGAGATGAAGAGAAGACAGAGGAGACTGAAGTGACGCAGCTGCCAACCAAAGACCACCTGGGACCACCAGAAGCTTCCAGACTCAAGGGAGGCTTCTTCCCTAGAGGCTGAGGCCCTGCTAACGCCTTGATTTTTTTTTTTCTTTTTCTTTTTCTTTTTTTTTTTTTTTGAGGCAAATTCTCACTCTGTCACCCAGGCTGGAGTGCAGTAGCATGATCTTGGCTCACTGCAACCTCTGCCTCCCGGGTTCAAGTGATTCTTCTGCCTCAGCCTCCTGAGTAGCTGAGACTACAGGCGCATGCCACCATGCCCAGCTAATTTTTGTATTTGTAGGAGAGGTGGTGTTTCACCATGTCAGCCAGGATGGTCTCAATAACACCTTGATTTTAGATTCTGGTCTCCAGACCTATGAGAGAATAAATCCTGTTGTTTTAAGTCATGCAATTTGTGGTAATTTGTTAGAACAACCATATAAAACTAATAATTTCACTTTAGCAAAATAACATTTCTTCATTCGTTCCTCCCTTTGATATACTTCTTAAAGGCCAGAGCTACAAAACAGTATGCTAATGGACTGGGGGAAGCCTACCTTTCTATCCAGTCCGCAGGGCAGGGCCTCAATTATGTTGCAGGGGAGGGAGAATGCCAGCTCACAGAACCTGACTGGTCCACTTCCTCTCCAGGGGAGACACCAGCAGCAAGAGGCTGAACCATGATTATGGACTATGCAGAAAGTGATGTTCAAAATAAACAGCTCCTGGAATCAGCTCAAGGGAGGATGCATGGAAGTTTAGAGTATTTAGGACAGAGAGAGATCATGCAGTTCAACTTCTTCAGGCAGAGTGTTTAGAGATACAAGAGGGCAAGGAATTTTGTGCATTTGTATATGTTTTTGTTTTATCGAGGACTGTGAGGGCTGCAGAGCATAGATATATGTCCAGGGCCACAAACTAGGGGCTGATATCAACTTTACCACCCAATTCAGGAAGGCTCTTACTTCTTCAGCCTTTGGGGTCCAGCCTCTGGGATGCTGCATCTAGAATGGAGGATTACTACATAACAGGTCTGACTCACTTAGGTCTTTCATAAGCCCTCAGTTCTTCTGGCCTGGGGACCCCACTCCATGTTATTTTAAACATCTCAAAATGCATGCTTATCTCATATCAAATGTAATTTTTTGTCTAAAAATCTCATGGTTTTTTTCATAACTTTTGCTTCTGAAAGTAATTGCCTATAAACAACTTGCTTGATTTTAGATTTTCTACAGTTTTCAATAATCATCATACAAACCCAGGAAAATCTAACCATAGATTGTTTCCAAATGAAATGAAATTTGTATGAATGTTACATTTCATAATTAATAAGCTGACATTATGCTTTCTTTTGTACAGATTTAATTAACATTTTATTAATTTCAAGTTTGCCTTTTAGTGTTTTGATTAGGATGTATTTGGGGAAGCCTTCACATGAAGGATGGGCAACAGGTGTTAGTAGGTAAGGCAGACAGAACTGGGTGATGGTCCCTGAAATGTCCAGCAAACATCTATGCTTCTGGCGCTGAGTGTAGGTGAGGGAAGTCGCGCAAGACTGGATTTTAAGTATCTACCTGAGGTCAGGCATGGAGCCAGGCACTATCATATCCATAATCTCCTCTGAGACTTGAAAACCAAGCTGGGGCCAGGTTACAAATGACTTCACATGCCATTCTGCACGCTGCCTGCCACTTGTACCCTGGGCAGCCACTGGGGACATTCCTGGTTCTGGATTCCTGCTTCTGAGCAGCTCCCTTAGCATGGGTAGGAGGCCTGTGTTTCCCCACACCCATTTCCATCTGTTTGTACGGCCCAGAGCCACTTGAGACAGTGCCTTGCTAGGAATAGAAGATAAGACAGGCATCATTCCAGGGCCAGAGTGGATGAGCTTTGCCCTCCCAAGAAATGACTGCTGCACTGATTTCTGTGCCACTCAGGTCAGGGCACCCTTGTGGGGAGGATTACAGTCTGCATTGCATCAAATACCTAGGAGAGGGGAAAGCCATTTAAGTTAAGCATATGTTTATTTGATTGAAACGAGTAACTCTCACAGGCCACAAACGAGACAAGCAGACAGATGTTTCAAGTGGCATCTCACCAGCTGATTGAGCCATCATGCAATATCAATGCAGAAAGTAATTCTGGAAGGATTCTAGGAATGGAAGTTGGCTTTTTTTTTTTTTTTTTTTTTTTTTCCCGAGATGGAGTCTCACTCTGTAGCCCAGGCTGGAGTGCCGTGGTGCGATCTCGGCTCACTGAAACCTCCGCCTCCTGGGTCCCGGGTCCTGGTTCAGACAATTCTCCTACCTCAGCCTCCCAAGTAGCTGGGATTACAGACACAAGCCACCATGCCCAGGTGATTTTTGTATTTTTTAGTAGAGACGGGGTTTCACCATGTTGACCAGTCTGGTCTTGAACTCCTGACCTCGTGAACCATCCACCTTGGCCTCCCAAAGTGCTGGGATTACAGGCGTGAACCACCGAGCCCAGCCAGAAGTTGGCTCTCTTATAATCTCTCCCTTTAGGATGAATTTCACAGCAACCACTTTAGATGATAGTAGGGACTAATTATCCCCATTTTAAACCTTACAGCAAGACAACCACTCCCCCAAGGATACCCAACTAGGAATGGAAGAAGCCAAGAAGACCGCAACCCAGGTCTTCAGACTCTGAGATCTTTCTTCATTGAGCTTGGCGGAACTACTACCCCAAAGACTCACAGCCTCTCCAAGAATGGCAAAAACATGTCAAAAAAAACGTAGAAACTGGCTGGAAAGGGCACCTGCTGGTCAAACCTGGGATAATTTACTTATCAAAATAAGTAATAATGATAATAGTGATAATATTTGAATAAAATAGAAATCTGTAAGTTCACATTGATACAAACAAATACTCAGAAAGAAGAGAAAGCTTTCCTTATAGCAAAACGGCAAATGGTAAATAAAAGTAGGCATCATGGAATTAGAATCACCATTGAGCAACCATCATAGTGATAATTCAGCCAAGAAACATCAGTAGATGTTAGAACTAGTGGGTGAATGTTTAATAAGAAATGGGAAATTTTCATACTTCAGAGTACCTCTAGCCAAATTGTTATTACTATAAAGGGAAAAAAAGTAATTTTAAAATGAATAGTACTGACAAATACCACCTCAATTGAATAATCAAAGTGAACATCGGCTGGGTGCGGTGGCTCATGCCTGTAATTTCAGCTCTTTAGAAGACCAAGACTTGGGGATCACCTGAGCCCAGGAGTTTGAGACCAGCATGGTCTCAATATGGCGAAGCCCCATCTGTACAGAAATACAAAAAATTAGCCAAGTGTGGTGGTGTGTACCTTTAGCCTCAGCTACCGGGGAGGCTGAGGTGGGAGGATCACCTGAGCCTGGGAGGTCAAGGCTGCAGTGAGCCGAAATCATGGCACTGTACTCTAGCCTGGGTGACAGGGTGAGACTCAGTCAAAACAAAACAAAACAAAAAAACAGAAAGAAAAAACAGAAAAACCCCACAGTGAACATCACCAGTAATGGGTCAAGTTGAAATCATGTACCATCTGAACAGATGTAAATATCCTGTCAAAAATACACCTTTCAGTCTAATCAGGAGAAAAACATTCAACAAACCCAAACTGAGAGACATTCTAAGAAATAATCAGCACATCATAATCAAAAGTGTCGGTTATGAAAGTTAAGGAAAGATCGAAGAACTATTCCGACTGAAGGAAACTAAAGAGACACAGCAATTACCTGCAGCAGGTGTTCCAGGACGGGCTCGTTTTGTGAGAACAAATATTCTTTGAATAACTGTCAAAACTCAAATGGCATCTGAGGATTAGATGGTAAAAATGTTTGATGTTAATTTGCTTATTTTGACGATTGCACTATAATTATGTAGGAGAATGTCCTTGTTTCTGGGAATTACACACTCAAGTGTTTATGTTCAGGTTAAAAAGTTCTTTGTCTATTTCTGCAACTCTCCTGTAAGCATGTAATTATTTCAAAATAAACAACTTAAAGAAAATTCCCAGTGAAAGCGGGAGATATTAAACATATTTTTGTCACTCCTTCCAATAGGCTGCTTCCCTCAAGGACAGGGTAGTGACCAAGGACAAGCTGTCAATTGAGACAGCTTGGTGTGCTTCTAGAAAGCCCTGTTTGCAATGAATGTCTGCAAATCAGTCCTTCACCCTCACTAGCTTAAATTTATGAGGCTTCATTGCCGCTTACAGTCAACCTTTAGTTAACAGCAGCTCTCATTTTACCTTTACATCTGACTCATTCCATGGAAAAAAAAAAAATTCTGAAAACCAAAACACTGAAGAGTATTGAAATAGCTCCCACCATAAGAACCTTTTAGTAAATGTGTTTCATTTAAAAACAAAATCTATGTCTGTAACGTCAATGCTGGTTTCCTTAAAAGAGAGAACAACCAGAAATGAATGTGCTATCAACCAGCATGTAAGATAAACAAAATCAGCACCAGCTTACCACCACACAGAGCAATATGCCTTCCTGTGTGATATTCTCCTTGCTGTCGACTGCTTTTCTGCTAAGTTATGAATTTCCAATGAAATGTTAGACAGTGTATGACTCTTTCCATCTACCAATGACTGGCTGGCCCTCTCTCACTCCCTCTTTCCTTCCCTCCCTTCTTCACTGTCTTCATGCACCCAAGATCAGAAAGTGTGTTTGTCTTACAAACTTTAGGAAAACTATAACACGTAGTGAATCTGTAATTAAACTTAATATAACCTGGGAAAGGCGGAAGAGAAAGAAAATGAAGGTTGTGAATCAGACGAGACAGGTAGTTAGCACAAAGCTGTTTCCTTTGTAAAAAAGGCGAGTAAAGTCTGCAGACATCAGGTTCTCTCTGTGTGCTGTGCCTAACTTGGACCTCTGTTTCAACTCTTCTTTCTCAAAGAAATGCCGTATCCTAGGGATGCCTGGAGCATTTCCACAGCATTCCACAAGAAGCTGCAGTGATCCGCCACTCTCTCCGGTGGAACTGGCTGTCTCCAACTCACAATTCCACTATGTTCCAAAATTTATTTATTTATTTATTTTTTTGAGACGGAGTTTCGCTCTTGTTACCCAGGCTGGAGTGCAATGGCGCGATCTTGGCTCACTGCAACCTCCGCCTCCTGAGTTTAGGAAATTCTCCTGCCTCAGCCTCCTGAGTAGCTGGGATTACAGGCACGCACAACCATGCCCAGCTAATTTTTTGTATTTTTAGTAGAGACGGGGTTTCACCATGTTGACCAGGATGGTCTTGATCTCTTGACCTCGTGATCCACCTGCCTCGGCCTCCCAAAGTGCTGGGATTACAGGCTTGAGCCACCGCGCCCGGCCAAAAATTCTTTATAAAAGTATCAATTAGAGATTGGAAATAGTGTTACAAATTATAATTTGATTTCCCAGTTAGCCACAAAAACTCCCTATATTTAGTGTATGATGTAACCAATACATACACAAGCTGGTGTAACCAAGTGTGCCCGCGTGCATGCATGCATGTGTGCATGCACACACATGCACGCACACACAGCCTTCTACATGTACAAAATGAAAACAATAATAGAAAAAAATGCATACTGTATCCCCTACATCATGCATCAACAAGCTTCTGTGGGCTAGCCTGGGAATCTAACCAACATTCTTCCATTGCTTCACTAGCAAAAAGAAAATCGAATCCAATTTAGAACTCAGGCCTTTGGATACATACCTTCCCTATCCCATGGTTCCTTCTCCCATCACATCTCACCCTGCAGCCCCATGCCACCTCATCCCTGACAAGTACGGAATACTATTCTCATGCCAGAGCTACCTCTTGAAAACGAAACCTCACCCACAGAGGCCTCCACTCTATCATCTGTGCAAGTGCTTACATGTGGGCACACACACACACACACACACACACACATAAACACAAACACAGGATGACTAAGGTGGCATTTTCAGGTGATGGGTATGAGGCAAGCATCCATAGGTCAGAGGCTACGTTAACATAAGTGATGCATGTTTACAAGTGATCCCTTCACTTGGAATTCTGATATGACTAAGAACATGGTGAGGGGGTCATGCTAAGCCAAGCTCTCATTCATTCCCACAGATAGAGACCCCAGGACGGTACTCAGTTTTATTATACTCTACTCTGATCACTGTCTTGCTGCCAAGTTTTTTCCTCTCTTTCTGGCATAATCTGCTTCATCGAACACAGAAAATATGACATGTAGGCAGCAAATAAGGCCTAAAAAGAAATTTAGGAAAGCAAATATCATTTGTCATTTTACCACTAGATATGTACTTCATTTAGGACAGGTTTCTAGTGAGACTTGGTGAATTTGCTTGTTTAAAACATCTTTAGAGGAGTCTGATTCTCATGATGATGAGGAAAAGAAACGAGAAGAGGGAGGAGAAGACCTAAATAGCCATTGGTACCAACTCACTGCTGCAACCACACATAGCTATAAATTAATTAGATGTGACACGATTTAAGTTTCAAAAAATGAAAAGAGCATTGCCAGGATGATGTCACTGAAAGTAAAAATGTCCTTGAAATTCTTATTCTGTGACAAAAAATGAGGGCAAATCTGTCTGGTATTCTCTCTCCTTGTTCTTCTTCAAGACAAAGTTTCTAAAATAATCTCAGACGTGGTGTAACATTTGCCAGACAGCTGTTCTAGGGAATGCCAAGAAGATAATACTTGGGTCTATCATCATCTTTTGTATTTTTTTCTCCCTTCAGTACATTCTGGGTTCAGGCCAGCACATAGGTGCCATGTTCAGAAAGTTCAGAAAGTCTCTCTAGGAAGACTTGATGTCTCTGGAGGCCTTTTATGCCTATTTTACTTGCCTCATTGAGAAGGCAGTTTCTTGACTTCATGGTAAAGGGAATGACCTTAACTCTGTTTCTAGAGGGCAAATGTCTGTGGAGATGAAGCCATGGCTGAAGATCACTACTCAGGGATGCACCTAATTTGAATCCCCTCTCTCCATCCCTGAGATGGTTTCCATGGAGGGTGAGTGAAACTCTGAACCAGGAATTATTGATCTGTTGATCTTAGAGCTAGAAAAAAAAAAAAAAAAAAACCCTAGAGGACAGTTAGCTTAGGACTCTCTCTTCCAACCTTTTGGTTACTCCCCTGTCCATAGAAATGAGTTTTCTAGAAAACAAAATTCTTTCTCCCAATAAACATGTTCAAAATCTCATGCATATTTTAATACTTACGACTTCATATTTCATTCAAATTAGTGTGATGATTAAATTCGGGGCAGAGAAAAAAGGAATCTGGTGTGTTTACACAAATCTAGTACAAAATCCTGAGTTCAGCCCTTCCCTCAAATCTTCAAAACACAGTTCTCTGACACTCACTGCCGCTCCTTAAATCATCATCATCTGTCAGAAAACAAAAAGGACTGTAACTAGAAGAGGAGGCAGAGGAGCATACAACATGGACCTGGGACTGGAAAACAGACACTGATCTGAAGCAACAGGAGAAACATTCGTAGCTATCTTTCAGGTCCCAAAAGATGGATCCAGGAAGGCAGGTTTCTGGCCATGGAGAAATTGTTCTCTTGTCACCAGGCTTTCTCCAGTTCTACCATGAAAAAGGTTAGTGTATTAGTTTGTTAGCATGGCCATAACAAAAAACCACAGACTGGATGGCTCAGACAACAAAAATTAATTTTCTCTCCGTTCTGGAGGCTGGAAGCCCAAGCTCAAGGTGTCAGCAGGTTTGGTTTTTCTCTGAGGTCTCCTGACTTGCGATAGACAGCTGCCTTCTTACTGTGTGCCCCCTCCCCCCGACATGATCTTTCTGCTCGATGACATTCGTGGTATCTCTTTTGTGCCCAATCTCTTCTTCTTATAAGGAAGGACACCAGTCAGATTGGATTAGGGCCCACTGCAATGGCCTCATTTGTAACTTATTCACTGCTTTCAAGGCCTTATCTCCAAATTAAATCATTATTTGTGGCACTGTGGGTTAGGGCTTCCATACATGAATTTTGGGTAGACACAGTTCAACCCATAACAGAAGGAGTTCTTTTCAAAATAAGGTGCTAAAACCCCAACAATTCATAGGATTTCAGAGTTGTTTTTTTTTTTTTTAAACAAGTCAAATAAGAAGTATGATTGAGTCCATGATATCATCACAGGCCCTGAGCTCACAGCAAGTGAATGATGGCCCTGTTGAAGTAAGCCTAAGTCTGTCACTTCTGACCAAACCTCTCGATCTGAGTTCTAAGGCTCTTCAAATCAGAGCTTGGAACTGAGACCGGCACTCACCCATAGAAATAGATTATGAGCCACTTGAGTAATTTTTAGTTTTCTAATAGCCATGTTAGAAACAAGTTTGAAAAACAAGTGGACTTACTTTTAAAATACACTTTAACACAATATATGCAAAATATATTGAAATGGTGATATTTTGCATATATTGAGTTATGCAATATATGCATAAAAGCCTGAGAGGAAAGAGATCTCATGAAGTCCTCAAGAGCAGTCAACATCTTCTAGGATCTTTATGGAACTCCTAGAGTGGCCTAGAGACTTGTGAATGGGGCCCTGTCACACTGGTGCCTTTTAAAACTCACGACCTTATGGACTAACCAAGGATGTAGCTCAGGAGGAAAGCAGCCCAAGAAGGACATTGACTCTCCTCATGCCTCTCAGCTCTGACTTGGCAAACAGCCCAAGAAAGAAGTCTCACCTCAGCCCTCCATTCCTTCACTAACTAGTCCAATTATTTAAGCCCATGTCCAACAGGAATCAAATAGGTCTACTGAGAAATGTTATGTTAGGTTACCTCCCCTCACCATTCTTTCCTTTCAGGTCGGCTTTCCAGAGTCCATCACTGAGGGGGTGGGGAGAAGGATGTTTTCCTGCAGACCAGCAGGTGCCTTATGATGGTGTCATATAAGAAAATAGTCATTGATAATTTCTTATATTATATGACTGGGGAAGCATTCATAGTTGGTGAAAAACTTTGGAAGTCAATGGCTTTGGAGGATTACCAACTTGGGAAAATTGTACAGAAAGTTGGGGGGTGGGTCCCCACTCCCTAAAGGGTTTTAAGGCAAGTCTAGTGGCCGAGCAAGTAGCCTTAAAGACAGACCAAGGCAGCTTTCCCACTTCGACAACACAGGCTCTCTCCTGTTGCCTGTCCTGAGAGAAATCATCTAAATGTGTCATTAACCAGAAAGAATTGTAAGGTTAGCTACAGAGTTAAGGCTTGTCCTGACAGCACATTCCTAGTATTGACATTTCCCACTTACATGTGTTATCCATGATGTTTAATAAAACGTTTGATCCCCAGAACATCCCTGTGAGGTAGACCAGAAAACCGAGGCTCACAGAGGCAGCAAAGTGAGTGTGCTGGAGAGGATTACAAAACCAGTCTTACCTCAGGTCTATGTAAATAGCGTACAGGGTCATTGACATGCTAACCTAACTCCATGTGTACTAAATAAACACTTAATAAAAATTGGTTGAATGAATAAAAAATAAGAAACTGATTTCCTTGAAATTTCTTGGAAGGCAACATTTCCAGGTTTAAGTGTGCTCAGAAAAGTGGATCGAAACGGCTTTGCCTGATTAATATTGTTTAGGAAGAGCAGAAAATATTTTCTTTAGTCCAGATTTTTAAAAATGAAATCATTATACAGAGGTGGCTTGAGAACACCCATCTCCCGTTCTCCATGACGTTTAACATTAGGCAAAGCAGCCTCCATGAAGAAAAGTATTGTCCACGTTTGACTTTGACCATCTACAGAGGCAGGGCCAGCTCAGCAGAGACAGTGCTGGGCATGTCAACCTCTGCCCAGGCCTGTGCTTTCCTCACTTACTGGGAGGGAAGAATTTTTGGTGAAGAAGATGCTAGGAACAGGACCAAAGGAATTGAGTAGAGGTAACTGGGTAGGAGGAGCAAACTACCGAAGAGAGAGAATTGTCTCCCTATAGACTATTTTTATCCTTCAAGTTCGAATCCACTATTCCTGTCTCAGGGGAGGAGTGAATCAAAGGATCTCTGATGCTGGATGTTCAAGCTGAAAGAAATCGAGAGATAATAATAACAATAATAGCCAACCCTTGCAAGCCCCTGGCATAGTCCAAACACTTTACCTATAGTGAATCAATCAGTCCCCGACAGGTACTCCTGCGGTCCATCCTCCTCTTCTGTAACCTCATCTTGTACAATCCCAGGTTGCATTGCTCACATCAACTTTGGGAGAACCAAGTGGATGCTCATCCATCCCCACCCCAGAGTTGTGCAGTCCTGTGGCCTTGCCCGTTTTACAGTGGAAGAAACATCGCATACCCAACGCCCTCAGTTTACTGATGGAAAAAGTGATAGTAACCTACCACACAGCGAGTTATTAACAGCTGATTCCAGGACCTTGACCCTGCCCCCCGCCCCGGTTTTGAGTCTGGTGCTTGTGCAGTCTGACACGTGCTGCATTTTGGGAGCTATGAGTGATTCCAGCATCCCTATCTTGAAAAAGCTCACAACAGACAGGGGAAGATACTGCTAACATAGGTACAGAAGCACAGGACACCTTCCACCTTCCAGTTCTGTTTAATGGTTCCATCAGCCTCCTGGTTATGCTTGGTGTCCCCTTCCTCAAGTCCCTCCTCCAATAGGTCACTACCCCTTTCATCTTAGCAAGTTTCTGTGCCTCAGTTTCCTCATCCAGAGGGTGAAGATAATAATAGAACTTATTCCTAGGGTACTTACGGGAATTAAATAAGTCAATATTTCTAAAATCGTGCTTGGCACAGAGTGAGCATAATATTAAGTGTTTTGTTAATATGCTGGATTATTAAGCAGCCTCCTAGCTTTGTTCGCCTCCTCCAATATCAAAACATTCTTGCTAAAACACCAGCCTGCTACCACCTGCCAAGCTCACATTGCCGGTAGTAGTAGTTCTCAAATGTGAGTTTGCACAAGAATTTCCCGGGGTGTTTGCAGAAAAGGCACATGTATTAGCCACTCCCTGAATTCCAGTTTAGGAGGTCTGGGGTGGAGCTCAGGAATCTACATTTTCAACATGTATCCACAAGGATTCTGATGGAGATGGTCTGACACCACAGTTGAAGAAAGCGTAGCCTCCTGGGTAAGGCCCACGTTTAGCATGGCATTCATTCACGCTGACCATCTGGCCCTTGTCCACCATCCCAGCCTCACTGCTCAAAACCCCATACCCTAATCCTATAGGCCAGACCTGCATCCAGAAAAATATTGCATTACTCCATATGGCTGCTGGTTTACATGAGAATAGAAAAAATAGCTGAGTTGACACCCAGCGAAGTCTCGATGATTATGCCTGGGGGTTGCCATGGGTTAAGTCACATCTGTGTGACTTAGCCCATGGCCAAGAGTGAATGGAAAAGCTGAGAAGGACACATGTGTCGTGTTTCTGAGTTCCTGTTCTCTTTCTGAATTTCCCATAGAGACCAGACCCCTTCTTTTCTTCTTTTAAAGTAACCCAAAGGATGGTCAGCTCTAAATTTGAGCAAACGAAAGTGAGAAGGGGCAGAACAAAAACAAAAATAGGACTGAAGCCAAGGAGACAACACAGTGAGCGAGACAAGTGGGGGCACTTAAGGTCTAAGACAGCCCTGCTCCAACCTATGGACTCGTCCAAAGGTAAACATCGTTTCTTCTCTCATGACGAAGCAAGAAGCAACTTAAGCTGACTCCAGGTTGGACTCCCTAAACACTAAGTCTTGAAAACTTGGGGTCTAGTCTAAGATTTTTTTTTTTTTTTTGAGATGAAATCTTCTCCTGTCACCCAGGCTGTAGTGCAATGGCGTGATCTCGTCTCACTGCCACCTCCACCTCCTGGATTCAAGCGATTCTCTTGCCTCCGCCTCCAAAGTAGCTGGGATTACAGACGCGTGCCACCAAGCCCAGCTAATTTCTGTATTTTTAGTAGAGATGGGATTTCACCATGTTGATCAGGCTGGTCTTAAACTCCTGACTTCAAATGATCCATCTGCATTAGCCTCTCAAAGTTCTGAGATTACAGGAGCGAGCCACCGCACCTGGCCTCTAAGAATCTTATAATATCCTCTTTTTTTTCCTGTTTTAAAATCTAAGCGCATTGAAAATCTTTTGAGTCAGACAAAAAGAAGTCCTTGTTAATTTTCAGTGAAGAAAACTTCTTTCTTGATGGATTCCAGATCAGACCCATTTTTTTTTTTTTTTTTTTTTTGTATCTAAACCTAACTTCCTCGATCACTAGAAGAGCAAACTCCATTCTCTGCCTGTATGAGGCTGAGTAGTATCGTTCAACGTGCCTGTCTACCTAAAATCTTACGATGTGACTTTATTTGGAAATAGGGTATTTGTAAAAGTAATTAAAATATACTTTAAGATGAAGTCATACTGGATTGAAGTGGGCACTAAATCTAATGTCCTTAAGAAAGAGGAAAAACACACAGAGAAGGAAGTGCCGTGGGAAATCACAGACACACAAGGAAGAAGCCATTTTGACAAGGGAGGCAGAGACTGGAAAGGTCCCAGGACTGGCCAAGGATTGCTGGCTTCCACGAGAAGCTAGAAAGAGGGAGGGAAGGATTCTTCCCTAGAGGTTTCTGAGGGAGCATGGGCTGTGCACACCTGGGTTTCTGACTTCTGGCCTCTGGAACCGTGAGAGCACACATGTCTGCTGTTTTAAGCCACCTTGTTTGTGGTCATTTGTCACAGAAGACCCAGGAATAAAGGGCCCCTTTCCAGATGACAAAACATACATATTCTGCAGGCTCTCGGGTTGATCACTGGACAATCATCAGGTCAGTTAAGCATAAAAACATCACTAGGATAGCTCAGAGAACAGAATCCTGTGAAAAGCAGCTTTACTTTTGAATCACAGAATTTCTTTTTTTTTTTTTTTTTTTTGAGACGGAGTTTTGCTCTTGTTACCCAGGCTGGAGTGCAATGGCGCGATCTCGGTTCACCGTAACCTCCGCCTCCTGGGTTCAGGCAATTCTCCTGCCTCAGCCTCCTGAGTAGCTGGGATTACAGGCACGTGCCACCATGCCCAGCTAATTTTTTCTATTTTTAGTAGAGACGGGGTTTCACCATGTTGACCAGGATGGTCTCGATCTCTCGACCTTGTGATCCACCCGCCTCGGCCTCCCAAAGTGCTGGGATTACAGGCTTGAGCCACCGCGCCCGGCCGAATCACAGAATTTCTTTAAGCAAAACCATCTTGGGCTGGAGTTAGATACCCTGCTGGAACTAAGTCCTTCCTTTGATAACAGCATTCCAATTTCATTCCGGGGACTTCTCTATCCTTACTGTGTAAAGTTTCAATGGGGCTGTACCAGATCTTGATATCCCCTACCCGAGGAGCTGCCATATGACCCAAGCTTTGCTTCCTTGACTTCTTCTGGGACTTCGTCTTGGGCACAGTGAGATCAGAAGGAAGAGCTGCAGGCTGCCCATCAGCTGCTGAGCCCTCAAGGGATGGTCCTCCAGGACCTGCTGCCTGGATGCCGGGTGTTAACCAAGACTGGTTCTCCCACTCCATCCTCTGAAAGGCTTCCCCTTCTGCTTAAGTTGGCCAGTCACCGTTTTTATTGCCTGCAACCAAAAACTGTAATGAAGACAACCGCCTGCCTGCACCCAATCCACCCTAAACCCCTCATCCTCAAAGGGAGAGAGAGGATAGAAGAGAATTCCTGAGAGTGGTGAAATGTCACAGTTGCTCCGCCTCCCCACGCCCTCCACACACCCTCCGCGCGCACACACACACGCAGCAGCAGCATTTGTTGCAAAAGTGCTGCAAAAAATATAGTCATTGTGTTTTCCCAAGTGCTTTGTATTTAAGTCTTTAATATAAATTTATTTCAGAAATCAATGCAGTCCTAGACAAGTTTTCTCACTTCTTTCTTTCTATCAGACAAAACGTATAACATAACTTGCTGGGTTTGCCTTCTCTCCACCTGCGTCTTTCGGTGTGGGGTTAGGGTTACAACTCCTACTCAATCATAGGGGCTATATTCATTACCCCCTTTCTTTTTCTGTTGTTCCTGATCTTTGGTTTTCACTTAAAACATTTGTTGTAAGACCCCCTAACATCTCTTGTGGAATTAGATTAGATGTAAATTATACACACATACATACATAGGCATTCATAGAGAGATGAAGTGATCTCCAAAAACCTCATCAAGTGAGACCCGTAAGTGATAGAAATTTAGCTTCCAGAAGCATTTAATTTATTCCACGGACAAAGTTGAATTGGGATCTGGAAGAACAAGGATCGCCAAATGGAATACACCCCACCCCCTCTTCCTAAATGTTGCTGGCATTTTCATGTTGTCCCCAAACTCTGACACCATTACCTTCAAAGACCTGCCTTCGACCCCTGAAATATGTCCTGCAAGTGTTCAGCAGCATTCAAAAAATAAACCAGAAAAATTCCTGAGCCAACAGTCAGAGATCCCATGGGTAAAGGCCATGCCACACCCTTGCCTCTCACTAGAAACATGTGGAAAGCACAGGTCACATTGGTCTTTTTTTTGTTTTGTTCTCATATTGTTGAACTGAATCGATGTGCTCACCTGAAAGAGCTGGCCCATCGGGAAGGTACTTCGCTGGGTGACTCCATTTGGCCAGAGAAAAGTGATCTTTGTTTTCCAACCCTTTCTCCTGTCCCGAGGGCCTGAAAATAACACCAACAGCAACTTCTCTCAAAACTGAGGAGCTATTGTACAAACTTGAATAAGTCAGTTACTCTTTCTTTGCCTTAGGGAGGAGGGAAAAGCAAAACAAAACAAAACAGAGGCAGGACTCCTAGCATAAACCAGACCAGGGACCTGAAAAGATTCATGCTTTCCATGGTCACATGAAAGATGGTACATAAATGCAAAATGGCGCACTGTAAGTTATTTAATTTCTATGACACTTGAATTCATTATACAATGACGTTTTGACTGTTTCCTCCGTGTAATTCTCATAACTCCACCTGTCTGACGTTTCCTTCCTCTCTCAGGTCCATACAGAATAGGTCCCACTTTGTGGGAGAGAGGCCACTCTGCCGAATTTCAAAACACAAACCAGGAAAGGCCATTTCTGAGGCACAGCCAGGATGTTTCAAACAGTCACAGATATCAAGACGTTAATCACCCCCCCTCCCCGGGCTTGATCATTTAAGAACAACCCATGGGGCCGGGCATGGTTGCTGACACCTCTAATCCCAGCATTTTGTGAGGCTGAGGCGGGTGGATCATGAGGTCAAGAGATCGAGACCATCTTGGCCAACATGGTGAAACCCTGTCTCTACTAAAAATACAAAAAATTAGCTGGGCGTGGTGGTACGTACCTGTAGCTCCAGCTACTCAGGAGGCTGAGGCAGGAGAATTGCTTGAAACCAGGAAACAGAAGTTGCAGTGAGCCGGATCGCGCCACTGCACTCAGCCTTACACCCCCAAGCTACCAAGATCGAGACTCCATCAATTAAAAACAAAGAACGACCCACGGAAGAACAGAGAAAGTTCTTCATAAAAAAAGAACAAGCATTCCAAATCCTTTCACCTCCTGAAAGCCCTCTGGGACAAAAACTCATTGAATAACCAAGTAGACAGGTCCCTCCTGATTTGAGTGGGCACTTGGAGAAAAAGCACAGTGATTAAAAGCTTAGCACCCATTGTCTGGAAGAAATGCAGAGAACAGAAAGTGTACTGGTAAGGGGGAAAGGATGCCAAGAACAGAGATTGATAAAAAAGAAAAGGGAGAGAGAGAAAAGAAAAAGGCAATCACCTGAAACAAACATAACCTTTACTGCACAGAAGCTACTGACAGGCAGGGTGCATGGGCAAACCCCAGGCACCATCCCCACCCTTCACTTGGGTCATAGCCAGAGAGGTTCAGATGGCATGTGTTTGGGACTGGGCAGGCTCTAGCACCTAGCTCACTGTAAGAGAACTAGCTGGAGCACAGGTTTCACCGAATGCAGAGGCTTCTGTCTTGGATAGATCCAAGGGCCATTATTACCTGCCCAAAGTCCCTGAGGCTCTTATTATTATGTGGTGAAGGGAGGAGGGACCTGCCTCCTAACCTGGAGTTGTGGTATTGTGGTATCATAAAAGAGTGGGTTAGTGCCCAGCCCTGAAGCTCAGTCATCAGTGGCTCTGCCCACGGAAGCTGGTGGTTTTTGTTTCCCCCTAAGGTACCCCAAGTGGCAGAGGAAAATGAACTCAGACCTCCAGATATGTACCAGAAAGGGTCTTGAATATTCTATGCACCCACCCTAGCCTCCCTCTCACCTACCTCCAAACTCAAACCTTACCTACAACCTAACATTGAGCTTCAAAATGCATGCAAAGGCTGGGCGCAATGGCTCATGCCTGTAATCCTGGCACTTTGGGAGGCTGAGGCAGGCAGATCACCTGAGGTTGTGAATTCGAGACCAGCCTGGCCAACATGGTGAAAACCCCTCTCTACTAAAAATATAAAAAATTAGCCCCGCGTGGTGGTGTACACCTGTAATCCCAACTACTTGGGAGGCTCAGACATGAGAATCATGTGAACCTGGGAGGTCGAGGTTGCAGTGAGCCAAGATCATGCCACTGCACTCCAGCCTGGGCAACAGAATAAGACTACATCTCAAAAAAAAAGCATACAGAATTTATATCCCACAGCTTCATAATGTATCCCTGTTTTACTGTCCAAATATTTTAAATTACTTACCACTAAGTAAACATATCCCATGAAGATATACCAAGTTCATCCTGTGGTTTAACATGCTTCCCTGGGCCACCATTCCCAAAGGAGACCATGCACCCCAGTTTGAGGAGCCTGGTCTCAAACAGTCACTTCCCTTGAAGAAGCAAAGACCTGGCAATCAGTCTGCAGACACATCTGAGCAGCTGCCCTATTTTATTTATTGTTATTATTATTATTACTATTATTTGGTGGTGGTGTTAACAAGAAAGGATTTTGACAGACGAGCAACATTACTATCATTCAGTGCAGAAGTTGAAGTTCCTTCTTCGGTTCTCATGTTTAATCCCCCAAATTTTGAAATGGCCTCCAAAATTCTGCATCATTTGGTTGCCCCCCCAGCTCTCCCACCTCATCTCACATTGCTGTCTTCCCCTTGATAGATGTGTTCTAGCTCTGTTTCTACCCTCATCCTAAAAGCAGTGCCTGCCTTGCTGCAAATTCTTCCACTTCAGTAAGAAGTAAATGGTTTCACTCTTGGTCCATGTGACTCTGAGACCCTTCTCTAGTAACCTGCCTAGGAGCCCTTTCTGGGACATGCTCTCTCAGGGGCCTTCCTGCCCCCAGTCCTTCCTCCTGCCACCCTCCCTCTATAAAATGCTACAGTTGCCCTCCTCAAGACCCGTTCCCTCTCTCCCCTCCTTCGGAGCAGCTATGCCAGTCTTGTACTGCACAATTGATCCCCTCCTATCTCCAGGATTTAAATTAATCATTTAGATTAATGGGTAATCCATTGCCTCTTTCTACAGTTCAAAGGTAGGTGTATGACTTCAGATCATGCAATCAGATAAAAAACTCAGGACTTCTGTTGGATGGTCAGAGGAGGAACAATCTGCTCTCTTTCTCAGCACATGGAGCAGCCAAGCAAGTATCCCGGAGACTCTTAGCAGACATCGTGTAACCAAAGCAGGAGCCTGTCTTAGGGCAAAGCTGACACACAGAAGGCAGAGCAGAGAGAGCAAAGGACACTGGGTCCTTGGTTATATCCCCAAGCTACTGAATTGAAACAAGGTTGAGACTGACTCTCTAAAATATTTATTTCTGAGAGTCAACATACATCATCCTTATTTAAGGTAGTTTTCTTTGGGATGCAATAACAGATTCGGTTCCTGCCCTTATGGAGTTTACTGAAAGTTCAGTCGGGGAGAAAGAAAATTACCTAATACCGTGAACTGGAGGAAATATTGGATACTGAAAGACGTAGAGCTGGACCACTTCATCCAAGTGATCACAACATAATTACTGTGAATACTTAGAATAGAGCCAGGCACGGTGGCTCATGCCTGTAATCCTAGCGCTTTGAAAGGCTGAGATGAGCAGATCACTTGAGGTCAGGAGTTTGAGACTAGCCTGGCTAACAGTTGAAACCCTGGCCAACATGGAATCTAAATGTGGAAGAACGGACCAAGATTTGACGGGTGGAAGGCAGGCAATATGACAGGAAGAAGAAAAAGAAGAGAAAGGTTGTGGAGTTCCACACAGAGAGAACAATAGGTACAAAGCCTTGAAGTAAGAGAGTCACATGGTGCATTCATGTGACTAAAAATCATCTCATGAATTGGTTTTGTCTTAAAAAGCAGCTGCCAAGATCTTGGTTATCCTGGATCCTGCCAGTCTTCATCACTTTTAAATTAATTGCAGCCTGATGGCCAGACCCTCATGCCACCTTCAGCCAAAGGTGTTCTTGCATGAGCAGTACTAGCAGAGGCAGCAGGTACTGACCCACTGGGAGCCGCACACAGGTCTCTACACCACACCCCATATTCCTAGTACTAGCCTAAGACTTCCGGCAATCCACCTGCTCCCAATCCTCCTTACCAGTCAGGATTTGCATATGAAAATATCAGGTCAGAGAATTCCGGTGGTACCCAGTCAGTCTATCTTCACCATTCGTGGATTCCATATTTGCAAATGCAGCTCTTTGTAACCCCGAAGTCCATACTGATGATGAGGCAGGATAGGCAAGCCCTAGACTTGTGGCTTAGCCCAGGAGGGTTCTTGGTTTCATCCAGGAAATAATTCAAGGGTGAGCCAGGAGCGTTCAACAGCAACAGTGTCCAGCGGTAACTCAGGTTCTGCTTTTTGCAGAACAGGAATTCCCTACACACTGCGCGCCCAGAGTATCAGCTTGGAAGCACTTCTGCACTCATATTTATACCCCTTAACTATATGTACATTAAGGGGTGGTTTATGAAGAAAATTCTAGAATGAGAGTGGCAACTCTCGGGTTGCCATGCTAAGGGGCGATAACTTTTGGGTGTCGCCATGGCAAGAGAAACTGATAGGGCACACTGGCGGGTGTGTCTCATCGGGAGGTGCTTCTGCTCCTGACCGGTTTTAGCGGCTCCTCAATTTGGTCCAGTACATGAGGATTTAAAAAATGCTACACTTGGAGGTAGCCTTAGGGAGGGGCTAGACATCTTCATCACCCCTGAAGGTGGCTCAAGAATCAGAACAAGGATTTGAACGGTATTTCCATGGGTCAAGGGGCAACTCTCTTCCTCTCAATCCCCCCACAGACCCTTAGGAGGGGTTACCCCTGGGACCACGTATCTCCCATAGGAAGTACTCAGGTCGAAGCCCCACCTCCAGAGTTGAATTCCATCTCCTCCCTCAATGGCTCTTTCAAAGTAATTCCTGGACAGGCACAGACAGGCGAAATATTTGTGGCCCGGGATGCACGCATTCCCAGCTGAGGTCGAGCAAGGCGATATCCTGCCTTCTTGTTTTGGCTATCATACTGTAAACAAGTGTCCTTTTTGTAGTCTATTTAATGCCACATTTTTTGCATTTTTATGCTTTTCTTGGTGATTTAACTGTTTAAAATGGTCCCCAAGCAGACTGCTGATCTGTTATCTAGTGTTTTAAATGCAAAAAGGCTGAGATGTGCCTTAGGGAGCAAATCATATGTGTGTTAGATAAGTTTCATTCAGGCAGAGTTATAATGCTGTTGGCTATGAGTTCATTGTTAACAAACCAACAATATATTTAAATATGGTGTCTTAAAGCAGAAACACCCACAAAATAAGTTTATATATTGGTCATTAACAAAAATATTGTGTCTAGTGGTTCACAGAAACTGAAGCCTGTATTTCCCCAAGAAGCAATGGCTCAGTTTTACTAAATCAATGCTCATAATCACTTTACATAATAGAACATAATTACTGTGAATACTTAGAATAGAGCCAGGCATGGTGGCTCATGCCTGTAATCCCAGCACTTTAGGAGGCTGAGGTAAGCAGATCACTTGAGGTCAGGAGTTTAAGACTAGCCTGGCCAACAGGTGAAACCCTGTCTCTACTAAAAATACAAAAATTAGTCAAGCATGATGGCAGGCACCAGTAATCCCAACTACTCAGGAGGCTGAAGCAGGAGAATCACTGGAACCTGGAAGGCGGAGGTTGCAGTGAGCCAAGATCATGCCACTGCACTCCAGCCTGGGCAACAGAGTGAGACTCTGTCTCAAAAATACATATATATATATATATATACATATTTTATTGTATATATATAATTTTATTACATATACATATATAATATATATACATATACATATATACACATATACTTATTCTATATATATAGAGAGAATAGGCTTTATAGACTTATACAGGACAAGAGCTAGGGGCTGTCTCTCTAGCTCAAAGGTGTGATCCTCTATGGGTTAGTGTAAGTGCACTGCTATAGCAAACAGACCCCAACATTCATAACAATCCAAGTATACAATGGATGTTTACTTCTTAGTCTTTTATCATTTTTGAGCAAGTGAATGAGCCAGCCTAGGGGGCTCTCCTCCACTCAGTTCCACAGGGATCAAGGCTGGATGAACAGTCAATATAACATATGACTTTCCAGGGTACCCTGCGCATTATCTTTATTTGCCTAACACAGTAAAAAACACATGGACATGAACCTGAGACGTTTTGATGAGCCAGGCCTGGAGGTGGTGCCCATCACTCCTACTCACATTCCATTGGCTACAACTCAGTCACATGACCATGCCTAGCTGCAAAGGAGTATGGGAAATATAGTCTGTATGGATGATGAGGAAGGCAAGAACAAGATGGCCTTGGCTTCTAGCAGTCTCTGCCACGGCTTGTTTTAAGGACTCATATTGAATCAGGTTCAGACCAAGACCTGCAATTGCCCCAGGAAGATCCATAATTTGCTCCCTTTCCTTCAGCTCTTCTTGAAATCTTGGTTCAACATTTATTTTGAGGTGAAACCGAGATCTGTGGGGGGATTGGGAGGAAGAGAGCTGCCCCTTGACCTGTGGAAATACTGTTCAAATCCTTGCTCTGATTCTTGAGCCACCTTCAGAGGTGATGTAGATGTCTAGCCCCTCCCTAAGGCTACCTCTAAGGGTAGCATTTTTTTAATCCTCATGTACATCAGCAGCTATGGGTGCAACACAGCTCAAAGCCTGAGGGAGAATCCATAGGCCGCTACGAGGAGTTACCTCTGGGACCACATGTCTCCAGTAGGAAGTACTCAGGTCTGTAAGCCCAAAGCTTCAGCGTGAGGATGCCTGGTTCTGGGCAGAGCATTCCAGGACCTCAAGGATTTGCCTGGCCAGATCTGACTTTAGCTGTTTGGGCCCCTTTTCACACTATAGGCCAGCTGTAAGGAACTGGTGTGAGAGGGAAGCTTGGTAAGAATGCCCCGAGCAAGAGCAGAAAATGGGAGACCTCATCTCCAGCCCCATCCTGAGAAGGAGGAAGCCTCTGTGCTTTGGAAGCATTTGTAAGACTTCGTATAACCAAGGGCCACCCTTGCCTTATTGCTCCCACACACCCTGCTGAAGTAAAAAGGGACGAAGACAGGTGATGGCCCATAAAATGGAGCTGCAGAATCTGTCCTGCCCCTCTTGTATATACCTCTCCTGGCTGCCAACAGAAAGATTCCTGTTCTATAAGCCAGCAGCTTCATGAGGTCCGAAAATAATCCCTGAAAGAAAAAGAAAGTAATAATGATAACACTTTTTTGTTGAATGCCAGGCACTATGATTCATATTTGATATACGTTGTTGTATTGAATCCTTACCATGACCTGTGATTTAGGGACTTTAGTCTCCACCCAGTTAATGAGGAAACTAAGGCTCAAAGGAGTTAAGTAACCCTGTCCATGTTCACACAGCCAGGAAGAGGTTGAGTCAGGACCGCCTGTCTGACTGCAAAGCCTGCATTCTTAACCTCTGAGCTCTGTGACCCTGACAACACTGGTCACTTGCGGGGTGGGGCAGAGGAAGTCCTCGCTGCCTATACCGTCTTTCACCTGCAGCCCTCCCGCTCCACGGCCGGGACCTGTCTCACGCTGACAACCTGCCAGAATGAGCCATCACCTCTACGTAGTTGCCACACTCCTTCTGAACCTTTTCTGTTCAGTCTGCTTCCAAGCCTCTCTTGGGCATGAGTCTCATCCCAGTGCACCTGGTAAGTCCCAGGTGCTCTGCCTGAGCCTGCCCACCGGCTGCCTGAGCTCCATCATTGACAAGAGGTGTCTTCAGGATGTTAAAGGGAGACTCGGGTGGCAGAGCTCTCTCCTCCTTGTGCACTTCACTTCAGGTGACTCTTGGAGAGACTTGGGATTGTACTACATCTCACGACGGGTGACTTCTGCTCACCTCCCCGCTGGAGCTCAAAAGGTAATATGCTCCATCAACCACAGAAGTTCATTACTAGCCTAGTATCAGGCCAAGGGTCTGGCCAATGCTTTCACCTGGCAGGCTGCCATCAGAGACTGCTTGGGCAACACAGACCTTCGGCCTTGATCGCCACCTGTGCAAACAGCCCATGTGGCACAGCTGAGCCCCAGACAGGAGGAATGAACCTGGAGTGCTTTTTTTGTTTGTTTGTTTTTGAGACAGAGTCTCACTCTGTCGCCCAAGCTGGAGCGCAGTGGCGCATCTCAGCTCACTGCAACCTCAGCCTCCCTGGTTCAAATGATTCTCCTGCCTCAGCCTCTCAAGTAGCCAGGATTACAGGCACCTGCCACCATGCCTGGCTAATTTTGTATTTTTAGTAGAGATGGGGTTGCTCCATGTTGGCCAGGCTGGTCTCGAACTCCTGATCTCAGGTGATCTGCCTGCCTCAGCCTCCCAAAGTGCTAGGATTACAGGTATGAGCCACTGAGCCTGGGCAGAGTTTCTCTTAACCCCCTGCACACCTCCCTGCTGCTTGACCAGAGACAATAGCCTCCCTACTCAGAATCTACATTTTCTCTCTTCTATTAGGGGAAAGAATAGTCCTTAGGGATCTGCCACTTTAAAATTCTCTGGGGTTAAAAAAAAAAAAAAAAAGGTAACAACATGTAGCCTGGTGCAGTGGCTCACACCTGTAATCTCAGCACTTTGGGAGGCTGAGGCAGGTGGATGACGAGGTCAGGAGTTCGAGACCAGCCTGGCCAAGATGGTGAAACCCCATCTCTACTACAAACGCAAAAGTTAGCTGGGCACATGTAATCCCAGCTACTCGTGAGGCTGAGGCAGGAAAATCATTTGAACCCGGGAGGCGGAGGTTACAGTGAGCCAAGATCAAGCCACCGCACTCTAGCCTGAGCGACAGAGCAAGACTCCGTCTCAAAAAAAAAAAAAAAAAAAAAAAAAAAAAAAAAAAAAAGTATGGGTTCTTCCATGAGCTTCTGTGGGCAGTCTTACTCAATGCCATTTAAAAGTTTCTTGGCTCATTCTCTCCTGGGGCAATCACCGTATCTGACCTCATAACAATCCTTTTCCTACCCCCTCCCCACCTTTTTTTTTCCTGAAAACTAATCCTATTAATAATTGGTGCGGGAAGGAACCAGTGAAAATCTCCTTGTGAAGGCTCACAATTTAGGATGTTTCTTCTTTACATTCTTCCTAGTTTGGGGGTTTTCTTGGGTAGGGGGAGTGGGGTGTGCGCAGGCCAAGCCTTTATCAGGGTGTCGCCAAGCCATCTCAAACTCTCACCAGCCAGTTCTCTCCCAGCTGTGGGGCTTTTGGCAGAGAAGGGTCAGAGGGTGCCTCAGGTGGCTTCCCAGGAGCCGTTGAGTCCTACCTGGCTTCCCAGCTGGCTTGGATTGAGCAACAGCATGGTTGACAGATTTGCCAAAGATCACAGCACTGGGGATGGCCCTCCAGAGGTCAGGGATGTTAAGAGCGAGCCAAAGGGCACAGAGTTCTGTTGCAAGGCTGGAAGCAGCTGGGGACCCAAGGAAAGTGCCTGGGGCTGAGCATTGGAGAGCTCATCCTAGACCTGTCTCCACTCCCTGGAGGACCGTGAACCCATCACCCCACATCCCAGAACCTTGGTTTCCCCATCTGTAAAGCCAGCAGGCTGGGTCATCAGAGTGGAGTAGATACTAAATTAGTCTAAGATCCCTTCCAACGTTGTGATTCTCCGAGTACTTTATAATTTGGGGGTCTGAAAACACTCCTCTGCCTTTTCCCATTTGGACAGTGTGCTGGGGCCAACCTCACAGGCAGCGCCAGGTTCCACCTCGTTCATGCCTGTTCTTCCTCACATGACCCTTTGCCCCTGCCCAGCCTGTGCCAGGGCACATGGAATCCAGACTGTTCTGATTCATTGACCTTGAAGGCAACCAAAAGACTGGCCTTACAAAGGGGATCTGACGCCTCCAAAGCGCTGATGAGCCTTCCAGGTGGGTGGCTTTTGAATCTTCTCTCCCTCCTTGGGACCACAAAGCTTTATTTGACCAACATTCAAGCTCAAAAACTTTATTTGCCTGGAGCAACCCCAGGAGTCTTAACCTTGGAGAATTACCTTCTCTCAGGCTTCACCAGACACCACCCAGGGTGGGAGTGTGGGGCAAAAACACGTCACAGCCACAGCCCTGTGACATTCTCATCTTCTCAGCAGGGAGAACCGGTCCTTGCCAGTGTCAAGAAGTCAAAACAAAGCTCCTTTTCCATGTGCTTTTTCTTCCTCAATGGCTTAGACTGTAAAGTCATCAGGAAGCATGGTCTAGTGCTCCAAGCTGCAGACAGACGGCTTGACCTCTGTCCTGGCGCCCTGGGCTGGCCCAGGCCAGACACCGCACCCCCAGGACTGTTTTCCCATCTGCAAAACAACTCGGATCTCTCTAAGCCAACATCACCTCTCACTGCAAAACACAGCCCCCTCCCTCCTCCCAGGGCAGTTGGACTTAGAAACCAGCTTATCTGTAGGGCAAGAAATCCTGATGGGGTACGCAGCAGAAGGACAAAGCAGAGGAAGAAAAGAGTTAATCATGCGCTGGGGGGTGGGGGCGTTGGGGGTTGAGGGATTGAGGAAGGATGATGGTTTGGGCGAGTGTTTATTCCACTCTCCTGGATCCGAGGTGGAAGGTCTCTGCTCTGGGCTCTCCTTTCTAGGGAAACGGGATGGTGTGGCGTGCAGATAAACAGAAGCCTGCTGTAGATGGCTGCTGGGTGTCTCCAGGGATCAGTAACACCTTCATCAGAGAGAACACTTCTGTAAGCATTCTACTTCCCTTTCCCACCCCCACCCCCACCTCTTAAATAAGCAGCTGTTTCCTCTGCCCCTACGCCTGGCCCCTGGCCACTGCTGGGTCATCCTGCCTACCCCCGGCTGCAGACTGACTTATCTAGTTTCAGGACTCAACTTCCCTGGGTGCGTCCCGTCTTCTGCCACTTTACAAGGTCTCTTTTCACAGCTGCCCTTTACATGCGACCCTGCCTGACCCAGCCTCCAAGGAAAACCCCCACCCATGGTGGTGTTTGGAGCTCAGAAGGAGCCCTTCCAGTGACTCCCTGCCAGGCCTCTGGGAAGCATTTTCATCTGGTCCTTAACCCGCTTCCTGCCACCCTGGCCAAACACACACAACCAGGCTGCCTGTGGTCGGCTCACAATATCCCTGGATCTTATACTATCAGATAGGGACACTTCACATGCCTCAGCCTCACTGACACCAGGTCTGAGGTTTTAACTAAGGAGGAGGAAGGATTCATAGACGCTGGGGCCAAGAAGTCCAAGTATTTGAAGAGACAGACATCCTTTCTCACAAAAGCTAACCATTGTACACAATTGCATGGCCCTTGGATAAGACTGAGAGCATGGTTCTCACCCCTGGCTGCACATTAGAATCCAGACTGCTCCCCAGACAGATTACGTGGGAACCCCTAGGGTTGGCATCCAGGCATTGGCTGGCTTTGAGAGCCACTGATCTAAAACAATGCCCCATTTTGCAGTTTGGGAAAGAGAGGCCAAGAGAGGGGAAGTGATTTGCCCCAAATTAAATGTGGGACAGAGCCCCGAGCGGAACCTGTGTCTCCTAACTTTAAATTCATATCTCTTCCCATCATGGTTTTCCATCTGGTCACTTTACAAGAGAGGGCCTTAATCTCAGAGGCACATTAAATTTATCTAAGGGAACTTTTGAAATATACAATGACAGGCTTCTGACATTCTGGTCTGATTGCTTCGGAGTGTAGCCTGCATATAAGTATTCCTTAAAGTTCCTTGAGTAAGTCTCATGTGTAGTCAAGGTTATAAGGAGTCCCGCTTATTAAAGGCTAAACCCCTTTAGAGAGAGAGAGAGAGACAGAGTCAATGAGAGAAAAAGAGAGGCAGAAAATAATGCTGTGGAGGCTGGAGGAAGGAAAATGGTTCTTGTAGGAAGAATCTTGGGATCCATCAAAACAAAGGATGCTTGAGCTGGGTCTTGAAGGTTTCAAAACTTGGAAGTGGCTAACAGTGTACCAGGAGAGAGAACCGTGTGAGCAGGGTCCCACAGGAAGGAATATGGAAGATGGGACAGTTGGGAATTGGACGAACAGGCAAATTGGGACCAGCGTGCATGTGGGAAGCTTTCAATTCACACGGGAAGATGACGTGAACCGTCCAGCCCAGTGGCTTCCAAGCTCCTGCACACATCAGACTCATCTAGAGGGCTTGAATGCAGGCTGCTGGGCCCACCCTCAGAGCCCCAGATTCAGTGGTCCTGTGTGGGACCTGGGAATTTGCATTTCTAGCAAGTTCCCAAGTGATCATGATGCTTCTGGTCCTCCCAAGACACTTTAAGAACCACTGTGCTAAGCAGGGGGAAATCCCAGGAAGTTTCAGATTTGAATCACTTGGAGAAACATACGCATAGAGAAGAAAGACAGAGCGAGAGAGCGTGAGGAGACACTTCAGTAGGACAGGAACACTGATCTAGCATAGAGGGAGAAAATCGCAGTGCAGAGCAGCTCAGAAGCGAACGCAGGCGCTGCCATCGCACTAGGGAGGAAGAAAAGCGGCCCAAGGAGGGCCTGGGCAGTGGGACTGGGAAGGAAGGCGGGTTTACAGCCTGTTCAGCGGACGCATGCGCAGAACATGGTGACCCACTGGATTTGGAGGGAAGGAGGGCAGAGTCCAGGGGGAGTGACTTTTGGAAGCTGAACAGCCCAGGGGGTGCAATTCACAGAGCTGAACAGGCAGGAGGAGGGGCAGGTGTGGGAGCAGTGCCAAGGGCTTGGCTGGAACATGAACCCGAACCCTGTTCTCACATGCCTGGCAAGAGCAAGACCTCTGACTTGGGCCTAGAGGGTGCCAGAATGATGGGAGCTGTTTCTACCCTAAAACTCTCCTCCAGGTCTGTTGGGTGGCAGGCGGGGGGACAGCTGATCCAGGGTGGTGACCCATGGTGAGGTGCCTTGGGCCCGCGTCCCATCCAGTGGACAGGTGCAGGAGTCAGCAGAGCTCTGTCTCTTCAAATCCAATCAGGGAGACAAAGGAATCAAGCACTGCCATGCACCCACACTGAAACCACATTGCTCCAAGACCCTGATCTGCCTTCAGTCCACCAGATGTGCTCCCTGAAGCTGTGGTTCCCAATCTTGGCTGTGCATTAGAGTCACCTGGGGAACTTTAAAAATGCCTCACCTGGGCTGCACCCCAACCAATGAAAACAGCATTTCTGGAATAGGACCAAAGCATTAGTATATTGTA
Source organism: Saimiri boliviensis (assembly GCF_048565385.1). Classification (NCBI taxonomy): domain Eukaryota; kingdom Metazoa; phylum Chordata; class Mammalia; order Primates; family Cebidae; genus Saimiri; species Saimiri boliviensis. Next base: position 82,172,522 of record NC_133456.1, read on the forward strand.
AACCTCCCCACGTGATTCCCAAGAGCAGCCAGGGTTGAGAAATGCACCCTTAAGGGTATATATAGGTAGCCTTCAAATAGCATATTTATGAAAATTATGCTTCCTCCCTAAGGAAATGGTTTGAATGTGTCTGACGCCGCCCTACCCCACCCCACTGCCCTCCTCCCACACAAGTGAACTGATCAAGGGATAGGCCTGGCCTTTTGAGCCACATGCCTGTTCCGAGCCACAGGCCTGCCTGGCAGGTTGCAGGATCTGTTGCCCATAGTCAGAGTTTATGGAACCAGAGGTCACATCCTGGAAGGAGGAGGCTTGAAAGCCTAAAGTCCAAGAGTCACAAGGACTCAGACGGGCCAGCTTTCTAAAATGACAAGTTCGCTTTCACCCTGTTGGTGGGAGTGTCAATTGGTTCATTCAAGGAGGCTGGACCAAACAGGGCACAGTGGGTAGAGAGTATATGGGGAAGGATGGGGCATTGTTCAGAGCCAAAACCAAGAGGGAGGTTTTAAGAACCCGAGAGACCCTGTGGAAAGAACAAGGAGGTGGGTGACGGGCGGTGCCGTGCATGAGATTTGGCAACACCAGGCAACTCCTCACAGCTGCTCCGCAGGTGTCCCAGGAGTATGGAGAAGCCAGGAGAGGACAGAGTGTGATGGGGCCTCTTCTCCTTGTCCTCCTCCCTGACTCACAGTCAGATACGAAGGGCAAAGAGAGCAAAAGGGGGAAATCAAGAGCATGAGGAAACTTACAAGGACAGGGGATGGGGGCATTCACTCCAGGGCATATCGGGATTGACGGAGGCCTGAAGTTTGCACAGCTGGGAGGGCGAGAGCTGTCTTTAAGAAAAAGAACAAAATTAGCTGGGCATGGTGGCGTGTGCCTGTAATCCCAGCTACTCAGGAGGCTGAGGCAGGAGAATTGCCTGAACCCAGGAGGCGGAGGTTGCGGTGAGCCGAGATCGCGCCATTGCACTCCAGCCTGGGTAACAAGAGCGAAACTCCGTCTCAAAAAAAAAAAAAAAAAAAAGAAAAAGAAAAAGAACACGGCATGACAAATACAACTGGAGGTCCTGGGTCTGGGAAGGAGCCTGAAGTGAGGAGTCCTAGCTGAAACCTGCTCTGGCCAACAGGCTAATATTCTGCAATAAGACTCATGGCTAATCCGTGCCCCACGTTCCGGGGTCTGGCCTTGTCTGGGACACCCCAGCAGACTAGGAAGCCAGTCATCCATTTTGTTTCTGGGAAACGAAGGAGTAAAGGAGTCTCTGTGGTCAGTCACTCAACATGTTGGTGGCCGTGCCACAGAGAGGTCCTCCGTGCAGCCCTGCAGGCCATTCACTCCCTCCACAGCTTCACAGTAGGACCTACTGTGTGTCAGGGCCGGGCTAGGCATGACAAGCATCACAAGGACTCAGACAGGGCCCAGCTCTCAAAAATGACAAGTTCTCCACTTTTACACTGTTGGTGGGAGAGTAGATTGGTTCAACCATTGTGGAAGACAGTGTGGTGATTCCTCAAGGACCTAGAACCAGAAATTCCATTTGACCCAGCAATCCCATTACTGGGTATATACCTAAAGAATTATAAATCATTCTTTTACAAGACACATGCACATGTATGTTTATTGCAGCACTGTTCACAATAGCAAAGACGTAGAACCAACCCAAATGCCCATCAATGATAGACTGGATGAAGAAAATGTGGCACATATACACCATGGAATACTGTGCAGCCATAAAAAAGGATGAATTCATGTCTTTTGCAGGGACATGGATGAAGCTGGAAACCATTATTCTCAGCAAGCTAACACAAGAACAGAAAACAAAACACCACATAGTCTCACTTATAAATGAGAGTTGAACAATGAGAACACATGGACACAGGCAGGGGAACATCATACACTGGGGCCTGGGGGAGGGGGTGGGGGTTAGGGGAGGGACAGCATTAGGAGAAATACTTAATGTAGATGACAGGGGATGGATGCAGCAAACCACCATGGCACGTGTATACATATGTAACAAACCTGCATATTCTGCACATGTACCCCAGAACTTAAAGTACAATTTTTTTTTTTTGAGACAGAGTTTCGCTCTTGTTACCCAGGCTGGAGTGCAATGGCGCGACCTCGGCTCACCGCAACCTCCGCCTCCTGGATTCAGGCAATTCTTCTGCCTCGGCCTCCTGAGTAGCTCGGATTACAGGCATGTGCCACCATGCCCAGCTACTTTTTTTTGTATTTTTAGTAGAGACGGGGTTTCACCATATTGACCAGGACGGTCTCGATCTCTTGACCTCGTGATCCACCCGCCTCGGCCTCCCAAAGTGCTGGGATTACAGGCTTGAGCCACCGCGCCCAGCCTTAAAGTACAATTTTTAAAAAATGACAGGTTATCTGCCTAAGAGGTGTGCAGGCCTCTGTGAAGGCAGGAGAGAGAGAGGGTGGTTCTTGCCTCAGGCAGTTAGGGTAGGCTTTCCAGAGGCTGCAGCCAGAGAAGGGAGCCAGAGAGAAATGCCTAAGTTCACCAGATCAAGGGAAGTTGGTCTTGCAGAGGGAACAGCCACAACAATATTTATTAAACACCTACTATGTGCCAGGCTTAGTTCTGTTATCTGAAGTCAATGAGTCTGTTCAACAACACCACAAATTGGATCCTAGTATTATCCCCGTTTTACAGATAAGAAAGCTGAGACACAGTGATGTTAAAGAGCTTATTCTCAGTCTCACAGCTATGTAAGTGGTGGGTATGAATTTTAAACCCAGGTAGTCTTGCTCTAGAATCCATGTATGCAGAAAGCTATGAGGAGACATTGTAACACTTTGGGAACTGCGAGATACTCCCTGTCTCACACACAGGAAGCACAAGGAAGGCAGGTGAGGAAGGGAGCCAGGAGGGAAGGAGAGATCCTGGAGGGCCTAGACGAACAGGAAGAAGTTTGGGTAAGGAATAGTACCCATAAAAGGTAGGGCAGCTACTGAAGGTTTTTAAGCAAGAGCATGGGGTGGTCAGATCTAGGCTTTAGAAAGGTTACTCTGGGCCAGGCACGGTGGCTCATCCCTGTAATCACTGCACTTTGAGAGGCCAAGGCTGGTGGATCTCTTGAGGTCGGGAGTTCAAGACCAGCCTGGCCAACATGGTGAAACCCCGTCTCTATTAAAAATACAAAATAGCCAGGCATGGCAGAGGGTGCCGCCAACTATTTGGGAGGCTGAGGCAGGAGAATTGCTTGAACCAAGGAGGCAGAAGTTGTAGTTAGCCAAGATGACACCACTGTACTCCAGCCCAGGCGATAGAGGGAGACTCTGTCTCAAAACAACAACAACAACAACAACAGTTACTCTGTGTAGATGTGATTCGAAAGGATGGCTTAGAAGCCATTAGATGGAAGCAGGGGGAATCTCTAAAGATGCTATTACAGAGTCCTGGCAATTGTGAATGGAACATCAACTGAAGCCAAGGCACCAGCTCAAAGTTCCTCTGGTTCCAAAGACCACCTATAACAGCCAGTGGGTGGAGGAGACAGAGGATCAATCATCTGCCACATGATGTGTTTTGGACGTGGAGCCCAGAGATCTGAGTGCAGTGCCCACCTTCCCACTGCCACCCTCATGGACGAAGTCAAACCCCTTCACCTCCCTGAGTCACAATTTGCTTATCTGGAAAGTGGGCATCATAATTCGCGCTCTGACTCATTCAATTTTTATGAAATTCAAACAATGTCGTGTATGTGAAAAAATGGCCCATGACGATTATTGACAGTGCAATGGAAGCTTGAAAATGTCTGCACAATTAGCTGAGAGCCTGGAGTCCAAGAGTCTTTTATTCTTAGGCTAAAGTGGTATCTTTTGCCTTGGCAATAAGCTTTCAGCTGAGGCAGGTCCCTTCTTCCCACCTCCACGTGACCCACCCAAGTCCTTCCCTTTCTTCAAAGCACAATCCAAACACCACCTCCTCCAGGAAGCCTTTCCAAAGCCATGCTTCAAGCCCGCAGCTGGAAATGACCTCTCCTCCCCGTGAAGGATGCGACTTTCTGCTCTGCTCTGTGTTCCATCTAGCGGCAGTTGTTCCTGCATTCCCTCTCCATGAGCTGCCATAGGCTGCGGCCTTTCTTTTTTCTTCTTCTTTCATTTTTTTATTTGTTTATTTTTGGAGACAGAGTTTCACTCTTGTCATCCAGGCTGGAGTGCAATGGCACGTTCTTGGCTCACTGCACCCTCCACCTCCAGGGTTCAAGCAATTCTCCTGCCTCAGCCTCCCGAGTAGCTGGGATTACAGGCACCCGCCACCATGCCTGGCTAATTTTTGTATTTTTATAGAGATGGAGTTTCACCATGTTGACCAGGCTGGTCTCAAACTCCTGACCTCAGGTGATCTGCCTGCCATGGGCCACCGGGTGGGCTGGTGTGCTGCCCGCCAGGCTGGGTGCTGCCTTTCTTATTCCCCTTTCCATCTTTCACTTACCCTGTGTGCCAGCACAAAGGATACTCGATGCCTTTTGGTGCAAAGATTGAAATACAGAGCTACTGAGTGACTGGGCTTTGGAGCCATAGAGAAGTCTGGGAAGACAGCAGCTCTCAGCCAGTGGAAAGGACAAGAGTGTTTCCGCATGATGGCATAGAAGGGCTAGAGGCTTGACAGCTTCCTGTATCCTTCCGAAGTCCATTCTCCTCCAAAGACAAGCATAGAAATAATAACAGAGTAGATGTCTTCACTAACAGTGATTAAGTACTTATTCTGTGACCATTTGCTAAGTATTTCACTGAAATGCCTTATTGAAGCCTCACGACAAATCTACAAGGTGATAATATCTTTATCCAGCACTTAGTACAGTGCATGGGACAGAGACAGACTCTCAGTAGATTTTTAAATTATTTTTATTTATTTTTATTTTTTGAGACAGAGTTTTGCTGGAGTACCGTGGTGCGATCTCAGCTCGTGGCAACCTCTACTTCTTGGATTCAAGCAATTCTCCTGCCTCAGCCTCCCGAGTAGCTGGAATTACAGGCATGTGCCACCACACCCAGCTAATCTTGTATTTTTAGTAGAAACAGGGTTTCTCCACATTGATCAGGCTGGTCTTGAACACCCGACCTCAGGTGATCTGCCAGCTTCAGCCTCCCAAAGTGCTGGGATTACAGGCGTGAACCACCGTGCCTGGCCAGATTTATTTGTTTGAATGATAGATAAGGAAACTGGGCACAGCAGGTGAAGTGACTTGCCTAGGGGAATACAGCTGATGGCTGGCAGAGTGGAAATTCGAATCCTTCTGGCTTAAGGACAACTTCATACTGCCTCTCATCAATGAGAAGATAACGGGTTGTGGAGGTGTGAGGAAACAGCAGGTGTGGTGAGGGACGGCGTCTTTCCTCTGCATTGTAGGAGCTGGAGTCTGAAAGTCCACAAGAGACCCTGGAATCAGTGGTCCTGCTGGTCCAGGCTTCCCCAGGCTGGAGAATGAAGTACGGGGTAGGCATCCCCCCCGAAAGCAGGGTGGATGGCCACGCCATGCAGATAGCAGTGCCCAGTGCAGGACGAAGAGCAGCTTGGCGGGCTTGTGACTCTTCCAAACATTTCCTTATCAGCTTTTTCCTGCAAGGATCTGGGCAGTCAACTATGCTACAGGTGCCCAGCTTGATAGAAACCCTGCTTATTAAAAAGGGTGGGGTGTAGTGGCAGTTACCCCAGGGAACCTGGCCATGGAAATGGGGGCCTGCGAGATGACCTGTTATTGAGCCTTGAAGCTGAGGCCTGGAGCCTGCTCCCAGAACAGCAGGACTGAACCCAAGTGGGCAGTTAATATGACAATTCGAACCTCGGTGGGGTCCAAAACGACCCCTACACATCATTGGAAACTCTCCGGGACCTGCCAACTACTTCTCCTTTCTGGTTGGGCCGCCAGCGGCTTTTTCTTCACCCAGAGCAGTAACTATCTGAACAAGTGGTTTTAATTAATTCTTCAGAGATGTGGATCCTGAAACAAAAATAAAAGATTCCTCCCTTCCTCCCAGAATGAACTTAGGAAAAATACAATTTCTACTGTACAAATACAGGCAGTATAGAAATTATAAAAGAAAAAGAGAAGGCCTGGCGCAGTGGCTCACGCCTGTAATCCCAGCACTTTGGGAGGCTAAGGAGGGTGGATCATCATGTCAAGTGAACGAGACCATCCTGGCCAACATGGTGAAACCCCATCTCTACGAAAAATACAAAAATTCGCTGGGTATGGTGGTGCGTGCCTGTAGCCCCAGCTACTCAGGAGTCTGAGGCAGGAGAATCACTTGAACCTAAGAGACGGAGGTTACAGTGAGCCGAGATCACACCACTGCACTCTAGCCTGAAGACAGAGCAAGACCCCATCTCCAAAATAAATAAATAAATAAATAAATAAATAAATTCATAATTTATCCTACACACAAAGAGAACCCCTACTTTTTTTTTTTTTTGAGACAGAGTCTTGCTCTATCACCCAGGCTGGAGTGCAGTGGCACAATCTTGGCTCACTACAACCTCTGCCTCCCAGGTCCAAGCAATTTTCTTGTCTCAGCCTCCCAAATAGCTGGGATTACAGGCACCCACCACCATGCCTGACTAATTTGTATACTTTTGTAGAGATGGCGTTTCACCATGTTGGCCGTCTCGAACTCCTGGACTCAGGTGATCCGCCCACCTCAGCCTCCCAAAGTGCTGGGATTACAGGCATGAGCTACCACACCCAGCTTCCCTACTAATAATTTTTTAACCCATCTTTCCTGGCCCTGTTTTTATACATTTAAAAATATCTAATTGAGCTCATCATGTGGATGAAGTTTTCTGTCTTGCCATTTTCACTTAATAACACAAGCATTTGTCATGTTATAACAACTTTGAATACAGGTTTTTATTTTTTGAGATGGAGTCTTGCTCTGTCACCCAGACTGGAGTGCAGTGGCGCAATCTCGGCTCACTGCAACCTCCGCCTCCCAGGTTCATGAGATTCTCCTGCCTCAGCCTCCCAAGTAACTGAGACTACAGGTGCATGCCACCACACCTGGCTAATTTTTTGTATTTTTAGTAGAGACTGGGTTTTACCGTGTTAGTGAAGATGGTCTCGAACTCCCCACTTCGCGAACCACCTGCCTCGGTCTCCCAAAGTGTTGGGATTATAGGCATGAGCCACCGTGCCCGGCCTGAATACAGATATTTTAATGGCTACATAAGAGTCTACCATATATTACAATTTACTTAACTTTCCTCATTGTTAGATGTTTAGGTTGTTTTCAGTTTTTATTGTTATACATAATACGATAACTTTTAAAAATAAAATAAATCAATAATTCAAGAACAAAAAACTATTTGGGTTGTTTTAGGATATGTCCTCCTCTCCCTCTGCTCAGTTGCTTGAGAGAAGATGGGACCCAAGACGGAAGAAGGTGTGAATGCACAGGAGAAAACCCACAGCCTGTGCCTGGGAGAGGACGGGGGAAGCCGATCCCTGCCTGGCTGATCCCACACTCCTCTGCTGGCCCTGTTGACATTTGATTAATGCTTCCTGTGAAGATGTTTACCCAGGAGGAAATTCATCATGCTTCCCCTTCCTACCACGAGGGTGGGAAGAGGGGGCTCCAAAGGCCCCATACATTCCAGCCACTGTCTGAGCTGACCACCTCACCACCCTGGGTGCCCCAGAAGGTGTGAGACAAAGGCGTCAGACACAGAAAAGTCTGCGCCGGGATGTGGAGAAGCAGCCACGAGAACATGTCTGTAGACATCCAAGTCTACTTGTCACTTGCATCTTCTGTTTTCTTTCTTTTTTTCCTCCATTTAAATTAAGTTGCTGATTGTCCTTGTTTTATCCAGGAAGTCCTAAAGGACCCATTGGGAGCTGGAAAGTCCAAAGGACCCATTGTTTTTTTCTCCCTTTCTGGACAAGGAGACGGAGCTGATGTGGTAGCTGGGTCTTCAGTCGTGGAGCAGAGGTGTCCGTGGGCCTGGAAACACCATTTGTTTCCCAGCAATCGGGGCCTCTTGGTTCCACTTTCAGTGGAGCTGCTATATTCTCTAGAGAGGCAGTTGGGGCTGAGTGCAGTGGCTCACGCCTGTAATCCCGGCACTTTGGGAGAGCGAGGCAGGTGGATCGCCTGAGGTCAGGAGCTTGAGACCAGCCCGACCAACATGGTGAAACCCCATCCCTACTAAATACAAATAATTAGCTGGGCATGATGGCACACGCCTGTAATCCCAGCTACTTGGGAGGCTGAGGCAGGAGAATCGTTTGAACCCAGGAGGTAGAGGTTGCAGTGAGCCAACGTCGTGCCACTGCACTCCAGACTAGGCAACAAGAGTGAAACTCCATCTCAAAAACAAAAAAAAAAAAAAAAGAGAGAGAGAGGCAGTTGGAAGTATTGAAAGCTGTGTTATCAGGGGCCACTGCAGCCAGTTCAGTTCAGCGTCAGCACTCACTCGCTGTAACCTCCAGCAGGTCCCAGGATTACTCAGAGCCGAGGCTTCCTCACCTGTGAAACAGAAGCCTTGATACCAACTGCAGCCGATTCCTGTGAGGGCCACTTGATGGAACGCATGGACAAGCGCTTTGAAAGAGTAAAACGACATGCATGTGCTGGTTTCCTTTAAGCCAAGGAGCTTGGCCAAGCACCCCAGCTGTAAAATGAGCATACTATAAGAATCTCTGCCTCCCACTTTCCTGAATGTCAGAAAGACAGAAGAGATAATATTTGCAAACGCGTCCAAGATCTTGAGTTGGTTTTCCGTTTCACCAACATCCAAACACTCAAAATAAAACATACCTCAGAAATTGTTTAAGTTCTAAACAGTGACCAGCTCAGCCACCAATAATACCTTGAAGCAAAGCACCAAAGACTAAATTACCTTTTTTTTTTTTTTTTTGGAGACAGAGTTTCACTCTGTTGCCCAGGCTTGAGTGTAGTGGTGCCATCTCTGCTCACTGCAACCTCTGCCTCCTGGGTTCAGGTGATTCTCCTGCCTCAGCTTCCCAAGCAGCTGGGATTACAGGCATGCACCATGATGCCCAGCTAATTTTTGTACTTTTAGTAGAGACAGGGTTTTGCCATGTTGGTCAGACTGGTCTCAAACTCCTGACCTCAAGTGATTAGCCTGGCTCAGCCTCCCAAAGTGCAGGGATAATAGGCATGAGCCACCACGCCCGGCCACTGAATTACTTTTTAAATATCACATTCTTATTCCCTAAATGTTCTATAAAATATGACTCTCAGAAACATGTATCAAAAGCAGCTCAGTGGTTTCTTTTTTTTAAAGATTCTTGCGCTGTACTGAATCAGAAACCCTGGGATGTAGGATCCAGGACACTGTATTTTAACAAGCTTTCTAGGGGACTGTTTGGCACACTCAGGTGAAAGCCATGAATTTAGAAGCCCCTTGTCAAGCTGCAGAAGTCACAAAAACCATTGGCTGGGCATGGTGGCTCATGCCTGTAATCCCAGCACTTTGGGAGGCCAAGATGGGTGGATCGTGAGGTCAGGAGATCAAGATCATCCTGGCCAACATGATGAAAACCCGTCTCTACTAAAAATACAAAAAATTAGCTGGGCGTGGTGGCACGCACCTATAGTGCCAGCTAAAGGCTGGGAGAGGAGAATCACTTGAACCTGGGAGGTGGAGGTTGCAGTGAGCCGAGATCATGCCACTGTACTCCAGCCTGGGCAACAAAAGTGAAACTCCAACTCAAAAAAAAAAAAAAAAAAAAGTCACATAAACCTTCTCTCTGTATGCCCTTTAGCAGCCGATCCCTGAACCCTCCAAAGAGAAGATTTGTGTACACAGTATTTACTGGAGCCCAAGTCATGTATAATCCTAGCCTCCAAGGCGCCACCATCCACAGCTCTGATTCTGGCAAAGGCAGATGGAAGAGGCTGGGTCCACCCACCTAGGCAGCCCTGTAGACTGGAGTCCAGACCACAGCAGAAGTTAGCATGAGAAAGCAGAGCTGGTACATGATACTAAAGTAACAATAGGGAGACTGTTTCCCAAGGGAGGCCGGTGGACCTCAGGGGACATCAGAGTCCAGGTCACAGTAGCAACAAAAAGGGAAGAGAGGGAGGGGACACACAGGCCATCACAGATTCTAGGAATATAAGTTCTCTAAATGACTTTGATAGTTTACTTTCATCAATATACAGTTTCCTCTGAGTTCCTGGGGACAAATCTCAATCATGGAGCCTTCAGAAGTGGTTAATCACTGTCAGGGGTCAGTGGACCTGGGGTCAGCCTACCAGTTGACAGGACCCTGTGCATGAGTGTTTCCACATGGCATGACAGCTGCTTGTGGAGATATCAAGTTTCCCATGAGGCTGGCCTCTTACTTATTCTTCAGGGTGAACTGAGCTGTATTCCATGAGGATTGTTCGCTGTGGGTTTCAGTCATCCTGTAGGAATGTGTGAGCATCTGCTGATGAATGAACTTTCCCATTTCCTTATGTTTGGATGGCCACCACAACCCCTGTGAGTGACACAAATGTGCTATCATCTACATCTTTTAGGTGAAAAAACTGAGGCTCAGAGAGGTTAGACTTACTTCCTAAGACACACAGGCATAAAGTCCACAGACAGGACTGCAGTCTTCTGCTTCAAATTTCCTTCCATCACAAGTTGATTACGTTTCAGAAACCTGGCTTTTGAGATATGTCTAGAAGCTGTTTTCTCAGCACCTTAAAAACCCATAGAGCTCTTCCTACTTGTTTTCTATTTAAAAACAACCTTCTTATTTAACACTTTGGCATATGAGTTAGAATGACTAACCTACCAATTTCCCCAGGATTGTCCTGGCTTTAGCATGAAAGTCCTGCCTCCCAGGAAACCCCTCCACCCCAGGCAACTGAGGCCATTGGTCACCTTACTAAGTGCTCAGACTGTCTCAGCCTATCAGTGAGTTCCCAGCTGCACAGGACCCCAGGCCTCTCGACTTCCCATCTGACCTCTGACTCACTCACCTCCATCTTCTGCCTGCCCAAGAATTCATACTCTTCAGAGCAAACACAACACTGAGAAATCATTCTCCACTCAGCTAAGCACTTGCAATGAGCTTCTGATCGCAATGGACATCTTAGCAATGTAGAAGAATGCAGGCAGAAATATTAGACTTATCAGCACCAATGTCTAAATGGCTGTATATCAAAAATTTGCTTTATTGAACAGTGGTGCTAGAAACGAAAATATGATTTGGGACACAGACATTATATTCTATAGTTAAACTAGAAAAAAGTGAGTGTTATTTGCATTCATTACGTCCAGTGGAGCAGACAATCGGGTTAATTTCTGGCTCTGTCACTTAACAGCTGTGTAGTGTTGGATAACTGGCCCAATGTCTCTCTGTACCTCAGTTTCCTCATTTGTAGAATGGAAATGATGAAAGAATCTACTTTATGGCATTATGATGAGAATTAATACATAGACGTCACTAGAGAGTGACTGCAGTAAACGATGTTAGCTATTGTTCATTGACCGATAACCTGCACATGGTAAGGCCAGTGCCAGTATCTAAATACCACGTGCCACACAAACCAAGCAGAGGCTAACAGGAGATTCATTTGTTTCCCAATAACTGGGGGAAGGAAAAGGGAGCCTGGAAAACTGTTCTGGACCACATGTCTTCTTTCTTCTTCCCTTTAAGAGTCATTGTATCCTCAAGCGCTATTACTGACTCTATCCTCATGATCTGGGATGCCCAAAACAAGCAAGGAACAGTCCATCAGTAATGTCCCTCATATCAGTATGGCACTTTATATCTAGCAATTCTCTTGTTCGCATGTCACTCTGCCACAGCTGTACAAAACCACTTCCACTACAGACCAGGCTTCTCCGACCCATGTGGTCTTGCTAGTGTTGACCACGGAGCTTCTATCTACCATATGTCTCTTGCTAAGCTGGGTGCCGTGGGAGATGCAGGATGCAACAAGGTGTAAAAAGTGGGTGGAGCTGACCCTGGACCCATTTACATTTATCTGGGGAAAGAGCTCTTCAGGTTTCCAGCTGTGTAAAACAGGACAATCAAGTGTCAAATGACCTTGGGATTCAAGAAGGACAGGCAAAGGCAGGGCACGGTTGGCAGAAGGGGTCAACACAGGGAAGAGAAGCCCGCTGTAGCCCAGCCTTTTACACCGACCTTAGTCTTCTAGAACAAATGTGATGAGCACAGCTGACCCTCCAGCCTTAGCCTCTCAGTATGCTCCAGAGAACTTCCAACAGGAAGATTGGCTTTTCTGGCCCTGAGGGCTTTTTCCAGTGCTGGAGCTTTCCAGATGAGCTACAAAATTAGTACTCACTGGGAAATCCACACCCTCTGGGGAGCAGCCTTCAGGGACGAGAGGAGGTGGTGTGTACGCACCCCAGCCCCTCACCCTCTGGGAGGATAGTTTGTGAGGTGTGTGTTTTACACCCCTTCCAATAGTTTCCCCCTAGGGGTTAAGCTGCAGTTGCTCGTGGTGACTGGGTGAAAATGGCCCCTTTACCCCTTGCCTCCCCTCCGCTTATCACTCTCTCTGGCTCTTCCTGGTTTACCTCCTCCCCGGTAAACTGCACTCACATCCTGGTCTCAGGGGCTGCTTCTGACAAAACTCAAACTAAGACATCCCCCTATTTCCTGTTAATGGATTCATATTATACTCATTTAACGAATGAGAAAACTTAAGACTCAGATTAAATATCTGGTCTGAGGTCACATAGCAAGTATGTGATCGTGCTCAGGCTTGACCCCACATCCCGCTGTACGACCACAACTGTCCTTGTGGCATACTGAGAGAATTGCACACATAAGCACATCGCTGGGTCCCAGGGTCACTGCTCCCTCTGATTCCCACCTCCATTCCACTCAGGAAACCAGGAAATTTTTCCAAGTCAAGGCAAAAAAAAAAAAAAAAAAAAGGACCAATGGCTTGGTTTCACTCAATTCTTATTGACCTCACATTCATTTTGAAATGTCTTCGTTCCACCTCATTCTGTGAAATAAGAACCAGAATGACAGTAACAGGGGAGAGAAACAACCAAGTAGAAATCTTAGACTCATGTGGGCCTGAAGTGCAAGCCAGGAAATGGGAAGCTACCCTTTCTGGTATGTGGTATTCCTGGGAAAGTGTTATCTGTACATTGTTGATGCAGATCTATAAAAAACAGCTTTCACAAGCACAGTTCCAATTTTTGGCAATTTTTGCAAATCATTTGGACTAAGGTAGCATGCAGCTGTTGTGTTGGGGTAAGTGTGAGTGTGTGTCTGGATGTGAAATTTTACTGACAACCCAACCATAGTTGGGAAACTTGAAAGTTTTGCCAAGGCTCAGGGAGCTGTCAGTAAACCCAGGTAAAGTTTTGGCTCAGTTAAGAGGTAACTTGATCCAAGTTTTGAACAAGATGGAATTCTCACGAACAGGAGCAGATGGATGGGGTAAATCACGTGAAATCAGCCTAAACTTATCAAAAGCTGACTGCAAAGCTTCTTCTATTTATGTCCAGTGTTCTAGTTACCTATTGCTGCATCATAAACCACCCCGAAACTCAGTGGATTAAAACCATGCCCATTGTGTTATATCTCCTGAATTTGTGGGTCAGGAACTCAGGTAGGGCTTGGCTGAGAGATTCTGTTCCACAGACCATCAACCAAGCTTACTCACAAATATTGAGCTGGCAGGTGGGCTGGTCTGAAGGCTCATCTCACCTGTCAGGCACATTGACGGACATGGCTAGAAGGCTGGGCCTGATGGGAACTGTTGATCAGAGAACCTGTACACACATGGTCTCTCTAGCCTGGTGGCCTCAGGGCAGTTGGACTTCTTAGTGTTCCAGGAGCAAGTACACAGTGAACAAGTTGGAAGCCACATGGTTTTTTATGACCTAGCTTTGAAACCACAGAGTCACTTCTGCTGTACTGTTTGTCAAAGCGGACACAAGCCCAACTAGATTCAAGGGGAAGGAATTTAAATCCAACCTTTCAATGGTAGTGTGTAAAAGTACAACAGCCAGTTTGGGTTAGAGACAAAAAGGGTCTGGGCATGGTGGCTCACGCCTGTAATCCCAGCACTTTGGAAGGCCGAGGCAGGTGTATCACCTGAGGTTAGGAGTTGGAGACCAGCCTGGCCAACATGGTGAAAGGCATCTCTAATAAAAATACAAAAAATTAGCCAGGTGTGGTGGCAGACACCTGTAATCCCAGCTACATGGGAGACTGAGACACGGGGAGGCATAAGTTGCAGTGAGCTGAGATTGTGCCACTGCACTCCAGCCTGGGCAACAAGAGCGAGACTCTGTCTTGGGAGAAAGAAAGAGAAAGAAAGAAAGAAAGAGGGAGTAGGGAGGGAAGGAAGGAAGGATGGAAGGAAGGAAAGAGAGAAAGGAGAAGGATGGAGGGAAGGAAGGAAGAAAGGAAGGAAGGAGGGAGTGAAGAAGGGAAGCCAGAGCTTACAGGCTTCCTCTGGATCTGAGATTATAGTTGTGGCTTTTTGCAAGGGAAGGAATTCTAAAGGGAGGGATCTGGTTGCTCTAAAATTGTTGGAAAGCCAAACCAAGTCCACACTGGATTCTACAGAAGATATCTTGTCCCACTGAGCTCATAGGGACACCCAGGCACCTGCTGCAGCCCCTTCCTGCTCTCCAGCCTATGCTGCTAGCTGCCCGCACGGCCTGGCTTCCTGACAGCTCTGCACTCAGCACTGGCTGTCATGATGAAAGCAGCTGAGTGAAATGTTTCCCTTGCTCAGGGACACTGGTCTCTTGGAACTGAGAAAAAGGGAGGAGGCCAATGTGGAAGAGTTTGGCTGATCTGAGCAATATGCAAACTACATGGGGATCAGGAGCCCGAGGAAGAGTGCCTGACATTGCTCATCACCTTGAAGGCTTGCGACTGAGGCCAGGCTCCATGGGGGCATTCTCACTGGAGCCTGCATCTCCCAAGGCAAGGCAACTCTGTGAGCCTCAGTGCTGACAGTACTGTCTGATCATGGAGTAGAGGAGAATGCCACAGTCTCTCCCCCATCTATGTACCATCGCCTGGCACAGGTATGTCTTCAGAAGAGTCAACTGAATACAAACTCATCAGTTCAATTAAGTATGCCTTTCACAGCCGGGTGAGGTGGCTCATGCCTGTAATCCCAGCACTTTGGGAGGCAGAGGCAGGTGGATGACAAGGTCAAGAGATTGAGACCGTCCTGGCCAACATGGTGATACCCTGTCTCTAATAAAAATATAAAACTTCGCTGGGCATGGTGGCATGTGCCTGTAGTCCCAGCTACTCAGGAGACTGAGGCAGGAGAATTGCTTGAACCTGGGAGATGGAGATTGCAGTAAGCTGAGATGGCACCACTGCACTCCAGCCTGGGCAACAGTGGGACTTCATACGCACACACACACACACACACACACACACACACACACACACACACATATATATATATGCTTTTCACATGTTTGTGCACTTTTTTTTGGCAGTTACTACATAAGAGACCTAGAAAAGGATGGCAGCAGGGGCAGGGGGTTGGTAATGAAAGGAAGAGAAGATAAAAGGTCCTGATGTTTGTGAAAACAAGGTTCTCACCTTGAACCATGGCCCAATCAAGTGGCTGGATGTGATCTGAGCCTACAGAGAGCCCCTTGGCTAAAGATCTGTTTACTCAGAATGAGTTTGTAATGTTTGATATGGTCCTAATTAAACTAATTATTTCTCTCCAAACTCGCAAACTGATATAAATAATAAATAGATGGATGAATGGAATTAGCATTTATTGGGAAGGTACTATGTGACTGGCATGTCCTAGGTGCTTTCGTATATACTAATTCATCAGTAACTCCAAAGAATAGATGCATTTATCCTTTTTTTTCCAAACATGGAAAAAAACAAAATGAATCAAATAGAAGTCCACCTCTCTCTCTCTCTCTCTCTCTCTCTCTCTCTCTCTCTCTTTCTCTCTCTCTCTCTCTCTTTCGATCTTTCTGAAATCCTGTTTTAAATTGCTCTGTCTCTGGGGTTATTCTGCAATCCCCATTCACCCTGTCGTATGGCCTAGAAACCTAATAACGTGGGCTTCATCCTGACCTCCATGTCAGTCAACGAAGAGGTCTCATTCATTTTTCATCCTCAGCCTTCCTCCATCACTCACCTTGTGTCAGGGTCCTCAGACTTTCATCCTTCATTTCTTGTCACTCAGCCTATTGAGCCAGCCTCCTGACAAGTCCTCTGTTCTTCCCCTCCAGTTCTTTCCTCCCACTGTAACCAAAAAACAAAAACAAAAACAAAAAAACCAGAAACACGACCCGAGCATAATAAGCTTTTTGCTCATAAAGCATCACTCACTCCCTACAACATGCAGAATGAATGACCAACCCTTGAGCCTGCTGTTCAAAGCTTTCCATGTTCTCCTCCTGATCAACATTTCCCATCTCATCACCTCATCTACCACTATCCTCTTTCACAACGTTTTTTGTTTGTTTGTTTGTTTTGCAAACCAGAGCCTGCAAAACTCTGAGCATTGTTCTAGAAGAGGAGATAAGTTCTACATAACAATTTGGAAATGTTTTATTTTTGTTTCAGTGACAAAGGAAAAAAATAGATAAATATGACACTCACTTTCTGATCCTGCCTCATTATCTTACATTATCTTAATCTCTGTGTTATTTATACTTGCACTCACAATCTTTGATGTTATTAACTATTCAGGTGACAGTTTTTAACTTTTTTTTTTCTTTTGAAACAGAGTCTCACTCTGTGGCCCAGGCTGGAGTGCAGTGGCGCGATCTTGGCTCACTGCAACCTCTGCCTCCTGGGTTCATGCAATTCTCCTGCCTCAGCCTCCCGAGTAGCTGGGACTACAGGCCCACGCCACCACACCCAGCTAGTTTTCATATTTTGAGTAGAGACGGGGTTTCACCAGGTTTGCCAGGCTGGTCTTCAACTCCTGACATCAGGTGATACCCCCTCCTCAGCCTCCCAAAGTGCTGGGATTACAGGTGTGAGCCATGTAATGGTACCTGGCCAGTTTTTAACTTTTATTGCAGAGTTTCTCAGACTGGTTGCAGAGTCTCCAAGGGTGCAGGGATACTTACTCCTGGGTCCTCAAATTCTTTTCTGTAGTCCAGCTGTACTACACTATTAATGGTATGTGGATCAGATCACAAATTTCATTTTAGCCATATCCCTGTTCCATCATCTTTACTTGTGTTCTTCCTTTGGTTTAGAATGCCTTTCTACATCCTGCACACTCAGCTCCTACCCAGGACCATTTCCAAGCTTCTTCATGCATGTCACTAGGGATAGGTCTGCTGTAGAGCTTTGGATATAAAGATTCTCTGAGCTGGAATAGACACCGTAGATCAGAGGCTCATCTCACAGATAGAAAAACCTAGACACAGAGAATGGAAGTAACAAACCAAGTCTAGATCCCAGCCCTCCTGACGTCTTATATGGTGTTCTGTTCACATCTTGCAATATGCTGCACACTTAAAGTTTCATCATCCATTTTTGCATTGAGTCGCTGGAATGGTTGCATGCAGAGTAAATCCTTAGCTTCCCTATAACTGTAACTGACAGGGCCATAAAACCACAGTAATTACCTGACATGTTCACATGTCTGAAGCACTATAATACAATATCCCATGAGATCTGAATGCTGGAAGCACTTTGCATTTTTGCATTGGACAATGGAGGCTGCTCCAATTAATGTCAATCAGTCTCACTTACTCCAGAGAAGTCCAAAATTATATGCTGATTTATTGAACTTACTATAATGTTCCAAAATTGATTTTTTAGCATTTCTGCAAGCCAAGATATTATAGAGAGGCAATATAGCAATTAGTGTGACGTTCTGAACTTAGTAGATACTCAACAAATGTGAGCTGAATGAATGGATGCACCATAGGCTGGGAGCCAAGACACCTGAGTGCCAGTCTCATTCTTCTACTAATAGGCTATGAGGGCTTGGGAAAATCACTTTCCCTCACTAAGCCTCAGTCTACCCATCTGTAAAATGAGGCATTTGGAGCAACCCAATTTTAACTTCCTGAGATAAGTCCTTTGCAGCTCTAAAATTCTAAAATTTTGTGAAAATGATAAATCCATTTATACTATTGATATCAAAGGAAAAGAAAAATGATACTATAATTTGTTAACTATTCTAATTTTATGCTCCATTGCTTCTTTCATGCATCATTATAGGTGTTTTCAGATCCATTACATAGTTGAGTTATCATGACTAACTTGAGGAAAATACTATTATATTCTGCTTCTACATTTGGGAAAACAAGTTTTATTAACTCGAGAAGACCTCAACTTCCAGTCTTGATAGAATTACTATGGTTTTCAGACATTGGGAAATACGTAGTGCAAAACTGCAATCTGTGAGAGAAAGCATCAATGAGGTGAGACCTGAAATAACCCTAGCTTTATGCTTGGAGGCAATTTCCAGCCCAAGAGCACAGTCCAGTAGCTTCACTGAGTTGAGGAGACAGAGATTAGAGTCTAGGGAGCTGAGGCAGCTAGGAGTTAAAGATCACAATTTTTGAAAGGAGAGAGATACACAGAAAAATAACACTGTAAATCTGTTGAGATATTGTCTTGAGTCTTTGCTGAGTATTCAACTATATGTTTCTAAAGTGAAACTCTACAAGAGCAGGCAAGAGAAATGACAGGAGAGTTGTAAGCTGAACTATCCAAAAGCTCTCACAAGGTAAGGAAATGATTGTGCACCAACCAACCAAAGTGGCTAGTCCTTGATGATCTCTTGGGACATTCAGTGAAGAGCCCAGAGAAACCACACTGGAGTAAAATGGTTGAATTATTACTGGAGTGAAGGTTATTCTAGACTCTCTATAGCAAAGTGTTAAGCCAGGATTCAAAGATATCAAACTGATCCATGTGTAACTTAACTGTCTGCCAAAATAAAGCCCAAATAAAGCCAAAACCAAGCCAAAAAAAAAAAAAAAAAAGACAACGAAGTCCAAATACTTAATGATAGAATATCACAATGTCTACCATCTAATAGAAAGTTACTAGACATATAAAGAAGCAGAAAAATGGTGACCCATAATCAAGACAAAAACCAGTCAAGAGAAACACACCTGTAAATGACAGAGATGATGTACAGGTATTTAAGTGACTTGACAAGACCCATCATTAGGGAGTGCAAATTTAAACCCAGGTCTCCTGTCACTTTCATTTAATGCTCTTTTCATTGCCTGTGCTCATCAGTCTCTCTGCATGTATGGACATTTATAGGGTTTTACCATGACAATCCCAGGGCAATTTTCCTATTTCTGGTCTGCACTTTGGTTAGAATGGCTGAGAAGCCTGCAGAGGTAACCACAGGCATGAAACCTACAAAGTCCAGTCTCTGATCAGGAACAAGGACTGACCATCCTCACAGACAAAATTTCAACAATGCTGAAACAGAACTCATTTTTGTCTCTCCCCCACCGCCCCCTCTATAGAACTTGCATGGGAATTACCCATGGCCATTACCCATGGCCACTCCTGGTCACATCTCTGGCCAGAAGGTCTCTCCTCCCCAAGGGCTGTGGCTTAAGGGAACATGAAAACTGGTGGGTGAACAGTGGGAGCATGCACCAGGAAACCAGCCCTCAGCTTCAGCCCTGATTGGCAAAAACTTAAGCAAGGGGTAAATGAAAACAGAAAACATCACAGGATGCTGTCAGCCTGCAGAAAGGTGCAAGCCCCACCCCCAATGCTGGGAGTATATTCCTGTGTGTGCTGCCTACAAGTGTTTGTGAGAGAATGGTGACACAAAGTCACCTCCCAGGCTGGGGGTACAGTTTTCCTCCCTGCAATTTACTATACAAGTTGTTACCAAAGCAAATATCAAAGCCCTGCAATTTGCTAATTATAGGCGGGATTCTGGGCTTGTGGGCCCAATTAACCACTTGTTCCTCATTTTCTGTGTATGACCCGACAACTGTGCCCACAATTACCCGCTTGTCTTTTTAACTGCCCTGTGAGCTGGTTGACTCACCTCCAATTCAGTCCCACTATCACCTCCAGATGGCCTTTGGTGTCTTTTTGCTTTCCAGGCTCCCCCCACTTAACTATTATCTCTCTCTGCGTCACAGGCCATCGTCTGGTCACCCGGGGTTAGGGCTCCTACGAGAAGTCCCAATCTTACTCCTTGCCTCTGCTTGGAGCCTGTAAGGCAGGAAGCAGCTCCTGTTGGTCTGGGCATCTTGCCTAGCTCCTCCTGAAAGCTCAGGAGGCTGTGGCCACATTCAGCCTCTGCTCCCAGACAGACTCCACAAAAGGAGCAAGGAAAATCACAGCTTCTTTGGAGTTGGCCCACTGCCGGGGCTCCTGCCCATGGCCTCCATCAATGCCTCCCTGGTTCCCTACCTCAGTCAGGCCAGGGCTGGATCCAGGGAAACGCCACCAGTCCTGGAAGAGGACATCCCAGCAGCTGCCAGAATTCGCTCTCTGGAGAGACGCAAATTGAAAAAGGAGAAAAATTCCTCAGGATCTCCTGCTTCATTAGGCAGACTTCCCGGCAAGCAAAGAATTTCCAGCAAACTTTTTGATGGGTTACTATGTCAATGGTTCCTACCCTTTTGTGTGTCCCAGACACCTTGGAAAATCTAATGAAAGTTCTGGACCCACTCCATTGAGAAATGCTCATATCCATTCATCCATTTATTTATTTAATCATTCAGCAAATATTTATGGAGCACCTATGTGCCAGGCACTATTGCAGAGACTCAGAAACATCAGTGGACAAAATAAAGAAAATTTCCTACTCTCTTGGAGCTTATATTGTAACAGAGAAAAACAGGCAATAAATAATGAATGTAATAAATAAGTAAAATATATAATTCACCAGGCACAGTGGCTCACACCTGTAATCCCAGCACTCTGGAACCCCTTAAGCCCAGGAGTTCAAGACCAGCCTAGACAACATGGCAGAACCCCAGCTCTACAAAGAAAAAAATTACAAAGAATTAGCCAGGCATGGTAGAATGTATGTACCTATAGTCCCAGCTACCCAGGAGACTGAGGTGGGAGGATCACTTGAGCCCAGGAGGTTGAGGCTGCAGTGAGCCATGATCACTCCACTGTACTCCGGCCTGGGCAACAGAGCGTGACCCTGTCTCAGTAAAGGGTGCTATGGAAAAAGGGAAATTAGGGCAGGGTAAAAGAGAAATTGGTGGGGATTATGTTACCTTTTTTAAACAGGGTGTGTCACGTAGTCTTCTTTGAGAATCAAATGAGGGCAAAGAACCAAAGAATATAAGAGGTTTCACTATGTGGTTACCTGGGGAAAGAGCACAGCAACAGGATGGGAACAGCCTGAGACCACGCCCAGTGTGAATGAGGACAAGCAAAAAGAGCAGCATGGCTGGACCTTGGAATGTGGAAGGAAGGCTGCCTCGATAGGAGGTGAGGTCAGAGGGGCAGAAGTTGAGAGACCTATCACAGAGGAATTTTACTCTGAGTTAAATCCAAAGCCATGAGTGGACCTTGAGCAAAGGGGCAATATGATATAAGACTTTAGAATGTCTGTCTGAGGCTGCTCTAGGGAACAAAAGATTGAAATGTCAGAAAATGGTGACCTGGGCCAGAGTGGTTGCAGTGAAGACTGCTGGAAGGTTGAGTTGAGAGCAGCCCCACAACACAATGGATGTGGCATGTGTGAGAAAGACGCACACATAGAATTACACACGCAATTCAGCACTTCACCAATCCCCTCTGTCTGCCTGTGGATGCAGGGTCCTTTATCAAATGACGAGGAAAGTGGAGGACCCTAGAAGGGAGAAGGAAGGGGCTGCAGTGAGTGGACATGGGGAGGCCTAGCTGTATCTACAAGTTTCACTTCTTTTAAATACATCATAAGAAGACATTTAAAGTGAATATGACAAAACAGTAACACCTGGTAGTCTAAGTGGTGGACACATGACCGTTATACCATTTCTGTGTGTGTGTGTGTGTGTGTGTGTATGTGTGTGTGTGTGTGTGTGTGTTTCTAAGCAGAGTTTCGCTCTTTTTGACCAGGCCAGAGTGTGATGGCATGATCTCGGCTCACCGAAACCTCCGCCTCCTGGGTTCAAGCGATTCTCCAGCCTCAGCCTCCTGAGTAGCTGGGATTACAGGCATGCACCACCATGCCCAGCTTTTTATTATTATTATTTTTTACTTTTAGTAGAGACGGGATTTCTCCATGTTGGTCGGGCTGGTCTCAAACTCCCAAACTCAGGTGATCTGCCCACCTCAGCCTCCCAAAGTGCTGGGATTATAGGCGTGAGCCACTGTGCCTGGCTCATTTCTGTGTATTTTAAAAGATTCATCATTTAAAAAGGAACTGCTTATCTTGAGATTTTCCAGAAGCCTCCCGCTCGCTTTTTCAATGCATTGAGGGGAAGTCAATACAATTGTGCCGGTCAGTCTGTCTGCAACATCAGGCCAGGTGCCTGGGGACGGGAATACTTCTTTTCTCTAACTTTCTTACCTCCCCTTTCTTCCAGTGGCTCAGAGTCAAACGTGAGAGAAGACAAGGACAAACACAAAACTCACACTGTACCGAACACAGAGTCTAGAGGAAGAAGACAGTAATGGTAATTGGAAAGACCTGGGAAGGCCTCCCGGCAGAGGAGGCCTTTAAGCAGGATCCAGGAGAATGCGCAAACTGGGACTCGCAGGGAGAGGCACAGTGGGTTCCGCTGGAGGCTACTGCTCTAACAAAGGCACAGTGGGGAGCAAGCTAGGGCTCCGGAACCTACTCCCCAGTGGCCCATTTTAAGGGGAACAGGCAGAGGATTTCTTTGTCTCCACTACTGAATCAGAGACCAGACCAGATCTGGGGTGCTTTTCAGAACCCTGAAGTCACCCCAGTGGGGCTAAGAAGGCTGCATGGTGGAAAAGCTTGGTTCTGAGCCTGCAGCAAGCTGTAACCTGCTGATGAGAATGACCTTGAGGCCCCTGGAGATTAGGGCTACTGAGGCAGGGCAGAGTCTCTTTGCAGATCGGAGTGAAGATCTCCTTAGGAGGCTCCCCAGCCAGCTCAGCCACCTCAGGATCTGGCCCCGACAGTGAATTCCTCACAATCTGAGCGTGGGGGAAGGTCCCCTGCTGCCCACATTTTGCAGAAACTTACGCCATGTCACAGTTCGGATTAGGTGCCAAGAGAACTATTTCCCAGGCCACAGCTTTAACAAGGCCATGCTTCTTAATTACTACTTTTCTCCTAATTAAATAAAAAAGGTGGGGGGAGGTAACCAGTGATTACCCCACCTTATAATACCACCTTCCATTTATATGCGTCTCTCTTCAGAGGAGCTCAAAGTGCTTTGTATATTATTGTATATTTTTCCCTCATAACATCTTTGAGATTCCTAGGGGTGCTTATTATCATACCATTTTACAGCTGGGAAAAGAGATGCTGGCTGAAGTTAAGCAAAGTGTCCAAGTGCCCTCACTGGTGATAATTAGTATTCTGAGGCTCTTCTAAGAAACCCCTATACATTAGAAATAAAGTCATCTCCCAGGAGATAAAGTAGGCTAAAGCAACACATAAAGAATAGTTATTTATTGTAAACTTTACAATAGTAATTAACACTGTTTAATTCTCACAACAATCCTATAAAACAGACAGTATTACACTAATCTTATCACAAGGACAATGAGATTCAGAGAGATAAAGTTGCTTGCCTAGAGTTGCATAATAATACTAGGTTAATGCAAAAGTAATCGTGGTTTTGGCATTACTTTCAATGGTAAAAGCCATGATTACTTTTGCACCAAACTAATAATAGTTGTGACAGTAGTAAAAGCAGAAACTAATATTTATTGAGCAAGTACCCTGAGCCAGGCATTTAAGACTTACTCATTAAAAATTTTCTTTTTTGTTTTTTTAAAGAGAGTCTCACTCTGTCACCTAGGCTGGAGGGCAATGGCATGATCTTGGCTCATTGCAACCTCCGTCTTCCAGGTTCAAGCGATTCTCCTGCCTCAGCCTCCTGAGTAGCTGGGATTACAGACGCATACCACCACACCTGGCTAATTTTTGTATTTTTAGTAGAGACGGAGTTTCATCATGTTGGTAAGGCTGGTTTTCAACTCCTGGCCTTGTGACCCGCCAGCTTTGGCCTCCCAAAGTGTGGGGATTACAGGTGTGAGCCACCGCACCCAGGCTCATTTAAATTCTTATAACACCTTCTGAAGTATGTATTAGTATTATCACCATTTTGCCGATGATAAGAACAAAGCACAGAAAAGTTAAGTAACTTGCCCAAGGTCACACAGCAAGTACCTGGCAGAGCCATACAGGAACCCACAAAGGGTCTCACCATACCAGTTTACCCACCTGAAGGAATACTGCACTCTGAAGGTTGGCCTGGGGACGGTCAGGGTGATGCAGGCACAGCCCCAGGACACCCTGTGGGCGCACTTCCAGTACTCCTGCTGTGTGCTGTGTGGGCAGGTACTGGGTGGGCTGCGGGAGGGGCACAAAGATCTTCCTGCCTGATTCAGGCAACTGTGCCGGGTACTTCTGCTGATATAAAATGGCACCGGTAGGAGCTGTTAGTGCAAAGGTAGCAGAATCCCAGAGTAAGAATTAGCTGAGAGAGACATTCAGACCAGTGGGAAGTGAACCTGGTGTGGCGCATGTTTGGGGAGAGCACGCATCTAGCCCTTTCGCGTGCCGGAGAAGTGAGCTCTCAAGCCATCCCAGAACCTTGGTCTTCACTGCTCTCTCCCCAAAAGCATCCTCTAAGGACTCATTCTGTGCCCATACCTCCATGCCAGAGAGGGAGAGAACTAGATAGGGACAAATTCTAACTCCGTGACAGTCTAGCCAAGCTCGTTCATCAACAGATTGGCGGGCTGGACTCACTCCTGGGAGCCGACTGCCTGCCGTCCGCATCTACTCTCCCGGCCTGCCCTGTCCCTTTCCAATAGGCAATAGACCAGGTCGCCAGGGAGCCCTTCTTGAGAATGGCGGCATGAGAGCGAACAAGCTGCCAGTACGAGTCCAAAATGGGCAAAATGGGCAGAGGGTACTTCGTTCCTGGTGAGTATTGGGTCCCAGCACCTTCTGACCAAAACGGAGCATTTAAAAAGGTCTCCACTTGCCATGTCTGACTTCCAGATTTCCCAGCATTTCCTTCTCCACTTTGTTGAGGTGTGTTGCTTGCAATGGTTGGGAGTACCGGCTGTGGAGCCAGACCGCCTGCACGTAAACCCAGCCCGACCATTTGCAAGCTGTGTGATTCTGAGGACGTTGTTAAGCCTCTCTGGGCTTTCTCTGGTGCCTGTGAAGCAGAAATAAGAATTCCCACGTCATAGAATTCTTGTAACGATTGAGTTATTGCATTTAAGTGATCAGAACCGTGCTTAGTACAGATCAAGCACTCAAAAGTTAACTACTGTTGGTGATGTCTAAACTTTTTTCCCCAGGGAAGGATCAATTCATTTATCTGAGTCAAGGTCAACTTTGCACTCCAGTCCTTCAGGCAGGTAGAGGCAACTGAATCCGCTGACAACTGTAATGGGTTTGGAGAAGGGACGAGTATCAGGAAGATTTAGCCCTTAGAGATTTAAGGGCTTAGAGTCTCAGTCCCTGTTGACCACATAACCTCTGGAGAAAAGAAAAAAAGAGAAGCAAGAGGGAAAAAGTGCTGAAGGACCCACCCGGGGAGGAGGACGAGCCCCGCTCCCTGCAGCCTTCCCGGAGGTGCATTCCTTAGGTCCCCGCCCCGGCCCCAGCCCCCGCGTCGGCATCAGCTGGGGTTCCTCGGCAGACGCTCGGCCCCCTCGGAAATGCAAAACCCGGGAAGTGAAAGCTGCAGCGAGCTTCCAGAGCCTCTCAGGCACGCGGCATCTCTCCCCACCGGCAGCGCCTTGAAATACCAAAGGCCTGGCCAAAGATGGAGCTGTTTTGTTGGAAGCTCGGGTTTCCCCCGCCGCGAGGCTGAGCCGGTGGCGCAGCTGCTCAAAGGTCACGCCCGAGACACGTCCGCACAGGCCCGGGTGGCGGGGCGGGCAGCGGGGAGAGGAGGGGAGGGAGTGGGGAGGGGGCCGGGGGCCGAGGGCCGGGCCGGGGGCGTGGGGGGGGAGGGTCACCACCTTCTCCGGGGCCCTTCGAAGTGGGCTCCCATCTTCGTCTCCCAAGCATCCACCCCGGAGAGGTGGCTTTCCTCTCCCTACTAAGATTTTATTTTTTGCAAAACAAAAGGGATGCCAAAAAGAAAAAGTTCGTAAGTGAAAAGAAAATGCTTCTGTAACAATGCTAATTGTGAGCTTTTTTATTACATTGTTTTGGAATTTCAAGTGATAGCTGAAAGAGAAAATCTAAATTTGGCCACAGGAAACCTGGAGCCAGTTAACCTTGAGAAGTGAGTCTTCATTTTCTATTAAGTAAAATATTTGGGTTTGAATGCTTAGAGCCCTCTGCTTATGATAAAAATAGAGGCACTGAACGGTTTAACCACCTGTGTTTTCCTTGGATCACATATTTTCCACAGTAAACAAGAAAACACAGATTGGAAATCCATTCATTCCTTCATAAGATGTGCTTCAGTTGGGGTTTATTTGTGTTTTCAATCAATGGAAACCAAAAACAACCTTTGCAGGGTTATGGTATTTCGTGCAAAGAAGCTCCAAGAACCTCTTTTTATTCCCTCTGCAGCTATTTCTACATAAATCTCAAGATTTTTTTAAATGCAGTTAATAATTATCATTCCATTTAGTTTTCTGAGCTTTACTTACTCATCTCATTAGTGATAACATTTGGGGAGTAGTTATTCTTAATTCCTACTTGCCAGATGAGAAGACAGGCTCAGAAAGAATAAGCAGTAGCTAATAAAGGATGTAGCCTTTATGTCTGAGAGCTACAAAGCTGTGCTGATTCCACCACCATAAACCATTTCCAGTGTTTAAATATTTCTAAATAAATAGACGGTTAGACACACAGACAGGAGTTTGTTCTTTTCTTTGAATTCTCAGGGTTGCTTTTTAGAGGAGAGGCATACAGTGAAAGGCACTTTCTGCCCAGGGTAATACTGTGTAGCATTACTAAGCCTTTGAGCCTCAGTTTCCCCCCCCCCTAAAATGAGACAGATATTTAAGGTCCTATCCAGCTCTGACATCCAGAGACATTCTAAATGAAAAGCTTAGGCTCAGGCCGGATGTGGTGGCTCAAACCAGTAATCCCAGCACTTTGGGAGGTCGAGGCGGGTGGATCACCTGAGGTCAGGAGTTTGAGACCAGCCTGGCCAACATGGTGAAACCCACTTTCAACTAAAAATACAAAAATTAGCCAGGCATGGTGGCAGGCGCCTGTAATCTCAGGTACTCAGGAGGCTGAGGTAGGAGAATTGCTTGAACCCAGAGGCAGAGGTTGCAGTGAGCCAAGATCACACCATTGCAAGCCAGTCTGGGCAACAAGAGCAAAACTCCGACTTAAAAAAAAAAAAAAAAAGGCTTAGGCTCTTTGGTCCCTAACTGACATAGCATAGTTTAAATCACCCTTTTCCTGACTCCCTGGTTCCATTCATCTAACTCTGTGGTTCTCAACATTAAAATCCAGATGCTCAGGCCTCACAGCCAGAGATTCTGCTTTAATTGCCTTGAAGTATAGCTCAGGCCTCAGTACTTTTCAAAAACTCCCCAGGTGAATGTGTAGCCAGGGTTGAATATTGATCTAACCTAGTGAACTACTCCAGTTTCATCCACCCCAATCGTGCTTTTATAAATATAGTTACCGTAACTGAAATTCCTTTATACAAAATCCAATAACACTAGTGCTACCAGAGTCAATCTCAAAACAGATGTGAGCTTTCACTTTATTGTGTATTTTGCTTAAATAAGTTAAGGTGTCTCACCAAAGCTTCAAAATGCTGTAAGAAAGA
Source organism: Saimiri boliviensis (assembly GCF_048565385.1). Taxonomy (NCBI): domain Eukaryota; kingdom Metazoa; phylum Chordata; class Mammalia; order Primates; family Cebidae; genus Saimiri; species Saimiri boliviensis. The sequence continues at coordinate 82,200,372 of NC_133456.1, forward strand.
GAGAGAGAGAGAGAGAGTGTGTGTGTGTGTGTGTGTGCATGCATGTGTGTGTGTGCATGTGTGTGTGTGTTGTTGCTGATTCTTTCCTAAGGGACAGAGACAGAATAGTACCATAATAACCAGAAGGTTCTAGGTCAATCTGATCTAATAATTGATTGGCCAACTGAAAGAAATCACATAAAATATTTACTTAACCCAGGGATAATACCCGTTCTTTGGAACTGGCTTGTGTTAGACCTCGCCTAAGAGACTGGTCTGAGCGGAAGGTGGTGGAAGTATGGAAGTCAGGATAAGAGGTCAGGCCAGAGCTGTTTGAGTCCCCAGTGGCTCTAGGCTATTTTATGTACTATTAGTCGCTCCCATTGGCATCTATGAGAGATGCCAAACTTTCCAAGGCCCTCCGTCTAAATATGATCCAATGACATAAGTACCCAGGGAAAGTCCAAACACTCTTATAAATCAAAAATGATTTAGTTTTTCTTTATAGAAGGATCTACCGATTCCTTGATATACAGAAGAAATCTAGAGTTTGTTTTTTAAGTAAATGTCTGAAGAAATCTAGAGTTTGTCTTTTAAGTAAATGTCTATAATATTTTAAGTGTTCATTGAACTTAAGCTTCTCCTTTGCTAGTTTGCAGGAATCTACAAGACCGATCTTCCCTCCACCACATGATGCACACACACGCCTCACATACACACGTCACTGAAACCTTGGGTTCTACATATGCATATGCATGTATATGTACTCATACACACACCCACACACACAAACAGTATCATGTGGTGCATAACAACATTTCAGTCAACGAGGAACTTCATATATGATGGCAGTCCCTTAAGATTATAGTATCATATTTTTAGTGTACCTTTTCTGTCTTTAGATATGTCAAGATACACAAATACTTACCATTGAGTTGTAAGTGTCTACAGCACTCAGTAGGTGACATGCTGTACTAGTTCGCGGCCTGGGAGCCACAGAGCATATAATATAACCTAGATGTGTAGTAGGCCATACCATCTAGGTGTGTGTAAGTGCACTCTGTGATGTTCACACAATGATGAAATCACCTAACGACGCATTTCCCAAAATGTATCTCCATCCTTAAGTAGCAAATGACCATACATATAAATGGAAGCAAGCATGTAGTTTCACTCAACCTCTGGTGACATATTTAAGGAGGATGAAACATTCCCTGTGGCGTTAGCTGACACTGCCATCAGAACAGTGATTTCTCTAAACATCTTTGGTAGGACTGACATTTAAACAGGTCATGCAATGCTGGGGATCTTTGGCCTTTACCTGTTACTTATAAATAATCTCAACCATAGAAAACAGACAAAAGATTCTACGTAATGTAAAAATGCATGAAATTCCTTGCACCTTAAGCTGCTGCGTATCCCCTGGCCATAGAAAGATTAACATTTCTGTTTGGGGAATGGTTTTGATCTTGCCTTCCAGCCACCGGATTTACATTCCAGTAAAGTTCATCTGTGTTAGTTAATATTCACATGAATGAATATGAAGGTCCGGATGATGTTCTTCAATAAAATTATCATGAAGGAGGGGGGACTTATTCTAATAAACTAAAGATAAAAATCCCAGAAAGATGCAGAAATGTTCTCTAATGTAAATGTCTATGATAAACTCAGGGACCAAAAAAAATCATCTAAGGACTAAGCCAAGGCAGGAACATACTGATGAAAGTGTGCCTAAATGAAGAAACAGGGAAACCATCTTGTCAACCCACATACACTGCCCTGCATAGATCAAAGATAGGTCTGTGCTTTAAAAAATTAAATTAAAAAAAATCAGTCTAGATAAGAGAAAGGACTTCGAAGTATCAGGGAGGTTGTCATTTCTTGTGTGAAATACAGGTATCAGATCAGAGGAGCTAATAGTATAGTTTCCAGAGCAGGAAATTCTTCCTGCCACCCCCCGCTCGCCTTTCTCTTTTCTATAATGATATGTAGTCTGAGTTTGGAGAGAGAAGTAACCTAATGAAAATGTTTTTCTAATTTCTAGGAAATTAGAAAAATTCCGTCTAATCCAATGAACATTTATTGAGCACTTTCTACATACCAGGCAGGCACTGGGCTAAGCATAAAGGTTCCAAAATGAGTGAGACCCAGTCACCTTCCTCAGGAAGCCCCATTAGGCAATATGGCTTATATTGAAGATTCATCTGAGGTATTAGTGCAACCAGTTTCACAGCTGATAAATTCAGTTGCTCACAACTTGAGGCTGGGAGGTGGGAGGAAATGAGGCAGAAGTTTGGCAGCAACTTGGACATGCCACAGCTTTGAACTCTAGCCAATTTTTATGGCTAATCCTGGAAATTAACCTGATATGATCATCATTTCAAATCCAACAAAAGATTCCTCAGGGCCAGCTCTGGACAAGGACTCCTGGGAGGTGCTATGGAAGGTGTAGAGATAAATAAATGAGGATTGCCACCACCATTCCAGAGGCTTCACACCAAGTTTCCAAATAAGAAGGAAAACCCGGTTAAGTAATGTCAAGGATATCCCATTGCATATGGTAGGTCAAGATGTAATTGGTTCTTTCCAACGGAAACTACCATGTGGAAGAATAATGCCTTAAAAGCACAGTAGGTGAACATGCCAGAATGACAGACTGGCTTTGCTAACCATTTGGTGAATGGCCTTTTTTCCCAAGCACCTTGGGCTGATTAAGAAGTAGATATTAACTGAGTTTCTCTTTTCCAACACAGACATTTAACCCTTCAAAAGAGGTTTTAGAAGCTATAAATTTATAACTTAGACTTTTCAGGGAAAGCAAAGTACTGGCACATTTAAATTCCAAATAGAGATGCTGGTAAAATCCCAAACCACCACCTCTCAGCAAGAATTGAAGCAAAAAAAAAAAAAAAAAAAAAAAAAAAAAAATCATTTGAAGGAAATGTTACGTAACTGCTTGCTTTTTGTTATTCTAACTGTCCATGTCCACTCCTTCAGCTGTTTCCTCGTCTTCCCCAACCATCCAGGCCTGGATGGCTGTTACTGCACCTAAATTCTCACAGGTCCCTGAGCTGTATCCCTGGATCTCCCATCCCAGTCAGTACTGTTACAGGCTCATCTTTGATGAGGTCATGGTTATAGGTGTGGCCTTCCCAAGTAGTCTGGAAGTCTCTGACACTAAAGGTCACATCTGTCCCATTGACCCTCCACTGTTCCTTGAATATCATGGTTTGTATGACAGGGGCTGAGCATGGCCTCACAATGGAAGCCTTGGACTTGAACCAGAAGACCTAGAGACCGTGCTCAGTGTGGCCCCCGACTGACTAGTGACTGACCTTGGAAAATTAACCTTTTTCTGTCTGAGTTTTAGTGTCCTTGTCTATAGAGTGAAGAGGATAGATTTTCTGTTTTGTTTTGTTTTTTTTTTTGAGATGGAGTTTCGCTCTTGTTGCCCAGGCTGGAGTGCAATGGTGCCATCTCGGCTCACCACAACCTCTGCCTCCTGGGTTCAAGTGATTCTCCTGCCTCAGCCTTGCAAGTAGCTGGGATTACAGGGATGTACCAGCATGCCTGGCTGATTTTGTATTTTTAGCAGAGACGGGGTTTCTCCATGCTGGTCAGGCTGGTCTCAAACTCCTGACCTCAGGTGATCTGCCCACCTTGGCCCCCCAAAGTGCTGAGATTACAGGCGTGAGCCACCATGGCCGGCCTGAGAGGATAGATTCTTTAAGACGTGTTCCTAATATTCTATGATTGCACGATTTCTAACAAATGCCAGATTGTACCTCCCTTTCCCTCTCTCTCTACACACACACATGCGCGCACACACACACACACGCAGAAACATGCACACGTACCCACATGGCACCTCACTTCTCCTTTATTATCCCTACAATTGTGAAGTAGCAGGCAACTGTGCCATTTCAAATGAGGCAAACACACAACCTCAAATTATTGCTGTTAGGCCTCTCCTGATCAATGCTCCTAAGACTGCCATTTATTCTCACAATATCAACATAGCATTGACCCCAACTCCCACTGAATACAAAACTGAACACCACATGTGTCCAATTCTTTATCGTCTATAGGACAGTTTTACATCCTGCCTTCTATGATTCTGCAGTAAGCTGTTATTGCTGGGCCCACTCTGCAGACACAGCTTCAGTGCAGTCACGTAGCTCTTCAGTAAGTTCTCTCCACTCCACAGAAATCAGCCGCCCCCTCCTTGCGGTGCCTCAGTCCAGCTGCAGCCCCTTCTACTCTAACCCAGAGTCAGGAGGGAGCAGTGTGAGTTCACAATGAGAAAAGAACAAGGAGAGATGAGGAAAGAGGAAGGGAGAGGTGGAGTGGGTAGCTACAGGCCTGATACTGATGAAAAGTTCCCAGCCCTAACCTGACCTCAGCTCATAATGCCCTACACCTCCTGGGATTTAGAACCCGTGAGTTATTCTTCTGACCCTCTGCCACTTCCTTGCCCTCTCCTGCCCTCTCCCCTGCTATGGCTTCCCTAAAAAGAATGTCCCTTGCAATCTCTCTCCAGCTGTTTGATCTTTTTAAATGTCTCTCACTTGTCTGTGGCATGTGCTGAAACCAAAAAATAGACCTCGGGCACTCAAGATGGGAAAGAGTATTAAATGGCAAAAGCCTGCCTCGTGCCAGGGTTGTGGGCAGCCCCTGGATATCTATGATGACCAGATGTCCTGGATTTGCTGGGACGGGCCTAATTTAAAACCTTTTAGTCTCTTGCCCCATAAGTACCTTCACACTTGTCAGACTACGTGTCCCTATCTGGGGCTTGGAAAATATAGTTGCCACATGGATACCCGATATCCAAGTGCCACACAGACCCAATGTCAGCGTCAGGGGTGGGAAGAGTACAGATATTGAAGCCAGATGGAGCTGCAGTCAACCAACTCCGCCACCTACCATCTGTGTGGCTTCAGGCAGTTTTTATTCTTTCCAAGCCTCAGTTTCTTCATCTAGACAATGGTTAGTTAACCTATCCATCAGCCCCATAGAGTTTGTCTTATCAGCAAATCCACTGCTCCTAGACACTTAATATCTTTTAGCCATTCTGTCTGTACTGCCATATTGTTTGCAGTGCTTCAGACTTTGGTCAAATTTGATGCATTACCATTTAAAACATTAGCTTAAATGTATGGCACAGGGAGTCATCTTAAACAGCCATGATAATGGTAACCAAAATACCCAAACAGATATAAAATACTCTTATTTTTTCCTGCCTATTTATTCTAAATCCCCCGTTCCTCAGAACTCCATTCAGATCCACTACCCACTGCTCCCTAACAGTTTCATGTGGGCTGATCCTGTCCCAGGCAGGTCAGGGTTCTCTTCTGGATGTTGCTGTAGGCTCCACGTGGCTTTTGCTTCTGCTCTTAGGCCCAGTAATCCGCTGGACCTTCCTCGAGCTCCTTTCCCCACCTAGTACTCAAGGGTCAAGGTGGGCAATGGAAGGTGGGGTAGGAGGGTCCACTGTGGAGACAGAACGTGCTATATCTGATCCTGGCCCCCACTAACCTGCTGTGTGACTTTGGGCTGGTCACTTATTTTCCCAACCTCAGTACCCTCATCCGAAAACTAGAGTTGAATTTCCTACATCTTGCACCCATAAGAAGCATTTTCAAAGCCTCACTGTTACCATATCATAGAAAAGGATTTACTTACAATTGATACCTCAGAAATTCAAAGGATCATTAGTGGCTACTGTGAGCATTTATAAGCCAATAAATTGAAAAATCTAGAAGAAATGGATAAATTGCTAGACACATACAACCTACCAAGATTGAACCATGAAGAAACCCAAAACCTGAACAGACCAACAACAAGCAATGAGATCAAACCTGTATAAAAATTCTCCCAGCAAAGAAAAGTCCAGGATCTGATAGCTTCACAGCTGAATCCTACCAAACATTTAAAGAACTAATGCCATTCCTACTCAAACTATTCCAAAAAATGGAGGAGAAGGGAATACTTCCAAACTCATTCTATGAGGCCAGTATAATCCTGATGCCAAAAGCCAGACAAAAACACATTAAAAAAAGAAAACTTCAGACCAATATTTCTGATGAATATTGATGTAAAAATCCTCAACAAAATACTAGAAAACCAAATTCAGCAACAAATTTAAAAGATCATTCCTGAAGACCAAGTGGGATTTATCCCTGGGATACAAGGATGGTTCAACACACACAAATCCATTAATGTGATACATCGTATCACCAGAATGAAGGACAAAAGCCACACAATCATTTCGACTGGTGCTGAAAAATCATCTGATAAAATTCAGCATCCTTTCAAGATAAAAGCCCTCAAAAAACTGGGTGTAGAAGGAACATAATAAAAACCATACACAACAGACACATAGCTAGTATCACACTGAACGGGGAGAAACCAAGAGCCTTCCCTCTAATATCAGGAACATGACAAAGATGTCCACTCTCACTACTGTTATTCAACATAGTGCTGGAAGGGTTAGCTATATCAATCAGACAAGAGGGAGAGATATAGAGTTTCTAAATTGGAAGGGATGGTGTCAAACCATCCTTGTTGACAGATGACATGATCTTATATTTGGAAAAACTGAAGACCACCAAAAAACTATTAGAACTGATCAACAGATTCAGTAAATTGCAGGATACAAAATCAACATACAAAAATCAGTAGCATTTCTATATGCCAACAGGGAACAATCTGAAAAAGAAATAAAGAAAGTAATCCCATTTACATAGCTACAAATAAAATACCTAACAATAAACTAAAGTAGTGAAAGATCTCTATAATGAAAACTGTAAAACATTGATGCAAGAAATTGAAGAAGACACACAAAAGATGGAAAGATATTCTGTGTTCCTTGATTGGAATAATCTATATTGTTAAAATGTCCATATTATCCAAAGCAATCTATAGACTTAAGGCAATCCCTATCAACATACCAATGACATTCTTCACAGAAATAGAATGAACAATTCTAAAATTTATATGGAACCACAGAAGACCCAAAATAGCTAAAGCTATCATAAGCAAAAAGAACTAAACTGGAGGAATAACTTTACCTGATTTTAAATTATACTACAGAGCTATATTAACCAAAACATCATGGTACTGGCATAAAAACAGACACACCTAGACCAATGGAACAGAACAGAGAACCCAGAAACAAATTCATACATATACAGTGAACTCATTTTTGACAAAGGTGCTCAGAACATACATTAGGGAAAGGACATTCTCTTCAATAAATGTTGCTGGGAAAACTGGATATCCATATGCCAAAGAATGAAACTAGACCCCTGTCTCTTGCATACACAAAAATCAAATCAAAATGGATTAAAGACTTAACTCTGAGACCTCAAACTGTGAAACTACCAGAAGGAAACATTGGGAAAGCTCTCCAGGACATTGGACTGGGCAAAGATTTTTTGAGTAATACCTCAAAAGCAAAGCAACCATAGCAAAATGGACAAATGGAATCACATCAAGTTAAAAACTTCTGCACAGCAAAGGAAAAATTAACAAAATGAAGAGACAACCCACAGAATGGGAGAAAATATTTGCAAACTAACCATCTGACAAGGAATTAATAACCAGAATAAATAAGGAGTTCAAACAACTTTATAAGAAAAAAAATCTAATAATCTTAAAATGGGCAAAAGATCTGAATATATATTTCTCAAAAGAAGACATAAATGGCAAACAGGTATACAAAAAGGTGTTCAGCATCACTAATCATCAGAAAAATACAAATCAAGACTGCAATGAGATAAATGTATACGTACAGTCACCGCAGTTGGGCTTTTATCCAAAAGTCAGGCAATAACAAAGGCTGACAATGACGTGGAGAAAAGGGAACTTCAGTACACTGTTGGTGCAAATGTAAACGAGTACAACCACTATGGAGAACAGTTTGGAAGTTCCTCAAAAAACTACAAATAAGCCGGGCACGGTGGCTCAAGCCTGTAATCCCAGCACTTTGGGAGGCGGAGGCGGGTGGATCATGAGGTCAAGAGATCGAGACCATCCTGGTCAACATGGTGAAACCCCGTCTCTACTAAAAATACAAAAAATTAGCTGGGCATGGTGGCGTGTGCCTGTAATCCCAGCTACTCAGGAGGCTGAGGCAGGAGAATTGCCTGAACCCAGGAGGCGGAGGTTGCGGTGAGCCGAGATCGCGCCATTGCACTCCAGCCTGGGTAACAAGAGCAAAACTGCGTCTCAAAAAAAAAAAAAAAAAAAAAAAAAACCTACAAATAGAGCCATTATACAATTCAGCAATCCCACTCTTAGGTATATGCCCAAAAGAAAGAAAATGAGTGTATCAAAGAGACACCTGCACTCCCATGTTTATTGCAGCACTAGTAACAATAGCCAAGCTATGGCGGCAACCTAAATGTCCATCAATGGCTATATAGATAAAGAGAATACGGTACATATATGCAACAGAATACTATTCATCCATGAAAAAGAATGAGATATTGGCCGGGCGCGGTGGCTCATGCCTGTAATTCCAGCACTTTGGGAGGCCAAGGCGGGTAGATCACGAGGTCAAGAGATCGAGACCATCCTGGTCAACACGGTGAAATCCCATCTCTACTAAAAATACAAAAAATCAGTTGAGCATGGTGGCACGTGCCTGTAATCCCAGCTTCTCGGGAGGCTGAGGCAGGAGAATTGCCTGAACCCAGGAGGCGGAGGTTGCGGTGAGCCGAGATCGCGCCATTGCACTCCAGCCTGGGTAACAACAGCGAAACTCCGTCTCAAAAAAAAAAAAAAAAAAAAAGAAAAAAAAAAAAAAAAAAAAAGAATGAGATCTTGTCATTTGCAAAAACATGAATGAAACTGGAGGACATTATGTTAAGTGAAATAAGCCAGGCACAGAAAGACAAACTTCACATGTTCTCACTTATCTGTGGGAGCTAACATTTAAAATAATTGAACTCATGGAGATAAAGAATAGAAGGATGGCTATTAGAGGCTGGGAAGGGTAATGAGGGGGTTGATAGGAGAGTGGGGATGGATCATGGGTACAAAAAATAGAATGAATAATATGTAATATTTGCTAGCATAACAGGGTGACTATTGTAAAAAATAATATACATATATTTTTTGAGACAGCGTTTCGCTCTTGTTGCCCGAGCTGGAGTGTAATGGCGCAATCTTGCCTCACTGAAACCTCCGCCTCTCGGGTGCAAGTGATTCTCCTGCCTCCGCCTCCCAAGTAGCTGGGACTAGAAGCATGCACCACCACCACGCCTGCCTAACTTTGTTTTTTTTGTTTGTTTGTTTGTTTTTTCTTTGAGACGGAGTTTCGCTCTTGTTACCCAGGCTGGAGTGCAATGGCGTGATCTTGGCTCACCGCAACCTCCGCCTCCTGGGTTCAGGCAATTCTCCTGCCTCAGCCTCCTGAGTAGCTAGGATTACAGGCACGCGCCACCATGCCCAGCTAATTTTTTGTATTTTTAGTAGAGACGGGGTTTCACCATGTTGACCAGGATGGTCTCGATCTGTTGACCTCGTGATCCACCTGCCTCAGCCTCCCAAAGTGCTGGGATTACAGGCTTGAGCCCGGCCAACTTTGTATTTTTTAATAGAGACAGGGTTTCTCCATGTTGGTCAGGCTGATCTCGATCTCCTGACCTCAGGTGATCCGCCCACCTCAGCCTCTCAAAGCGCTGGATTACAGGCATGAGCCACTGTGCCCGGCCTTGTAAAAAATAATTTGATCATACATTTAAAAATAACTAAAAGAGCATAATTGGATTATTTGTAACACAAAGGCTAAATGCTTGATGTAATAGATACTCTATTTACTCTGTGTGACTATTATGCATTGCATGCTTGTATCAAAATACGTCTTGTACCCCATAAATATATACCACCTGCTATGTACCCACAAAACTTAAAAATTAAAATACATTTTTAAAAAATTTTTTAAAGGAATTATTCCTCCACTCCCAAACCACCTTCAGCAACTACTTCCAGGCATATCCGGCAAAAACTCAGCATTCAAAACCCTTCAAACACACCCAGCATTCAGAGTCCTCCATAATCTGACCATATCCCAAGCTTCTCATACGTTATTTCCCACCCAGCCATACCCAGGTCCAGGAAGAGCACTCTCACTAGCAACCTATGGGGCCAGCATCTTGATCTCGGATTTCCCAGCCTCTAGAGCCAGGAGAAAATAAATGACTGTTGTTTAAGCCACCAGTCTATGGCATTTTAGCAATCATTCATACACACACGCTCGGGCACACACACACGCACACACAGCATCTGCTTTGTGTCAGCCACTATACAAGTCACTTTAGATCAGGTGATCTCCATTTTACAGATGAGAAAACCGAAGCTTAGATTAAGTAACTCCCCAAGGTCACACATCTGGTAAGATTCCTAGCCAGTGGAAAACTGCCTAACATTCATTTGCTGGTACATTCAGCCAACAAACAGAGCAGCTGCCATAAGCAGAGCCCTCAAATTATTATTTGTGTGGACTACAACAAGGAAGGCAACACAGTCTCTATCCTCAGGAAACTCAGAAAGGAGGAGAGGACAGGTAGGTCATGAGTTACAGTGAGCCACAAATGCCATAAACAGGAGCCAGAGGCAAATGGCGCAGGAGAAAGGGGGAGCACTCTGACTGGGCAAATCTGGGAAGGCTTCCACAGAGGAGCTTACAAGCCGGAACAAGGTGCAAAAATGAGGGGTGCTGGTAGAGGGCTGGATCCGATGAGGGTTTCACCAACCAGACCTCTCGGGCGGTGCACCCCCAGAAAGTCAGGCTGAGGTGACACAGTGGGACCTCTCGCAGCATGATGCTGCGTTTAGGCAAAGTTGCTGGGGTCCCAAGACCCATGAGTTGCCCCCACTCCCATCTGCCCATTCCCAACTTCTCTAGGAGGCAGGAGCACAAGGAGAGGCACATGCTGCAGAGAAAGGGCGCCATGTCTTTGGGGCTGGGGCTCGGCAGAAGTTGCACTGAGCGTGGATTCCAACCCAGCAGGGTGACCTTGAAGAAGTCTCCCCGCACTGCTGGGCTTCAAAGACCTTGCCTGGGTGATGTCTGAGCACATGTGATTCTCACTCAAGCCAGGCTCTACTAGGCTGTAGCGGAGGCGGTAGCGCGTGGGGTGGAGTTTCTCTCTCTTGCCTCGCCCCGGGGGAGACTGTTTCTGATTTAGGGGGGCAGGCAGCGTAGGACCTCCTGTTCAGAGCTCTCGCACCACCGGGCCTGACCTCGGGGCGCCCGGCGGGGGCCAGGAAGGCGTTCGCGTCAGACAACCCCGGTGGGGAAGCCCCCTCTCCCGGGGCCAAACCGCAGCCTCTTGCAGCCACTCGCCCTGGCTCTGTTCGGGAGGAGGGCGGCGCTCTGCAGGCGGCTGCCCGCAACGGGGCCTGGGTCTGGGGACGAGCGTCCCCTAAGCAGCAGAAGCGGTGTGAAGGGCAGGAAAGGGGCCTTGCCGGGCTGTTACTCCTGCCGCCTGCTCCGCGGGTGGCGCCCGGGGCCGGGTGGCAGCGGGGTGTGGGCGGGGAGACGCGTCGGGTGCGGGGGCGGCCGGGCAGGCGGCGCGCGCTCGGAAGTGCCCCCGGGCGGCCTCCGCGGCAGGCGGCTCCTGTTTCCCGGCTCCCGCCCGGGCGGGCGCGGGGCAGCTGCTGGGAGGTGAGCGGAGCAGCGTTTTCCCACAGTCTGGGGCGGTGACACATGGCGCTCACACATTCCACAGCCGGCGGCCGCGCCAGGCCTGGCCGCGAGTCAAGGCAGCGCCAGGAGCTGCCGACGAGCAGGTTCCGACTTTGGCACCCGCCGCGCCGCCTTCCCGCCTTCCCCACGCCCGGCGGGGGCGGAGGAGGACGCAGAGGGGCCCGCACCGGCGGCTTAACCCTTGGACGTCTAGACACAACTTTGAGCAGCAGTTTATTGAATCTCAGTGTGTGTCTCACCCAGGTTCTGAATAACGTCGAATGCATGCCTGAATGCATGCATGCATGAATGAATGAATGAACGAATGAACGGACGCGCACACACATGCTAAAGGGAGTCCTTGCTGGCAGGCTCACACAATGCGCCCATGCAACAGCTTTGCAAAGCTCCTGACTCCCACTCTATACTTTTTTTTTTTTTTTTAGGCAGAATTTCTCTGTCGCCCAGGCTGGGGTGCAGTAGCACGATCACTGCAACCTCAGCCTCCCGGGTTCAAGCGATTCTGGTGCCTCAGCCTCCCAGGTAGCTGGGATTACAGGCTCGCACCACCTCACGTGACCAGCTAACTTTCGTATTCTTAATAGAGACCGCTTTTCTCCATGTTAGCCAAGCTGGTCTCCAACTCCTGACCTCAGGTGATCCGCCCACCTTAGCCTCCCAAAGTGCTGGGATTACAGTTGTGAGTCACCACGCCCAACCACTCTGTACATTCTTGAAAGAACCCTGACGTGAGGGGGGATGTTGGCACCCCCAGTTTACAACGAGGAAAACTGGACTCGGAGAAGTAGCTTGCTGGGGTGGCGCTGAACTTCTAGATTCAGATAGGAACCATGAAAGAGATGGGGAAGAGGGGGCATTCTCCATCATCTCCCCTCCCACCACTGGACATAGCAGGGCTGGTGGGAGTCAAGGCAGCGCTCATGCGTCTACTCCAGCCCACAACCTGGTGTGAGTGAGCATTACCTGTGCTCAGAAATCACCATTCACCTCTGAGTCTGTGATGAGGGGGCTTGCCAATCTCTGGCAGGACTCTCTTCCCCGCAACTGTTTACTGGATGGACAATGGAAACCTTGATCACAGCGAATTCTGGCAACCGTCTAACAGAAACAAAAACAATCTGAAAACTGCTTAAAAAAAATAGGCCTTCCGATTTTGGGGTGGAGAGCTGTTCCTATGAGATGGTACCGTTCTTGTATTCTGCTTCCCTTGGGCTTGGGTGTGACTCCTCATTACCTCCAGCTCTGTTACTGCATCTAACTGCAGAGGCCAGAAACATTGAAATGGGGAGCCTTCCCTCACTTCAAATCCCATAAACCAAGGAACCTGCAAAGGATCCCACAGTGAAGCTGCCCAGACCCCTGGGCACAGGAAGGGCTCTGGAAACACTGTGATGTTTCCAGAACTGCCTTCTGTACGTTGCCTTTCATTCTCACAACACCCTAATGAGGTGGGTGGTATTATTGCCCTGGCTTATAGCTAAAAGTACTGAGATTTAAAGAGGTGAAATCACTTACCTAAGGTCACATAGCTATAAATGTACTTGACCCCATGTTTGCCTAACCACCAGCCAGTACTTTGTCAACTAGGTCTCAAAGTTTAGATGCAATTCAGATTACATTCCGCATACACACCCTCTCCTCTCACCTCAGAGCACACACACACACACACACACACACACGCACGCGCCTGCGCCTGACCTTTACCTTCTCCAGGTCTAAGACCTGTCCTCTAAATGTAAAATGTTTGCTTGCAAAAACCACACCATCAAAGAAATAAACAGATAAACCACAAACCGGGAGAAAATATTCACAGAACATGTGTCTGAAAAAGGCCATATATAGAGAGAACATATAAAGAACTTTTGTCAATAATAAGAAGACAATCTAGCTTTTTTAAGGGCCAAAGACTGGACATACACTTGACAAAAGAAGCTTTAAAATAACCACAGTAAGCATTCATGAAAGCACTCAGCAGCATCAGTCACCAGGGAATGAAGTCAAAACTACCAGATACCCCTACACACCTGCCAGAATGGCTAGAATTAAAAACTGACAATGCCAGGTGTCGGAGAGAATGTGGAGCACCAGGAACTCTCATACCTCACTAACAGGAATGTTAAATGGTACAGCCACTTTAGAAAACCGAGAGTTTCTTTAAAAGCTGAATGTATACCGACCCAGTGGTATACTGGTAAATTTTTGACAATAACCTCTTCACAGAAAAGTTGAGGCTGCAGTGAGCTGTGATTGTGCCACTATACTCCAGCCCAGGCGACAGAGGGAGACCCCAACTAAACAATTAAATTAAATTAAATTAAAAACTAATGGGCTCTCCAGAAGAAAAATAAATACTACAAAGCCTGACTTGTAGCATTTTCTGATTTCTATGGTATTAAATCTCCTACCAGGGCTGATTTCAAGCTGCCCACATGGCATGACTGAAAGCAGCATTGGGAAGAGATGACCATTAGTGACTCTTGCTCACTTGTCCGGCACAGCACTGTATCTACTTCATGGCCTAGTGACCTACTGATTCATAGGCATTTACTAGGAGAAATGAAAGCCCGTGTCCACAAAACATCTCCTGCAAGAATGTTTGTAGCAGCTTTACTCATAGCTCCAAACTGGGAACAACCTAGATGACCATCACAAGACAACAGATAAATTTGCACAATGGGATACTACTTAGTAACAGAACAACTCAGATGAATCTCAAAAAGACCAAACTGTATGAAGTAAGGCAAACTTGAGAAGGGCGTCTTGTTTGCCTTTATGTAAAATCTGGACTAGTCGAAACTAACCGATGATGGTAGAAACCAGATCACAGTTGCTGGGTGATGGTGGGCATCAACGGGGAAGGACTTTCAGGGGTGAGAGAAATGTTTTGGACCCTAATATGCATTGATCAAAATGGAATCCTTACAATCAGAGCATTTCACTGTATATAAATTATATGTGTAAAAGAAAAAGGCATCACACCGAAAAAGCCTGGATTTCCCTTTATCTGGATAATCAAGATAGCTTAGAAGCAGAGGATCGCAGACCAGCTTGGGGGCTTCAAAATGACCACCTCAGCACATGGCCTCAGGGAGTAAGCTGTGTTCTTCTTACTTTCTTTTAGCAAAATCAACAGAGCATTATTTGCTTGGTTGTCCACTATGGTTACTAGGTTTCCAGCCACAGGACAGAGTAGGCGCTGAGCAGACAAAGGGCACTGAGGTCAGTCTGGCCTGGGCCAGCCCACAGCCGCTCCGCATCCCTCCATCCCCTCCTCCCTTGTTGAGGAAGCCATATTTGAGAAACTTGCAAAGTTAATCTGTTCCTAGTTATCTCCACTTTCTCCTGTTTTCCTCCACTCCTTCTCCCCTCATCCGCAACCTTCTATCCCTCTTCTACTTAAATACCCTTAGAGAGCTATATGCTAATGTTTGGTAGCCCAGGGCAGTCAGGAATCCAGGAGTTCCACTAGTCATGCAAGCCCAGAACCTAAAGTACAATAATAAATAAATAAATAAATAAATAAATAATAGAAGGGGGGAAAAAAAACTTGTCAAAGTTTACCCAGTGTGTTGAGTTTCACTTACTCTCTGAGCCTCACTTATTTTTTTAATTTCTGAAATAAGGGAAATAATTCTCAGGAGTCTATTTTAGGGATAAAATGAGAACCTGTGAAAGCATCGGCCAGTCTGAGGGACTTGGGGTTTATGGCTAGTTTCTCTCTTTATTGTAATTAATCGTTACTATAAGCATTTTCAAGCCATTCTAAAGAGAGGGTGCAGCTCTCCCAAGTCCTGGACGGCACAAGGAGCAAAGCCAGGATCCCAGCCCGGGTCTCTGCTCAGTGCTTTCCCAGGTGAAAAGCCATCTGGCCCAGGCCACTGCAGCGAACTCCACCTACTCACGTTTCCATCTCTGCAATTCTAGAAAAATAGCACAGAGGGCCAGGTGCAGGAAGGTCGAAAGGCTGTTGTCTCACACAAAAACAGCAAAATTCCTTTCACACCCTTCTACCTCCCACCCTTTAATTAGTCTCTTATGGACATAAAGTCTCCTTGACTTTCCCAAGTTTTATAAAGAATTACTTGTGGAACTCTTGGAGACCAAATGTAAGGCACTTGTAAAACTTCACATAATATACAGAGTTTCCTTTTGCTTTTCCGTATTTTATTCACACACACTTTCCCTTAACATGTGCCAGTCATTCTCTAGCCGCTCCCCACCCCTCCCACCCTTGTAACTTCATTCTCCTTCACACACTCTGCCGGAAAAATGACTGTTTCCAAGGCCCTCCAAAATATTTTGGGCTACTCTCCTTAATTGCCTTGCTCCTCAGAGTTTACGAGCTTCAGTCTTCTTTGTTATTTGCGGCAGGTCTCACTCTGCTGCCCAAGCTGGAGTGCAGTGGTACCATCACAGCTCACTGTAGCCTTGACCTCCTAGGCTCACATGATCCTCCCAGGCTCACATGATCCTCCCACTTCAGAGTTTATGAGTAACTAGGACTATCGGAGCATGCCACCACCCCTCGCTAATTTTTTTATTTTTTTATTTTTTGAGAGATGGGGTTGTATTATGTTGCCCAGGCTGGTCTCAAACTCTGGCTCAAACTCCTGCCTCAGCCTCCCAAAGTGCTGGAATTGCAGGCATGAGCCACCACACCCGACCTGACCTTCTTTTTTGACTCTTCGGTGTTCCCCAGACAACAGTACTGGGGAACTGATAATAGTACTGTCTTATCTCTGTGCATTTCTCCTGCTGTCTCCCCCACATCCCCTCAACCTTCACACAGTACCCACCCTTCAGAACTCGGCTCAAAGGCCAGCTCCTCCATGAAGCCTTCCCACGTCTCCCATGAGAAGTGCACTCTCCCATCCTCTGAGCCCTGTGCCACTTTTCTAAGCCTCTTTGCTGTGGCACCATCCCTGTCTCTCTCCTTTGTATATAAACAGGCTGGAAAGTTGTTAAGTTAATGGGCAAATGGATGGAGGGAGGGATGGGTGAATGGTTGGAGGAATGGAAGGATGGGGGGGATGGATGAAAGGGTTGAGGGATGAATGAATGA
Organism: Saimiri boliviensis; assembly: GCF_048565385.1. Lineage (NCBI taxonomy): Eukaryota > Metazoa > Chordata > Mammalia > Primates > Cebidae > Saimiri > Saimiri boliviensis. Next base: position 82,217,132 of record NC_133456.1, read on the forward strand.
ATATAATCAGCCATGCATGCATGTAATGTATATGAATTGTTGAGTGGATAGACAGATAATAGGCAGGCAACATTTTCTAGAGCTACTATATAAGATATTCTCACACTCTGAGTTTCAACATCATGTTAATGTATTTACTTGTTCAATGTTTATTCAACAGTTTTTGTTTCTTTGCCATCCATCCCCAATCTGATGCAGGGTACAGGTATTTGGGAATATGTAGGCTGGATCCCAAGTTGTGTGCAGTCAATGTTTATGGATAACAAAGAGCTAAATACATTTTATTTTGTTCCCAAGCTGAAGCCTGATGAGTTTTTACTAGCATTCAAAAGTGGATGTCAATATATTTATTTCTTGCTTCTGCTTTTTGATTCCCAGCTGAGTGGAAGGTTAACCAGTCCAACTGCTCATGTTTCAGAAGAGGAAAGCAAGGTCTGGAGAGGGAACGTGGCTTGCCCAAGATCAGAGGTAGAGGGAGATTAAAACTCTCGGGTTTGACTCTCAACTCTTTGCTCTGTCCTTGACACCTTAAAACTTAAAGTCAAAGATCTGGCTTATCCATTATAGGTACATTTCAAACTTTGATGAAAAGCAGGGAGGTTTGGGAAGAAAATCCAAGACTTCTCTGGAGAGAGTTAAGATTTCTGCATTATAGATTCATTCTTTGTTTTACATCATTACATATAAGACCTTCACTTTCCAAGGTCTCATTTGTACAATGAAGAGAAAACTGCTATTCCCCTGACTCCTTCCAAGTGCCTCTGGAACATTCTAGAATTGTATTTCCACAGTTAGCTTTGCTCTGATTTGGGAAAAGAAGAATTGAAGACTTTTGTGCTGTCGGCTCTGACTTCCCTCCTTAGCAGCATTTCTAACATCCACTTGGACATGGCAACAGTGTGAAGAACTCTTCTATGAACAGACCAATAATTAACCCTTTCTCTGCTCTGGTGATGTAACTACTTTCCGTAGTGTTTATGGAAGAACAAAATGCCCACACAACCTCTGTGCATGACTAATTTTTCTGACAACCTGGCTCTGACTTCTCCATCCCAAAATACAACTCAACAACACTTTCCAGAAATTTCTAAAATTTCTTTGACCCAAGATTTCCAGAAATACCTACAGTTCTGTTTTTGTATTATAATTTCTTGATGACCGTGGTTCAAAACCTTAGCTTCCAGCCAGGCGCGGTGGCTCAAGCCTGTAATCCCAGCACTTTGGGAGGCCGAGGCGGGTGGATCACGAGGTCAAGAGATCGAGACCATCCCGGTCAACATAGTGAAACCCCGTCTCTACTAAAAATACAAAAAATTAGCTGGGCATGGTGGCACGTGCCTGTAATCCCAGCTACTCAGGAGGCGGAGGTTGCGGTGAGCCGAGATCGCGCCATTGCACTCCAGCCTGGGTAACAAGAGCAAAACTCTGTCTCAAAAAAAAAAAACAAAAAAAAAAAACCTTAGCTTCCTCCTTTTAAAAATACCATTATCAGGCCGGGTGCAATGGCTCATGGCTGCAATCCCAGCACTTTAGGAGGCTGAGGCAGGAGGATCACCTGAGGTCAGGAGTTTAAGATCAGCCTGGCCAACATGGTGAAACCCTGTCTATCCAAAATACAAAATTTAGCCGGGCATGGTGCATGCCTGTAATCCCAGCTGAGACAGGAGAATTGCTTGAACCTGGGAGGTGGAGGTTGCAGTGAGCTGTGATCATACCATTGCACTTCAGCTTGGGCAACAAGAGTAAAACTTCCTCAAAACAAACGAACAAACAAAAACCCATTATCTGTCTCAAAACTCTAAATAACAAAGGGCACAACTTATCTATGCATCATAAATGCAGCTAGCAACTATTCAGGGGCACTAAAAATTTTTTTTTTTTTTTTGATTGTTACTTTCCCCTCGCAAATTCACAGATTACAGGAAGAAAGCAGAAAAAGAGTCAGAGAATGAGGGGCACGAGGGACGGCGTCTCTGCAAGAACTCGGCCTCTTCCCCGAGTGCCCAAACAGCAATTAAGACTGGTGAGCCAATCCAAAATGTGTCCTGCTTTTATGAATTTCCCATCAATACCCAAAACGCCAGAAGTTTCTTTTCAAATTAAAAAAAAAAAAAAAAAAAGAAAAGGAGAGAGAGGGAGAATGTGAGGGAGGAAGAAAAGAAGAAATCCAAACAGTAGACAAAAACGAGGCGGCCGTGGCTCCCACTCCAGCTTGTGAAGCCTCGACAATGGGGAGAAATCAATGCCCAAAACCACAAGGCAGCTTTCAGACACCTCTTGACCCTGTCACTTCCTGGGTAATTAAGAGGCACTACAGTTCCGTGTCACTGTCAGGGGCTGAATGTATATCGATAGATAGATATATATGTTCTTAAAAGATTCTTTTTCTGCAGGCTTGGTCAGGATCCTGCCAAAGAAAAGGGGGAGAAGAAAGGCATTTTGTCCAGAGTGCACTGAAAGGAAACATGAAAGGAGAAACCTAAATTTTTCAGCACAGTCTGCTCCTGACATGGGAAAATGGCGCAGACAAGAATAGATGGCTTGTTTGCCGTTGCTTTTTTTTTCTTCCTTCCCTTGACAGATTATCTCTGTGAATGGGGTATAGGCAGCAGGGCACCCCCTCCCTCTCTGTGTTCTTCTTCAGATACCTTAAGAACATGAATGCAAAGCCTGGGGTCTACATGACAGGCTGAGTCAATGCCTGGCTGCATGGGGCTTTAAAGGGGGCCGCCTTCCTTCTGAGGGCCTCAGTTTCCCTAAATGAGAGAAATTAGACTAAACCCACTCGGGAGCCTTTTCCAGGGCTGGCATTCACTGAGACCATGAGAAATGTTTTTTTTCTTCTGACCCTACCCAGGAAACAGAGGAACACAGAGTACCAGGTAAGCAGAAGTGGCCTCCCCACCCAAGCCTGTAAAATACCAGCAACCAAGGCCACTAGGAGAAGTCCGGACCAATCCACCGGAGAGAGGAAACCTCTAAAGATGCTTTGCCAGCTCCGACCCTGATGGTTCTTGTCTGTGGGGCCCCACTTACAGGGTTGAGCACAGTCTGCTTTGTAAATGAATGCAAGCCCCATGTCCACCATGGACTGGGAGCTCCCTGACCCACAGCCCTCGGTGATTATCCCAGCATCCCTCCCAGGGCCAGCAGCAAGCCTGGGCCCTACACAAGAGGTGCTCGGTGAATGTTTATTAAGCCAACATCCAACTTTAACGATGCAGCAGGGAGAAGGAAGCTTGTTCTCACCGGGTGCCTCAGTGAATCACTTTCACATAAAACTGAGAGTTTTCGTTCAGCAAACCAGTCCCTTTCCTAAGTCTTAGGTAACACGTTTTAGTCCTGGAGGGCAAGAACACAGTTCTGTCATCTCTCTATGCCCACTACTAGCAGTGACATGGTGTACAGACTAATAAAGTTTTGAGGGAAGGAATGGACGATGTCACACACTGAGATCTTCCTCCTGGGTCTGCCACCTGGCCCTCAGCATAGGGGCGGGTGTATATAGTGATGCCCCCAGAACACCTGTCAGTGTGGCACTCTGATACCCTGAGATGAGTGGCATTCTCTACATGGTATGGCAGGGCTGTTACAAGCACGTGGCCCATGTGCAAAACACCCTGTATGTCACATTGGCTGTCACGGCAAAGAGGCCCCTATCACTCTTGGAATATCAAAAGGATAAAGACACTAGTAAACGGGAAAGAGGAAATACACTTATCTAGAGGAAAAGTACAATATAAATTTACTATCACAATAATATGTTTATAACTAGGGTGAAGCTTATCTTGATGTCCTCTCTCACTCACTGGATAGGTGCTGTGTTTTATAGCATCGGGCTGGGCTCCGGAAGCTGGCTCCCAAAAACCTGGGCTTCCTCTGCAACCTCTGCATGAAGAAGAGGCACCAGTTAGTGTGAGCCATCACGGGTAAGAACAGGCTTTCCCTAGGTACAGAAAGATCACGGTTACCTTGGCCTCTTGGCCGGCTGAAAACCCTTTCATCTGTTCTCACAGTGGCTTGAGGGACAAAAGGGCAAGTATTACCAGCCTTAGAGCAGCTCAGTGGCTACGGGGCCCTGGGGATATGGCTATGGCTACTGCAACTAAAGAACCGAGTTCATTTTATGACATTCTTTTCATATATACTTTAAGTTCTGGGGTCCACGTGCAGAATGTGCAGGTTTGTCACATAGGTATACATGTGCCATGGTGGTTTGCTGCATCCATCAACCCGTCATCTACATCAGGTATTTCTCCTAATGCCATCCCTCCCCAATCTCCCCACCCGCTGCTATCCCTCCCCTAGCCCCCTACCCCTAACAGGCCCCGGTGTGTGATGTTCCCCTCCCTGTGTCCATGTGTTCTCATTGTTCAACACCCACTTATGAGTGAAAACACATTTTATTACATTCTAATTAATTTAAACAAATTTAAATAGCTGCATGTGTCTGGTTGCCACTGTCTCAGACAGCATAGCTCTAAACCCATCCCCATCATCTAAAAAATGTGTAGAACTTAAAGTATTTGGGGACGTTGTAAAGCATTGAAAAATCTGAATAAGACAACAGACAAACCAACTAAAAGAAGGAAGAGGCCTCTTAAGTCTCACTTGGAGACCACCCAGGACTGTATTTTCAAAGTCTATTAGTGCCTGCCCGGAGTTGGTGGCAGAGCCTATCCTGAATTAGCTGCTCACGCCCCCACAGGGAGGCCTCTTCCCCCCGACTGCGCTCTGGCACCCATGCCCCTGTGCAGCCCCCACCCTAGCACTGAAGACGAGGCTTGTTCGCGGCAGCTCTGCCAGACTGTGAGCTCACAGGGGACAGAGACTGGCTTTACCTGTCATTGAATACCTCCCTCTCTCCAACTCCCAGCTGAATGCCAGTGACACAGCAGGTGCTCAAAAGAGGGTTGTTTTGAACGGAATTCCCAACATTTAATTCAGAGGTTGTTATGATCATAAGATGGGGTCTCCTATGGGCTGCATGTTTATGTTCCCCTCATATGTTGAAGCCTAATCTCCAGTGTGATGGCATTTGTGGGAGGGGTGGCTTTGGGAGATAATTAGGTTTAAATGAGTTCATGTCCCATGGTAGAATGAGTGCTCTCATAAAAAGAGGAAGAGACCAGAGCCCCCACCTCTCTGCCATGTGAGGATACAGTGCGAAGGTGGCTTTCTGCAAACCAGAAAGAAACCCCTCCTCGAACACCAAATCAGCACCTTGATCTGGATCTTTCCTGCCTCCAGAACTGTCAGAAATCAATGTTTGTTGTTTAAGCTAGGATATTTTGTTACAGCAGCCTGAGCTAACTAAAATAGGATCTTTGAAAGCGGTAGCGTTTGACATCGGCTTTTTGACATGCACTCATTAAAGATTCTTTTAAAAAACCAAAAAGACGTTTTACTAAGTATGTCCCTGGGAACTATGGGACCAAGAAAGTGTCAGTCCCTGCTCTAAAGAGGACCCAACATAGTGAGAGAAATGACCAAGTACAGAAGTAATTATAACTCCAGACATAAAGTGATGTGTTCCATTTGAGCAATGCAGATGGAGTCCTTGGAAACTTCAGAGAAAAGGGATGGGTCACTGCTAAAATTAGTAGGGAAGGAAACAGGAGGGGACAGCTTCCTGGAGAAAGTGGGGCATCTGAGCCAGGCCTAGAGGGACTGGGCGGATGAGCTTGTGCAGAAAGGAGACTGGGACGAGAGCAAAGAGCAGAGGCTGGCGGGCAGGAAGTCAGGGGAAGGAGAGGAGGCGTCTGGGGATAGTGGCGAGTCCAGCCTTTTACACAGCAGCGCTGCTGTACAGTGAAGCTGGAAAGCAGCTCTGCTCTGGCTGAAGCACTCATACTAAGTGTCCCCCCAAACCTCATCCTGCCCTCCCCCCACCCAAAGCTCCTTGGAGTTCATGTTTAAAACTATAAGGAACTGGAACACTTTGTATTTCTAGTCCTTTTCCCTGCCACCTGCAATGGATCCCCCAGTCCCACCCCTTTCACAAGGAGTGAGGATGGACAGCTGGACAACCAGTGTGGCCTCCCACATGGCCGTGGGAAGGGCTGGCCTGTCTGCTCTCCTCACTCTCTTCCGCCCGCTGTGAAATCCACATCAGCTGGAGATGCCCAAGAGATCTGTTTCCATCTGTTCTGGGCATGGCTGGTGAGAAAGCCTCAGGATGGGAGAGGCCAGCCCAGGAAAGGGGGGGCAGGGTAAGAGCCCACTGCAAAGGCATGTTCAGCCGATCCTGGGAACAGCTGCCCAGCCGTGGGGCCAGGAGGCTCCCTGCTTCCCAGCAGCTCTCAAATCACCCATTTTGTAGCCTGCCTGCTAATGATGCAATTAAGTTCATCAGAAAGCATCTGTTCCGAATGATAGGCTCACTGCTCTGAGAGAAGCTCGTCAGAGTCAGAGGACTTGGGTGGCCAAGCAACTAGGACTCTTGATGTTCCCAAGAGCCTCAAAACTACCCCTTCGGACTTTATCCAACCACCTTGAACTACACCAGCAAGTGTCCTCCGAGCCCTCAGCCAAGACCTCAGGAAGGAAGTTCATTCAGGGCTGTGCAGCTCTTCGCAAGCACCAGGGCTCACTGCCACCAGAACCCCTTGTGAGCTCCCCACAGCAATATGAGAATGGACACGGGATACAGTTTCGGGCAAACACTAGATGAGCAGCTGTGGTATTCAAGCACAGTTGCCTCCAAAGGTAGGGCTGGAGGCAAAGGTTCATATGCAGGTGGTGTTTATTTAGGTGGTGACCCCAAGGAGCAGCAGTAAGTTATAGTTTAAGAGTGAAACCAGGAATAGGGGAGAGCCAATAAAAAATGATGCATTCCTGATGCAGCTTCCACAGGAGAAACCAGTGTTCAGTTCCTTGGAAACTTTGAAAGAACGTGTGGAAGGCATCTCAGAATGGCCCACCCGACAGTTGAAAGGGGGAAGCATGCAGCCATAGGTTCCTGCGTTCTGTTGGTCAACGGTAGCGCCATGGGTGATAACCCTGTGCAGTTCTAGGATGCGCAGTGGTAAGTGTCAATATCACAGCGGCAGAAAGGCCCAGGACCAGGAAGTGAGAGACATGCGGTGTGGGCCCAGGTTAAGGTGCTTCGCCTCCGTGAAGCTGCTCAAAGTCTGTGAGCACCTGGCTTTTATATTCCGGCTGGAATAAGAGGCAGCCTGAAGAGGAGCTTTCCAGAAACCTGTAGAGTGTTGGGTCTGCTTCTACCATGTGTCTCCCTGGAGTCCAGGGCACAGGCTAAATCTGCTTGAGGCTTGCTGCTTGCCAAAATCTGTATTAGTTTCTGATTGCTGCTCTAAGAAATTACTAGAAAATCAGTGGCTTAAAACAACATTAATATATTATTCTACAGTACTGGGGTCAGAAGTCCAATACAGGTCTCACTGGGCTAAAATCAAGGTATTGACCAGGCTCTATTTCCCTCCTAGAGGATCCAGGAAAGAATCTGTTGTCGTGTCTTTTCCAGCTTCTAGAAGCTGCCTGCATTTCTTGGTTTGTGGCCCCTTTCTCTATCTTCAAAGCCAGCAATGGCCACTTGAGTCTTTCTCATATTACATCACTCTGCCTCTTCTGCCTCTGTCTTTTATTACAAGGATCTTTGTGATTACACTGGGCCACCTTAATAATCCAGGATAGTTTCCCCATCTTGAGGTCAGCTGATTGGCCAACTTAATTCTGCCTTTATTCCCTTTTGCCAATAACATAACTTATAACATACTCATTGGTTGTAGGGATTGGGCTGTGGATGTCTTTGCGTTACCGTTATTCTGCCGACCATAGATACTGTTCTGCCTTTCTTTGGAAAGAAGAGCTCATCATTTACATGATTAATCGGGGCTGACTTTTTACACTCCTTGGAGCCAGGAAGGAAGAATCTGCTTGTCCCTGAAGCTGTCCCTAGGATCCCACAGGCTCCTGGCACAGCAGCCTGCTCTGTCAAGGACAATTAAGCCCAGTAAAGCTCCAGGTCAGCTTGACATCATGGGAAGAGCCTAAACTTCACAGAAGAAGCAGCTGAGCTCCTATCCCAACTCACCAATTAGCTAGTGGTGAGATCTACAGCAGGTCACTCAACTTTTCTGAGCCTCCTTTCTCCCATCTGTATAGCAAGGCTAATGCCCTAGGGGGCAATCAGGATTAGAAATCACTTTTTCTACCATGAAAAAAAAAAAACTTGTTGAAGTCTATGTGACTGGCACAAGGATAACTACCCCCTCCCCTCATTAAGCTTGCATTTTGGTTGGGCCTAGCATGTGGAAAGTCCTCAGAGAGCCCCTGGAACACAGATACTCAACACATTGAAAACATCTTCAGAGCTCTCAAGCCTGCAGTTCTCAAGAAAATAATACTACATCTTAGTTATTGATTGATTTATCATACACAAAATTAAGCATAACCGTTATTTGACTTGATCCTCACAACAATAATCCAGGGATAGGACAGATATGAACCCTTCCCTGGTTTTTCCTGCAGCCACAGTGAAACCCTATGTCCAACCCAAGCACCCTCCGTCACGTAGACCAGGTCACCTCCTGTTCTGTTTCCATCCTTGTGTGTTAAGGTTAAAAACAAAAACAAAAACAAACAAACAAACAAAAACAATTAAACGGCGCTTTTCTAGCACTGCAGATGCAGTAACATATTTATACCGTGTTCTCACCTGGCATATTTGGAGGTGGAGGAGGGTGGGGAGAATGTTTGTACTTCCGTAGCCCAGGCTGTTAGCATGCATGTTTTCTCGTCTCTCTCCCCTGCAAAGCTGTGAACTCATCACCTAGGGATAGCAGATCTTACTCAGGAGGTCCCCACAGCAAGACCCAGGGAGGAACTTTGCCAGTATTTAGCAGCCCTTGGGAAGCACTTGCTAAATCCAACCCCCTCACCCATCCCAGTCTCTTGATGGAGGAGAATCCTAGAGAGTCCGCATCGGAAGTCTCAGGTGGCTATCCCATGCAAGACAGTCTCTCGAAGGCTCTATTGTTATACTCAGGTTGGCAACGAAAAGCTTCCGTCAGCTGGCCCAAGGATCCAAGTGACACCAGCTGGTCCCCAACCTACAGAGTGATCATGAGGACGTCTGTAAACTGGCATCTGACAGTTCCCTATTCCCCATCTCCAGTTCCTGGAAGGCGAGCTACAACCTAACAGTGCCAGGGAGGGGTGGCTTGATGAGGAAGGCAGTTGTCCCTCACTGCCCGATTGCCCAGCGCGTGCCTCTGCCTCCCTTTCCCACACTCTGCTGCTTTGCTACCGGGGAGCCTGAGCTCAGCTTGTCAGGCCTCCCAGGCTCAGCAGGCAGGATGCCATAACTCTCAAGAATAAAGAAAACATTTTAGAGTCTGACAAGCCCAACATTTACATGTCTGTTTTCAGAGAAATACCCATGTTGGGGGAATAATCCTCTTTTTTCTGCCCTCCTCCCATCCAGCCCAAAGTGGGAAAACATTCTTGACATAGTTGACTGAAAGGGATTTTTCAAGAGAAAAATACTGCCCAGGCCCTGTGATTTCAGGGACTTAGTGTGAAAAGCACCCAAAGGAAGGTGATAGAGTAAAGAACAGAAAAGAGAAAAATCCTCTTTAGTTAAATACATTGTTGATCTTAAAGTGGACAGTGCATTAGCTTTTGTCTCTAGTCTCCAGAAATAGACATGTCGGTGCTCTACTTAACAAGGCATGATTTCTACACTAAGAGCAGAGCCTGAGCTTTTCTAGGACCACGGATTGGAGGATAGTAAATGGGGAAAGTCCAGAGCCCAGAGGCACTGGGCAGAGGAGAGAAACACAGGATTTCTCTCTTTGGACCATCTTATGCTGGGAGTTAGGTTTATCCAGATACTAAAAGACTCTGAATTTGGAAGAGAAAAAATACATTTCACCTCATATTTGGGAAGTCCTGCCTCACTCTTAGGGAAGTCCTCTCTGATCTGCTCTGAGCATTCAAAGTAAATTGAGGAAAGGAATCCTGGAGAAAGGCCAACCAGGACAACTTGTTCTGAATCACTAAAGTTTCTGTCTTAAGCGATGATTTCTACAAAAGCCAACTCTATTCTCATCTCTTAGGTTGGGAAGCTGATGAACCTGTAAGCAATAAGGACCTTCTGATGAGATAGACTTTGCTACCATTGTTCCAAAGAAGGTAAGCCAGTGCCCAAGAAAGCAATGGAGGATTGAGGGGCTGGTCCAGGCAGATGTAGCAAAAGGCAATTTTAAAGCTTTTAAGACAATGTGGGCATGCCCAAGATAATCAGCATGCATCCATCCATCCAACAGTGGAATGCTTATGTTGCCCAGTGCCCTGTATTAGGTGGTGATTTCCTTCAACCTTGAGAGGGCATATAAGACCACAAAGCCTGGAAAGGAGATATGATAGACCTCCAGAAATTTAGAGACCACAGTGAGTGTGAATGGACTGACCATGGTTGAGCCATGAGAGCATCTCAGTACCAACTCCAGAGGCAAGGCCCCGCACGTGGTGGTGGAGGCAGGTGGTCCAGGACACCCTGGATGCTCAGAGAACTTCCTGTGGGCCAAGCCCAAAATGGCACAGGCTGAGGCAGTACATCCTGCATGTCCACCAAGAGAACAGTTTCCAAATGACGCCATGGGGAAGGAGCCGGCAGGAAAGGACCCTCTTCTCTGAGGAGCTGGGGAGCTCGCCATCTGAGCCTGGGCCAAGGAGAGGGAACACCTGGCAGCACCCAGTGCCCAGAACAAAGGAGCCTGTGTCAGGGCCTCTGGGACAGGGACCAGGAGAGGCCAGAGGCATGAGGCCCAGGTGAGACTTGCACTGCACAGGGACCATCCGGACATGCCCTCGAGCCACTGCAAAGAACTGTCATCTAATTGCTGGAAAGCAGAGGGCCGGGCTGGGGCAGACTTGAAAGGGAAGCCTTGAGAAAAGAAATGGAGGGAGGCAGGAAAACATTCTTTGAAAGAATGGTAGCAAAGTTCATCTCGTAAGAGGGGCCTTGTTGCTTACCAGATTATCAGCATCCCAGCCTAAGAGATGGGGATAGAGTTGGCCTCTGTGGAAATCATCTCTTAAGACAGACTCATTAATAATTCACTCTAGTTGGCCTTTCTCTAGGAATCCCCACACAAATTAACCTCCGGGAGGTGAAGGTTGCAGTGAGCTGGTCAGAGAGGACCTCCCGAAGAACGAGGCAGATATTTGGGAAGTGAGACCAAAGACCTCGCCTTCAAGAAGAGACATTCCCTCCTGCTCCCCATTAATCCCACAGTCTGCAACAAGCTGAGATAAAAGGGGCCAAGAAACCAGCCAGGGAAGGGCTGCTACATTCCTTGAAGCTCTTCATCTTTAGTTCTTATCCCAAACGTGTGGCAAAAAAAAAAAAAAAAGAAAGAAAGCTTCCCACCACATTTATGCCTTCTGCCAGTAAAAGACTTATTTCAAAAATGTCTCTTAGATGCACTGCAGAGTACATCATACAAAATGCATTTGGCCCTCTTACCCTGGGTTTCACTCTGGGATTTCTCTATAAGCATTTAGATTTCCTTCTGCATGATCCAAGCTAAGGCTTGAAGGGAAGCTTGCAATCAGCTGACAGTGAGGAGCGGCGGGTAGACAGGACCTCAGAGAAGGGGGAGATCAGTGTCTGGGTGGGATGTCCAGCCCAAATTCTGACTCCCAAAAGGAGAGCATCAAGGCCCAGAAGCATTCAAGCAGAGGGCGGCAGAGATGAAAACGCACCCCACACCAGCACCATCTGCCTCACCGCCACCCTCAACCCTAACTTAACCACACTGTTCTGCTCGGGGCTGAACTGATTAGTCATTCACAATGCTTAAGTCATTAATTCAGGAAGGAAGCCACGCTAGCTGCTTCTTCTCGCTGGGAGTTTGCTGCCGTTGCAAAACAGATGAGTAATCAGACATTCCGGGAGCCCTCGTTAAGCCCATTGCCAAGAAAGGTGTCTTGCAGCTCATTTGCTGGTGGGGAAGCCACGCTACAGGCCCTGAGTCACGCTGGATCCAGGCGAGGGCAAGGCTAAGCCTGCCTGAGTGCAACATTGCATCACCGAGATCCGCGACCGAGAGGCTCACCCGGCCACCAGGCTCCGCGGACCTCACCCACAGTCCGAGCTGGGGGGTGCTCTGCTGCTGCCGGGTCTAGGGGAGACTCAAGGGGTCAGAGACAGATATCCTGGGAGGGACACCAGGTACCAGATAGAGTCTTATGTCCTTATATGACAAGTGCTAAAAGTGAGGCCTCTCACAAAGGCAGTGACACTTGCCGAGTCAAACCTAATTCCAACAGACTGAGGATAGAATTTCCTCTCAGTTTTGTGTCCCCAGCACTTTTCACTGCACCAAATTACACTGGGTAACATCAAAGGCTTAACTGTTGAGGAATCATGTGAATGGCAACATAATGAAAACCATCCAATGTCCAGCAACAGGCAAATACTTTAGAAAATTGTGGTCAAATCCAGGTGCGGTGGCTCACGCCTGTAATCCCAGCATGTTGGGAGGCCGACACAGGAAGATCACCTGAGTCTGGAAGTTCGAGACCAGCCTGACCAACATGGAGAAACCCTGTCTCTCCTAAAAATACAAAATTAGCCTGGCATGGTGGTACATGCCTGTAACCCCAGCTACTCGGGAGGCTGAGGCAGAAGAATCGCTTGAATCCAGGAGGCAGAGGTTGCAGTGAGCTAAGATCGTGCCACTGCACTCCAGCCTGGACAACAAGAGCAAAAACTCCATCTGAAAAAAAAGAAAGAAAGCAAGCAAATTGTGGTCAAATAAAATGGAATGCTAACCATCCATCTAAAACAGATTGTTACGACTTTACATTCTGATACATAGCTCTTCAGGATACGGTTTTTTGTTTTTGTTTCTGAGGCTGAGTTTCACTCTTGCCACCCAAGCTGGAGTGAAATGGTGTGATCAGGGCTCACTGCAACCTTTGCCTCCCGGGTTCAAGCGATTCTCTGCCTAAGCCTCCGGAATAGCTGGAACTACAGGTGCACGCCACCACGCCTGGCTAATTTTTGTATTTTTAGTAGTGATGGGGTTTTGCCATGTTGCCAGGCTGGCCTTGAACTCTTGCCCTCAAGATCCCCCTGGATCCACTGTGACTCAGGGCCTGGTCTTGAACTTCTGGTGTGCCTCGGCCTCCCAAAATGCTGAATATGGTTTTTAAGAGCAAGAAAGCAATTTATGGAAACAATATGTATGGTGCTTTACCGTTTGAAGGAGGGTCTCTCTCTCACACACACATATACTCCATAACACCTAGTATTCTGAAGGGCTGCTAGGGCTGGCACTAGTCATGCTAGTTATTATCAGAGTGTGCATTCTCCAGCCAGTGCCCTTAGTCGAGTTTTCAAGGGTGCCTCTAACTCATGACCACTGAGGCTGCCCAGCCCCATTTCCCTGTGCCCCTCCTCCACCCAAGTAAGTCTCCGTGCCTGAATGTCCAAGTGCTCAGGAGCCTCTGTGTAAGCAAAGCTGTGGGAGAAGCCCCTTGGTGCCCACTTTTCCCACTTCCCTTAGTGTCAGACAACGGAGGCTGAGCCGGGCAGCTTGCCTGAGGTCACAAAGGGACAGCCCCAGGAAGAAAACGCTTGCTGCGTCTGTGTCTTAAAGCTTTCATTCTTTCTGAGTTGTCTGTTCACACATAAAGAACCCCTGAGAGGAATCACACCTTGAGCTCAATCAGCCACCACCTCATTATTTACCCACCAGCCTCTCCGTAGGTATTAACTGACACCCAGGGGACAGCAAAGACCTCAGGGGAGGACTGGATTGCTCACAGGTCCTCCAGACAGCTGCAGGGGACAAACTGCTCCCAGCTCCGACTCCAGGCCCAGGGAGGAGGAGGCATCTGAGATGTGTCCGGTTGGCCTGTAGAGAGAACAGCGACCCTGGCTAGGACTGAGTCCATATCCATCCACCATCCCTCGGGTCACCTAGAAAAGTTGCTTCAGGAACTCCTAATATCATTGTCTACCTCCCAAGGAGTTCACATCGACATACACCTTTCCATCTTATGGATCAGGAAACTGGGGCTCAGAGAGAAGAAGGGAGTGATGGAACTTGGTTTAGAGCCGAAGTCTCCTGCCTGCATTCCAGCTGTTTCCATCCACGTCCATGTCAAATGGCGTGTGGAACTACTAGAAGCAGCGTCCTGTCAATGTGAGTTGACTAAGTGGAGGAAATTCTACCATGGTGCTTAGAAAGATTGGGACTCTCATGATTTAGGGTATAAATATTTGCTGTCTGTCTAAATGGGAAAAAGAACAGGGTAGTACCGCGGGGACACTAGGGCCTCCTAAGGAAACATACACACTAGTTTAGGGTGATCAATCAGGTAAAACTATTTATGGACTATTAATGAAACATGAGGATCCCCCGCCGCCTGAGTTCTTTGCTTGGTTTCAGGCTAACTCTTATTTTGATACCCACTCCTAAGTTTCAAGACTTCCCCCTCCCACCTCCTTCTCACAGCCACATCACCACCACCTACCACCGTATTTTAATTCCTCATTTTTCTTTCTCTCTCTCTCTTTTTTTTTTTTTTTTTTTTTTTTGAGACAGAGTCTCCTTCTGTCACCCAGGCTGCAGTGCAGTGACGTGATCTCTGCTCACTGCAACCTCTGCCTCCCAGATTCAAGTGATTCTCCTGCCTCAGCCTCCTGAGTAGCTGGGATTACCGGCAGGCACCACCACGCCCAACTAATTTTTGTATTTTTAGTAGAGATGGGGTTTTATTCACCAGGTTGGCCAGGCTGGTCTTGAACTCCTGACCTCTGGAGATCCGCCGACCTCAGCCTCCCAAAGTGCTGAAATTACAATCACCGCACCCGGCCCTTATTCCCCATTTTTCTGTCCACCCTCCCTTTACCACCATCACAAATCTCTCCTAGGACAGACTGGGCTTGCCTTCATATTGACCACACATAGTTATGCTAGGGACACTCTTTCCTTTTGAGGTCCTTTCCTCTCTTATTGATGTGCTTATTAATTAATCAAATGTTTACTGAACACTCACATGCAAGACCCTTTACTAGTGTCACTGCATATAAATAATCATTGAAGGCTGGGCACAGGTGGCTCACCCCTGTAATCCCAGCATTTTGGGAGGCTGAGGAGGGTGGATCACCTGAGATCAGGAGTTCGCAACCAGCCTGACCAACATAGTGAAACCCCGTCTCTACTAAAAATACAAAATTAGCCAGGCGTGGCGCATGCCTGTAATCCCAGCTGCTCAAGGGACTGAGGCAGGAGAATTGCTTGAACCCAGAAGGTGTAGGTTTTGATGAGCCGAGATCATGCCATTGCACTCCAGCCTGGGCAACAAGAGTGAAACTCTGTCTCAAAATAAAATAAAACAAAATTTTTTTAAAAATCATTGAAAATTACAGTTTGGTATATCCTTCCTAAGAACCAAAGAGGAAAAGTTATTCTAAAGAATCCTAAAATGAAATAACTCCTAAGCAACAAGGATAGCAGTAAAAAGCTTGAGTCTTTATTAATGCCTTATTATTATTATTTATTAATTATATTCCTCCAGCTGAAATCTTCCCCCAGTCATTAACATGGAATTGATAGATGGCTACATTTTCCTGTCTGATGTTTTTAAACTACATTAAGAGCCATGGAGTTTGAATTTCACATGCATTTGTTTCTGGGTCTTGGGTCTTTTTGTTTCTTTCTTTCTTTCTTTTTCTTTTTATTCCTGAAAGAAAATAAATGAGGTTCCAAACTTATAAGGCTTAACAGTGAGGTGCTTTTTAAAAAGTGAATCATTTTTCAGTTCTCCTTCGCTAATCTCTGTTGGTAACATTAATTATGAGTTTGTGCAGTGTGCCCCAAGGCGAGCTCGGCTTTCCCAGGACAATTAAAGTTACTTAATTATTAAAAACTATGTGTGCTGCTGCCCAGAGAGAAAGAGGCAGCCAGGCCCGGCTCCCGCAGGCCCCCACAGGAGTGACTGGACACTGTGGGAACTGGACGCCTTTCCTTCACCATTGCCACCCTTTCAGTATAATCGATGAAAATCCCCTGCACCGCCACAGCCGCTCCCACCTCAGCATTAGTGATTTAGAGACGGCTCAGCACGGAGTCCAGCCTGCCGGCTCCTCCTCGGCCTGGGATGGGAGAGGGGCCCTGGACCCTGGAGGCGGAGGGAGATGGCCAGCTCTCTGCCTGGGGCTCTCAGGTGGAGCAAGGGCCTCGGAAAACCCCGAGCTCTTGGTTTGATGGGCTACTGTTGGGGCCACCCTTCCTCAGGCTTTCTGCCCCATGGGAGCAGGACGGGCTGCACAGAAATGTCATGATGTGCCCTTAGTGGGGGTGGAAGGGGAGGAGGGCTGATGTGGCCACGCTGTGCTTGGAGTGGACATTTCCAAGAGAGGGTGCTAATCTGTAACAGCGTTTCTTTCTGGGTGGGCCTTTGATCATGGGAGTGAAGAAACTGTAGCTGGCCCTGGTTCAGCCATCCACACCACATTTCAGACAACACATATTTATATCCTAAATCATGATAATTAATGTTACCGAAGTGACCTTGGGCCAGCCAGTCCTCCATTCTCAGCCTCGGCTTCAGAGCGAGAGGCATCCTACGATCCTCAGGAGCCTCTGAGTCCTGGTACTTAGATGGAGTCTGACACTTTCCCGGAAAGAAAACCTCAAATGTTCCATTTCATTTTCTACTTTCCTTCATTCACCCGACAAGCACTGGCTCTGTGCGCTGTACTGGAGGCACAGAGCCATGGACAGAGCAGACAGAGAGGAATCCCTGCCCTCTGAAGGCCACAGCCTGGAATCCCATTGATTGCCTTACGGCTGTGAAGGAAGGAGGCTGGTCCTGGGATCCCCCAGCGTGGCAGTGTGAGGCAGGCGGGGAGCTAGTCCTCCCGACAGGAGAGCCAGCCTGCTGAGCATGGCCAGGCCCCCTCTGCTGCCTCCTGCCCGGTTTTCTGTCTCCTCCCTTTCTGCTCTGTTTAACCCCTCCCACCACCAGCTCCATCCCTGGGCTCCGAGTTTCTCAGGAAGCCTGGTCCAATAGAAACATATTGGCCGCAAATACAAGTCACACGAGCATTTCGAATTTCCTACTGGCCACATTTTTAAAAAATGAAATAGAGGCCAGGTGCGGTGGCTTATGCCTACAATCCCAGCACTTTGGGAGGCCAAGGCAGTCAGATCACCTGAGGTAGGGAGTTTGAGATCAGCCTGACCAACATGGAGAAACCCCATCTCTACTAAAAGCACACACAAAAAATTAGCTGGGCGTGGTGGTGCAGGCCTGTAATCCCAGCTACTCAGGAAGCTGAGGTAGGAGAATCGCTTGAACCCAGGAGGCGGAGGTTGCAGTGAGCCAAGATCATGCCATTGCACTCCAGCCTAGGTAACAAGAGTGAAATTCCATCTCAAAAAAAAAAAAAAAAAAAAAAAAAAAAAAAAAAGAAAGAAAGAAATAGAAATGTGAAATTCATTTCAATGGTATATTTTATGTAATCAATATATTCCAAATATTATCATGCAAACTTGTAATAAATGTAACTATTAATTAATAAGATATTTTATATTTTTGAACTAAATCTTCAAAGTCCAGTGACTGTTTTGCTTGAGAGCACAACTCCATTTGGTTAGCCACTTTTTTTTTTTTTTGAGACAGAGATTTGCTCTGTACTCAGGCTGGAGTGCAATGGCACTATCTCGGCTCACTGCAACCTCTGCCTCCCGGGTTCAAGTGATTCTTGTGCCTTAGCCTCCCAAGTATCTGGGATTACAGGCATGCCCACCATGCTGGGCTCATTTTTGTATTTTTAGTAGAGATAGGTTTTCACCATGTTGTCCAGGCTGGTCTTGAACTCCTGACCTTAGGTGATCTTCTCGCCTCAGCCTCCCAAAGTGCTCGGATTACAGGTGTGAGCCACTGTGCCCGGCCTGGTCAGCCACATTTTAAGCGCTCAGTAGCGACATGGAGACAGGGGTAACTGTATGGATGGTGCAGGCATCGGGTTCACGGCATCTCCATCATTCCTCAATACCCTTCACTTCCTACAGGAACAAAAGGTTCCCATAAAATGCTCCTCAGACATATGAAACATTGACACCACGGAATATGATGTAGCCAAACACCAAACACCAAAAAACCAAGGGCACTCTTTTATGGACCCACAGGAAGAGCACTAAGACATATCATTAAGTGAAAAAGGCAAAATGCAAACAGGGTATACAGAATTGTACCACTGCAGGAAATACACATATTTGGTGGTGCATGCACAGACTATCTGTAGGATTCTTAAGAAACTAGAACATCGGCAGGGAAACTGGGTGGCTGGAGGGCGGGTTGGGAGGAAGACTTTTCATAGCACGCACACTTACACTTTTTGAGTTGTGGATATGTAGATGTATCACTTATTTAAAAATTGAAGTCAGGACTTCAGCTGATGGGCACACCTTGGTACGTGCAGTCTACCCAGGCACCTCCGTTCCTACCCAGCGCTTCCCTGGCTCCCCATGGCAGTGCCCCAGAAGGAGCAGCACAGGTCACGTTGCTATTGTTCCTGCTGTTCCACAGTAGGAAGAGGGCAGCTTGGCAGCGGCCCAGGCAGGAAGACATGATATCAAGTGACTCTAAAGGGCCCTTTTGTTTCCGGAAAGGCAGCAGTTTCCACTCAGCATCCCTGCCCCCACTGACAGCCCACTGTGTCTGGGATCCCTTTGCCACCTGCTGCAAGAGCGTCATTCCTCCCCCGGAAGAGCCTCTGGGCCTGAGGTGGGGAGCGGAGGGGGGCATTGGCTGGGAAGGGGCATCATCCTAGCTTCCCAAAGGATGTCATTTGTTTGTTCCCAGAATGTCATTTCCAGAGGCATGATGCCACCCTGCCAGCTGCCCTCCAAATTCTGGCATCTCCAGCCTGCCTGTGGCAGGGCAATCCCACGAAGAAAATAGAACACAAGCACATTTGCCTGTGTGTGTCCCCCTGTGAGGATCTGTGGCCTGTGCACTGGCATGCATTCACTCCATCCATTAACTCCTTCAGAAGACATTCACTGAGCGCCTACTATATTCCAGTCATTGTGCTATGCCCTTGGGATACAGCCAGGAGCAAGACAGTAGAGATCCTGCCATCATAGAGCTTACAGTCCAGGGGGAGAAATCGACATTAAATTTTAAATAAGTCAGTCTCACCCATAGGGATGAGTGAAAGGAAAAGTACTTGCAGCTGGAGCACCTGATCTAGTGTAAGAGGTCAGGGAAGGTGGAGCACAGGAACTGGCATTTAAGCTGAGACTAAGAAAGGTAGCAATCAGCTGGGCACAGTGGCTCATGCCTGTAATTCCAGCACTTTGGGAGGCCGAGGTGAGCAGATCACCTGAGGTCAGGAGTTTGAGACCAGCCTGGCCAACATGGTGAAACCCAATCCCTACTAAAAATACAAAAATAAGCCAGGCGTGGTGGTGGGCACCTGTAATCCCAGCTACTCGGGAAGCTGAGGCAGGAGAATCACTTGAACCTGGGAGGCGGAGGTTGCAGTGATCCAAGATCGAACCATTGCACTCCAGCCTGGGCAACAAGTGTGAAACTCCATCTCAAAAGAAAAAAGAAAGAAAAAATATACCAATCTAGAGATGGTAAGAAGTGACAAGTGGGGCTTCCACAGACAAGGAAGCTGCTCCATGTCCTTAGCATTGTTAAATTTCAAAAACTTACAAAAATAAAAATAGTACAAAGAACACCTGTATTTTTTTGACCCAGATGATTCATTGTTGCTCACCTTGTACCCCATTTGCTTTATTGTTGAGAGTGCATGCATGCACTCTCCACACACATACACAATTATTTCTGATCAATTTGAGGGTACATTTCACATGGCACAGCCCTCTAGTGCTAAATACTCAGAATCGTACGCCCTTTCCAAGCTCAGTTTGCTCCGTTAGAGCTCAAGAAGGATAAGCCCTGTCCTCTCCACCTCCCAGGGAGTTGCAAGGAGCACGTGAGGTCCTGCATGAGCAAAGTCTTGGACACACAGCGAAACTATTATCTTTTTGGAAGCACTTCTTGGAATTTGGAAATGAAAAGTGCTTTCCCAGAGAAATGGCCAGGTTTTCAGTTCCTCCAGGAGACAGCGTGCTCTTCAGCCAGGCCTAGGCTGTGTGTGTGTGTGTGTGTGTGTGTGTGTGTGTCTGTGGTCAGCAGTGTTCCTCTGCAGCCCCTCCTGAACCTTCAGGCAGTCAGGGGAGACCTGAGCCCTGGTGAGTACCTTTCTGACTGAACAGCTCCTCTAGTTCTGGGGAAGCCTTGGGAAGGCAACCGTAGCTTGAAGACAATGCTCACCCACCCCAGGGAAGGGCTCCTTCTCCTTGATGAAATGGACCAGAGCCAGCACAGAAACCCAGACCTGCATTAGGGGAGCTGACAAATACTCGCAGAGCACAATAAACAAGGGTTGTTCCTCTCCACAGGTGTGGGGCCCGATCTCCTTAATGAGAACAATAAATTCACACAAGGAGAGGTGGTCGCCAAGCAAAAGCCACTGACGCACTCCCCTGGCTTCCTTGGCACCGGGGAACTACCCCCTCTGAGCGTGGGACCTGCAGAATCAATAACTGGACAGGGACGAGGGCCAGATCTACGGAGTCAGAACTTCTGGGCTCAGAGCCTAGGAATGTGTATTTTTAAAGGCTTCCTGGAGGACAATCAGGTTTAGCAACCACTGGCCTAAATACCCTGTGAGGTCACTTCTAGCACCGAAACACTCTGGTCCTATGAGTAGGAAAAGAGACCTAAAGGTAGAAGACGCGCAGACACAGTTAAATGGAGCGCATTGATCCTGGACCCCAAAAAGGCACTTGAGAACAGTTTCCCCAGAGCTGAAACCTTTAGCCCTTTGTGGGCAGCCTGTGAATCCTGGAAGGGACACACACGTAGCCAAGCCTCAGCACGGCTAGAAGGATGTCTTCCAGCTCCTCGCCATCCCCAGTTTGTCAAAACCATCCCTGATGTACAGATTCTGTCCCCAAACTGCAAGATCTCCCTGGGTTGGGAGAAGAGGTGGAGGAGAATCAGGGAGGCGGCCACTGCCATCAGCGCTCTAGCTGCATTGTTAAGAACTGGTTGCGGGCTGGTCTGGGCCCGCTCACTGGAGCACAGCTGTGAGCAAGGCCAGGTGCAGGCGGCCCGAGTGAGCCCAGAGGGGCCAGCTGCCCGGCCCGAGCTAGGGAGCCGTGCTCACTGACTGTAGGGCAGGGGGGGACTCTGTACTCCGTGTGGCTGGCTTATTTTTTTTTTTCACTCCAGTTACCCACACCCCTCAATGGGGTCATTCTGCCTCTCACTGGAGGTTTCTTCTTGAGTTTCTAGGCAAACACTGGGGCTCTGGGGCCCTGCAACTTTATCCCTCCCGTCATTAAACTGTGAGAGTCCCAGGGAGCCAAAATCTGGGCCTCCCTCCTCCCCTGCGCCAGCACTCAGCATTGTCCCAGGCAGACAGCAGGCACTAAGGAAATGACGGAGAGAGGGAGGCAGGAGTGGAAGGGAGAGGAGAAGGAAGAGGGGAGGAAGGGAGGGCGAAAGGAAGGAAGGCTGCAATAAATCTGCAATAAAACCCAGTTCTTATTCGACCCACTGCATCAGATTTCTCCCCAGGGTCTCTTCCAGGAACGCTCCTTGGTGAAACCCAGTTCATAACTATTCCCCCTCCCTGCCACCATCACACTAGGACTTCTCTTGTGAGGGAAGAGTGTGAACGAAACTAAAAGCGTGAACTAAATGGACTTTACAAATGGTTTTCCAGATGTGAGAAGCCACCCACCTCGCACACAGAAGGAATGACTGACAGAAAGAATCGGCATCTCTCAATGTCCAAATCTGTCCTGTTCTTCAAGATCCAGAGGCAAGAGCCACCTCCTCAATGAAGCCTTCCTGGATTTCTCTAACTGGAGGTGATCTCTCCTCCTCTAAAACTACACAAAAGGCAGGGCTCGGTGGCACACACCTGTAATCCCAGCACTTTGGGAGGCTGAGGCGAGGAGATCACAAGATCAAGAGATAAAGACCATCCTGGCCAACATGGCGAAATCCTGGCTCTACTAAAAATACAAAAATTAGCTGGGCGTGGTGGCGTGCACCTGTAGTCCCAGCTACTCAGGAGGCTGAGACAGGAGAATCGCTTGAACCCAGGATGCGGAAGTTGCAATGAGCCAAGATCGCACCACCGCACTCCAGCCTGGGCGAGAGAGAGAGTCTATCCCAAAAACAAACACACAAAAAAACTACACACACGTTATCTATCCTTTGATAGGCTGCAGTTTTTCTGCCTTGTGTATAGCTGTTTTGTGAACATGGCAAGGATAATACCAAGCAAATAGCAAAAGCTTTGCAGCCAGACTCTCCCAAGGTTAAATCCCACCTCTGCCGCTTCCCGGCTGTATGAATGCGAAGGAGTTGCTTAACCGCGGTTTCTCCGTGGGTCAAATCAGGATACTAACTACATGGCAAGTTTGTTGTAGGGATTACAATGTGCTAGAGACTCGTGGGGCTCACATCATTTCCATTTTTCCTTTCTTTAAGGCCCAGGAAAGAATTATACTTCTCTGCCCGGCTTGAAGTTAGATGTGCCCATGTGACATCCTCTGGCCAATGAAAAGTGAGCAGAAGTCTCGAGTGTCACCGCCAGGCAGAGTGTTTTAGAGCTGGTGCACAGTTCCTGTACCCTCTTCCCTGGCTGCAGCAACAGCCAGGAAAGAGAATAGCTCCCGTGTTGAGAAGGTGGCATCATCAGATGGCACAGAGCACTTCAGATTGCCAACCGTCATCCCATCCCTCTCCCGAAGAGCTGTCCAGAGGATGTAACATCAGATATCTGTTGTCTCCAGCCACTGAGATTCTGCGATTGTGTTACCTAACCTATTCTAATGAAAGACATAATGTATGCAGGACCATTAACATGGCTCCGATACATAGTAAGGACTTGATAAACATGCCATGACTGAAAAAATATCCAAACAAATGTGTAAACAAATAAATGGACTAGTAAATACTTCCAAACTGGAGCTGTGTTCCCTCGGGAAAATCTGGACAACTCTCCTGCTTCCTCCACGGTGAATATAAATGCCTTATACAGATGCCATTGGCCAGGTTACACCTGAACAATAGGAATGACTGTCCTTTGTCACTTTTCTCCCTGCCTGTCCAGGAATGCAATGTCACCCGTGCAAGCCCCACACCCCTCCCTGGACACCACCCTGCCACCTGTAACTGAGGATTCCTGGAAGTCGGGGCTTGCGGTTCGGGTGTGTTTGCCATCAGGAGAGCCACACTCCCAGCAATGTGACCCTAGAGGATCCCTTGAGCCACCCCACCACCCACAAGGCACAGTCCAGGGAGAAGGGCCTGGGAAGAGGGAATCAGAGCCAACTAGTTGCTGTTCTTCAGTCCTGGAAACTGACGGGCCTTGTCAGGAAGCTGCTTCACACGACTCAGACTGATCCAGTTGAAAACAGAGGAACCTCAACCCAGAAGGGAGCTGAAAACGGACGTGGGCAGCCCCTGTGAAGTGCATAGGGGCTTGTAGCTTACCACGTACTATTTTCATATCCAGGGTCTGCTGTGGTCCCAACAGCAACTTGATGAAGTTGCCTAGATTGGCATCATTATTGCCTCCATTTTACAAAAAAAGGAAACGAAGGCTGGGGGAACAGGGAGCTGAATTCTTCAAGACACTCCATAGCGTCTAGAAGAGCTGGACTCAGCCATTGATATCAAGCCGTCATGATGTGGAGTCTCTGCCTGGTCACAGTGGGTGAAACCAAAAGTGAGACTGGGTGGCACCCACAGGAGTACATGCAGAAGCAAAATCACTTCCTGGAATGGCTGTCTTAAGCAAGCATAGGGTGGCCTGGAGTTTTCTCTCTGCCCTGATACCAAACAGAGCTGGTCTAGAGTCTTCCCTCTACCTGCTGAAGGAGGGACTGAGAGCCCTTTTTTTTTTCACAGCTGTGTAGATTAAGAGAGGCTTCACTGACTCTTAACCTACACAGATTTCATATTTCACTCATTATCTTTAAATTACTAAACAAGTTTGTCTGTCTGTTTAAGATTTATTGAATGAAAATTCAGTATGTTTAAACTATCTTTAGGTCAGGTTTTTTAGTATTGCCTAATGATATTAGAAGATTCATTGGACATTCTTTTTCTTCCTGCAGATACCTACTGCTTGACGGAGCAGGCATACAGCATGTTCCCCAACAATCTTTAAAGACTGCACCCCATAACAGTAAAAAGGAGACAGAGGGAGGAGACAGAGAAACCGACACATCACCCAGGAGAAGAGGGGAGAGAGGAAAGCGTTCTTCTGAAGCCCTGAGCTCCTGGCTAGGCTGCAAAGGGAGGTGTGTGCATCGGAGGCAGCCAGCAGCCGGCCATGGGCCTGTGATCAGTCACTGCCGAGTGCACCTGAGGCCAGAGCTGGGAACTAGCAAGGGGCAAGCCCAAAAGGCAAGGCGAGTGGAGCTGGGAGAGTAAATGCTGGGTCAGGTGGTGGGAAGGAGGACGCTGAGGACAGGTCCGGAAAACCTGAGGTGCTAGAGTCCCCATTCTGTGGTGTTTGTGTGGGTTTGAGGAGAGGTGTGGTGGCCACAGGAGCCCTGCAGGGCGGGGTGTAGTTTCCTCTTCTGGCTGAGGAGGGGTTGACCCCCCGGTTCCTCTGCTTGCTGCCAGCTCTGACGTTGAGATGGTTTTCGTGAACCGAAAGCTTCTCGATTCTCAATCTCTAGACCACTGAGGGTTGTGTCACGTCCAGACTCAGAGCTAACCAGCAAGCACAGAGCCGCCACCACGCTGTCCCCTTCATACCTCACCACCCAGCAAGGAGAGCAGTTCGTGTCTGCTGTACTGATGGGGAAACTGAAGCTGCAAGAGGCGAGGGTACCTCCCTAAGCACCACAACGAGGAAGTGCAGAAGTGTGAACGCGGTCCTAGCTGGCTGCAAATCTCAGATTATTTCTACTGCATCAAGCTGCTTCCTAAGTTCAGAGTAATGGTCCACCCAGGGCCACAGCCCCCTGGGGTCATTTTTCAGAAAGTTGGCCACCTACATCAACAAACTAAAAAGGAGCGGTGATAAGGCTCCGTCTCTTGTCTTTCCTTTGCCCAAAGAGAATGAGCACTCACCAAGGGCAGCGGTGCGGAAAGCCATTTGCCCCGGTGTCCTTGCCAGAGACAAACAGATAACCCTTATTTGCAAGCTGTGTAAAATATTAACTCAGCACCCAAGGGCGCTGTCCAATACAAGCAAGACAAAGTCCTCGGCTGTAGTTTGGGAGCTCAGAACTAAGAATCCACCCTACTGCAATCCTCCCACGCCCCAGGCACAGGGTCTCTTTCCCTCACCATCACAGCATTGCAATAAGGCAACATGATGCCTTCGCAGCCTGGAGAAGCAAGGGAGAGCGTAGCCCTCACAGCAAACTAAAGGTTCCCTAAAGTGCAGGGCTGTGTT
The DNA here is from genome assembly GCF_048565385.1 of Saimiri boliviensis. NCBI lineage: Eukaryota > Metazoa > Chordata > Mammalia > Primates > Cebidae > Saimiri > Saimiri boliviensis. The sequence goes on from NC_133456.1 coordinate 82,242,636, forward strand.
TGCACCCTATGCCTGCTCACACAGCCATTTCAGAAAGTGGTTTTGCTTCTGCGTGTACGCCGGTGGGTGCCACGCACTCTCACTTTTGGTTTCACCCACTGTGACCAGGAAGAGAGGCCACATCATGATGGCTTTCAAGAGGAACAGCCCCCACTTTCCTGGCTGGCTCAGGAGGAGAGTAGCCTCTTCCAGATGTGTGACAGTGTCTGTTCTCTGGGCCCTCGGTGGCACCTCCAGTGCTGTTGTCTGCCCCTGGCTGAGCGCCACATGCCCTGAGCCTGTGTCTGCCGCTGCTGTGGACACGTTCAGGCAGCTGAGGGAGTGACAGATCTCAGGAGGTGCTGGATGAGGGCTCTGGCCATCTCTTAAACATGTGGACATTTCAATTCCCAGTCACTATAGGGGCCAACTCGCCTTTCCAACTGGCTGATAAAAACAGATGACCTATCTGGAAATCAACTTCCCCTCCTTAACTAAACCCTACTACTCGACGCGATGTTAAAATCTCAGGAAGTTGGATGTTGGGGCTGGCAATCAACCTCACTGCCCAGAGCACATGAGGAATAAAAATGAACAAACAAAACTCTTAGGTGGTTGGCAGTGTAAGCACAGCAATGACTTTTGGACTAATGGCTCCAACCACAGAAATAGAACCTAAAATAACCCAGACAATGAGCCCCAAATAAACAAAACAGGCAGCAAGGCCTCTCTGGTCTGTACTGACTAGTCACATTATGGGCCCACCTGGGAACACACTGTCACTCTGTTTGTTCTTGTTAGACCCTGGGCTAGCAGCCACCCCAATCCCTCCACCCCACACCTCAGAGCCTTTATGTTGTTCTATGTCTAGGAGAACTTTCCCTACCTCATTCATTTCTACATAAGCTCAATGGCACCAGGTCAGTGAAGCCTCTCTTAACCTACACAGCTGTCAACTTCACAGCCACAATTACTTGTTCTTTCTCTAACCATCCCCTATTTTCAGTGAGGCTGTTGGACAGCGCTTGGCATGTTTTACTGTACTTAGTTCTTTCAAACATTACATTTCTACAAGACTTCAAATTCTTTCTAAGCAGAGAATATACTTTTGCAAACCCCAAACCTGTCTTGTAGTAGCTGTTCCACAAAGTTGATTGAATAAATTAGTGAGTGTCTGAATAAAATACCTTTATGATTATAAACTGCTTGATCCTCAAAGAATCCCTCCAGTAGCAAAGGACAACTATTACCACCCCCATTTAACAGATGAGATCAACATCACAGGCTGACACTCATTCACTCCACTTAGGTTAAATGTGTGCAAGTTTCTAGTCTAGAAAAGTGCTTCTCGATGTGCATACGAATTTCCAGAGGAGCTTAGAAAAATGCAGACTCTGATTCAGCAGCTCTGGCATGGGGCCTGAGATTCTGCATTTCAAACGTATCCCGAAGTGACATGCTGCTGGTGCAGGGGCCGTATTTCCAGTCTCAGCTGCCCAACAGGGCGGCTGAGAGGAAGAAAAGACCCAATTGGCTTGAGGATGTAGTAGGAACTGGTGTCTCTGAAACCTTAGGGAGGAGGATGGATAGACAGATGTGAAAACTGAGGGTCTGAGAGACGAAGCGGCTCCTCCAAGATCTAACGCACCCTCTGATTCGGGCTCGGGGCCGTCTAGACTGCCATCTACTGCTCTGCATGTCAGGGGGATTCCGAGATGAAGGTGCCACATCCTGTCCTCAGCAAGGTGATGAGGTGACACACCTGCACCAGGGACTGTAATACAAAGTTGGGCCAAAAGTCCAGACGCGGGTGAGCACGTGCCGGCCAGACCTTATGCAAATACGTGCCACATCTTTTGTTCCCTAACCACGGGTCAATTAGACTGGCGATGGGGGCCTTCTTCTATCAGCCCAGTCCCTTTAAAAGAAAGAAAGAAAGAAAAAATAGTGGCTTTAGGATTTTTCTTTTAAGCACTGAACCTCTTCAGTGGAAAGGGCTGCCCTTCCGACCTGTTGATGTAATTGCCATAATTGAAGATTCCAGGCTCCCATGTGAGTGGACAGGGCCCCATTCATCCATCGGGTCAGCGAAGTGTAAACCTGCTGAGTCCTTCAGATGCCCTGGCCGCAACCGCCCCCCACAGCCTGCTCCAGCCCTGCAGCCTGGGCACCCCGCAACGCCAGGGCAGCCAGGCCCAGGCCAGTCCCTCTTTCGATCTGGGAACAGTGCCTAATTAAGGGGTCTGTTCTCATCTCTATGGGGCCGACTTAACGCCTTCTGACAGTAATGAGAGCCACACGTGTGGGGGTGGAGGGTGGGAAGGACGGCCCACCTGCTGTCTTAGCACCCTATTAAACAGCAAGTCTAACACACTCTTTCTCTCTCTCTCTCTCTCTCTCTCTCTCTCTCTCACACACACACACACACACACACACATACACATTGCAATTCTGCAATAACCACCATCAAACCTTTAAAGCTGCAAGGAGCTGCTCCAATTCCGAAAGAGGAAGGAACCAGAGAGAAGAAATAAACTGCCCAAGGGCACACAGTGAGTCACCGTCACTGGGACCCAGGTGTCCTGTTGCACCTCAGGGCACAGACTTCCCCTGTGGAGGGTGGGGCTCTCCACCGCGGCCCCAGGGGAGCACATGTGTGTTGGGGAAGGGGAGGAGGCAGACTTGATGACTCTGGAGCAGCCAATTGGAGAGGGCCAGCCACAGCAGAGCAGAGAGGAGCTCTGAGAGCAGATTCCTCCACGGACTCCTGCCTCCAGGACACTCTGATTCAAGACAAAGCCAGCCTCACAGGGGACACACGATGCTGCTGCTGGTGGATCCATGCCTAATCCTGCTGGCATCCAAAAGGAGCTAGTCTTGGCTTCCTGCTTGTGCATTCTCTGTTTCCTTGCCTAACCTCCTATCAGTTTCCCGTCCCCACAGCCCTCAGTCCAAGGCCCCTCTCCTGCCCACTCCTCGTGAGCAGCTTAACTAGCTGCTCTGCGACGACTCTCTTCTGTTTTCCTGGTGGAGGAACTCTGCAGAGTGCTGGGCATGTAGTGAGCACTCAGTACATGTTTAGTAAATATAAGAAAACTCAAGTAGATGTTAGCTCCAGCTCTGAAACATGTTTGTGCATTGTGCTAATTATAATTTTGTTTATAGGCGGGCCAGAGAAACCTCCTGAGATGCAGGTATAGTAAAAATGCTAATAAAAACATGGACTGAATCTGCAATACTGGTCCATTACTAAAGATGGTGAATGAAAGGAATGGAATATTTCAGTCATGTTCAATTCCAGTTCTAATTCCAATGGCACATTGATGAAAAAGAAGCCAACATTTCCTGGATACTAATGATACAATCTGGATATGCAGGCTCCTTCCAGAAACTCCCCAACTGACGTCTCTGCTACTATCTTCCCTCTTTGGACCTCCCAATCTTCTGTGCACACTAGTGCTCAGCCTGGTGGCTCTCACTAGGTGTATTACGTCACATCTCTGCTCAGAAGCCCTCAACGGCTCCCTGTTTCTTTCTGCATAAAATCTGCGCCACCTGGATCTCAGGGATTTTGTTGGTCTGATTTGGCCTCAGCTCAACCCCATAGTTTCCCACTGCTCTCCAGAGAACTTCTTCCCTACCCTTTGGTCAAATGGATTTCCTTACCGAACTCAGTATACAATAGGAAGCCGGAGGGATGATAAAATTGACAGCCAAAAAACTTAGGTGTGAGTCTCAGACTCACCATCGGATCTCTCTGAGTCTAGCTCCTTATGAGTAAAATAGAGAAGATAATTATAGTCACTTTGTAGAGTCGGCAAGAGAATTTTCTGGTGTAATGGGTCTTAGAGGACTTTACAAACTGTAAAGGGCCAAAGGACAGTAGCTCATATCTAGTCAAGGGTTATTCCCAACTCCAGCGTTGCCTTTGATCTCATGACTCACTTTACCATCCCCTTCTCCATACCTTACACCCACTCAAACCCAACTCCAGCCCTGCTAACCATGGAAAAACACACCTGATCACTCCATTGCAGGGGAAAAAAAAGGACAATTATGTCCCTAAAAAGGGCTACTTCGGTTAAGTGGCTACTTCGGTTAAGTATCCTTGGAGGAAAATCTTCATTTTCTCTTCTTCACATCTCTATACAGGGAGAGTCTTCCTTGTCCCAGCCTACAAAGTAGGGGGGTTGGAGTGAACCTTTCCCATCTGTCACCCCTTGGGGAGGAGGAATAACTAACAGGATGACTGACCCATAGGTGGTCACAGAGTAAGGGGCATCAGGAGACAGTCACTGCCTTTTGCTCCTCTGGTCTCATCAGAGCAGAGCAGGCTCCTGCTTTCCAGACTCTCTTAGACTACTGTGATAAGCCACCTGCTCAGTGAATCGACCCTCTCTGCCACCCACCACCACCAAGCAGGATGGTCACCATTATCCTCCTGCTTCTACTCCCCTGGTTTTCTAGAAGCAGGCCCATAATCTTTCCCTTGTAGTAGCTTGAAAAAATGGACTCACAGTTTGCCTGGCAGAACATGCACATCCCAAGTCTAGCTCAGGGAAGAAGTATGAGGTCCCACCCCTTCCCCCAACACAGTGGTTAGAAGAGAGCACTGCCATTTTGGAAGCTTACTTGCCATCTGCTATGGTTTGGCTGTGTCCCCACCCAAATCTCATCTTGAATTATAGTTTCCATAATCCCCACATGTCATGGGAGAGACCTGGTGGGAGGTAACTGAATTATGGGTACAGTTTCCACCATGTTCTCATGTCAGTGAGTGAGCTCTTAAGAGATCTGAAGATTTTTTAAGGGGCTTCCCCCTTACTCTGGCACTCATTCTCCCTCCTGCTGCCCTGTGAAGTGGTGCCTTCTGCCATGATTATTAGTTTCCTGAGTTCTCTCAGACATGCAGAACTGTGAGTCAATTAAACCTCTTTTCTTTTTATTTATTTATTTATTTATTTTGAGATGGAGTCTCACTCTGTCGCCCAGGCTGGAGTGCAGTGGTGCAATCTTGGCTCACTGCAACCTCAGCCTCCCAGAGTCAAGCTATCCTCCTGCCTCAGCCTCCCAAGTAGCTGGGATTACAGGCACCTGCCACCATGCCTGGCTAATTTTTGTATTTTTAGTAGAGACAGGGCTTCCACATGTTGGCCAGGCTGGTCTCAAACTCCTGACCTCAGGTGATCTGACCAACTTGGCCTCCCAAAGTGCTGGGATTACAGGTGTAAGCCACTGTGCCCAGCCCCTCTTTTCTTTATAAATGACCCAGTCTCAGGTATCTCTTCATTGCGGTGTGAGAATGAACTAATACACCATCAATCCAGCTGATGCTCTGAAGTGCATCTGGCCAATGATTGTGAGCCTATTCTCAATCACCTCTAAAGGGAAGGAGAGATGGCTTTAGATAATCCAGCAAGCACCAGTGTGAACTATGAGCTTCTTGATAGCCAAATGTCACCAGCAAAAAGTGGAAATATGGCTAAAATGAAAGAGAAATACTACAGCCTGATATAAGGGATGTTGAGTAACGTAGTGAGAGGGGTCCTCAGTGATGGCTTAGAAGATGCCAAGATGGCCAGCTTTTGTAATAGCTTATAGTAAAAACTAAGAGTTTTGTATTTGTTATTCAGTGTAAGGGATCTGAACTAATACAGTTCAAACCTCTTGCTTTTTGCTGACCTAATCAGATATAAGGAAAGGGCTTAATTCATTGTCTCAATCATGTTTGGGGCAGGAAATAAATAGCAGACAATCTAAATACTGTAACCATGAGAATAAAAACTCTTGTGACCCTAATAATTTCAAAATATTTATTGAGAGTCTTGGCCAGATACGGTGGCTCACACCTGTAAGCCTAGCACTTTGGGAAGCCAAGGTGAGTGGATCATGAGGTCAGGAGTTCAAGACCAGCCTGGCCAAGATGGTGAAATCCCATCTCTGCTAAAAATACAAAAATTAGCCAGGTGTGATGTCACATGCCTGTAGTTCAAGCTACTGGGAAGGCTGAGTCAGGGGAATCACTTGAACCTGGGAGGCAGAGGTTGCAGTGAGCTAAGATCATGCCACTGCACTCCAGCCTGGGCAGCAGAGCAAGACTCTGTCTCAAAAAAAAAAAAAAAAGAGTCTTAATAATGCCCTTCTCCTTAACTAAAAATGGTACATAAATGATGAAAAATTATGCAGTCATTTGATATGAAGCTTATGAGAAATTTATGTTATATGACAAAAGCATGTAATAATAAATTATATACAATGTATACATTATACATACAATGATTCTAATCATGTAAAATCATAAAGAAAAGGAAGAAAAGGGGCAAATAATGAGAGTAGTTATCTTCTTTAACCTTAGCTATATTTTTCTGGGTTTTTTTTTCAGTAAGCATACATTGTTTTAGAATTGAAAATAAAATAAACTATAATTTTATATCTATACATCTTCACACTTTAGATACCAGCCCGGAAGACAATGGGGCTGTCATTCTGTTATAAAATTAAGAGATGTACTTACCACCTCACCCAGGTGAGGGGATATCCCGCTTTCACCCAGAAGGACATTTGATGTTGCTAGAGGGCAAACCTACCTTTTTCTCAATAAGAAGCCTGTAGAAGTTACTGGACACTTTTGGCCATTGCAGTTCATGGGTAGCCTCGCTGGGGGCAATAGACAGACTTTTTTACTTTTTCTATTTATTCCCCAAATGCTTGATTATATAGCTTGTCACCTATCGGGGGCCAACTAACTAGTTGTTGGGATGGATGGTTGGTCTAATGATTTATCCAGCTGGCTCACTAAGGATTTACTTATCTGGCTCACTGAGGAAATCATAGGTACTCAATATATAGCTACCAAATTATTCAGTGAATGATTGAATTAGGTACCATTTAACCTACTGACTGGGAAGTACTGAAAGAATTAAAACACTCTTAATATGCTTCAAGTCCAGCCTGCACTCTCTCTCTTCAGAGATCCCTGCCAGACCGCCTTGCCCTTGCTCCTTTCTCCAGCAGAAATAATCCCTCCTGTACCCCTTTCTCCACCCCCACATTCCCTTACGGCCTGGTACACAGCACAACTGAATTATTTGTCATCATCACAACCTCGATGCAATTTGTTTATTTGCCTGACTTCTTCACTTGACTCTGAGCTCTTAGGGACAAGGTTTTGCTTGTTGCTCATTTTTAAAAATCTGCCTCTAAGGTTCTAAGCAGATCTCATAACATATTCATCCAACATGAAATTTCATAGGGGTACAGCAAATCTTTGCAAACAACAACAACAACAACAACAACAACAACAAATAAATGCAGGACAAGGATATTTGAGTACCAATGAGCCATCCAGCCCTGAGCTAAGTTCAGTCTCTGAGGGCATGAAGGAACCATGGGAGAATTAGCATAATTCTCACCACACTTCATTGCCATCCATCGTTTACATGTTTCTTTTCACTTATAGATCACAAATGTCATGAAGACAGGGGCTCTGTCTGTCTTATTCACCTAACTAACCCCAGCAATTCACACCATGCCATGGAAGGCACTCAAAAATTTTGTGTTGAAGCAATAAGAGGAGGGCAAAGTCACCCCAGTTTTCAGTGTTGATTTCCTCCAACTGTAATCACTCACTGAGTAAAACCGCCCAGGCTGGAGTGCCATGGTGGGATTATGGCTCACTGCAGCCTCAACCTCCGGGAGTTAAGCGATCCTCTCATCTCAATCCCTGGAATAGCTGGGAATACAGGTATGCACCACCATGCCAAGCTAATTTTATTTTCATTTTTTATTTTTTGGAGAGACAGAGATCTCGTTTTGTTGCCCGAATTGATCTCAAACTCCTAGCTTCAAGCAATCCTCCTGCCTTGGCCTCTGAAAGCGCTGGGTATGAGTCACTGTGCCTGGCCCTCTTGCTTTTGAGAGCCAGGTATAGTTGGAGACTCGTGGAGGTTTTCTCTCCCCAGCTGAAGATTACCTGGAGACTTTCGCAAGAGCCACAGCAATTCCCAAAAGGAAAAGAAATCTCAAAGGAGAATGTTAATCTCCCCAACCAGGTGAATGAATAACAACAGGTAATAGAAATAATTTACCCCAACAATCCCTCAGAATTGAATGCCTGTCTTTAAATCTCCTTATACAAGCTGATTTCCTTAGGGAAAAAAGGCAGGTAAAAAGCAAGAAAAGAAAAGAGGAAAGCAAAAAAGAGAGAAAGTCCTTAAATTTTGAGACAAATTCAGTTTATGGGACATAGGGCTCTACCCTGGCATTTTGCAAAACTAAATCATAGCCCAAACCTTGCTCAGCTCGACATCAGCCAAAGCCTCAGCTATAAATAAATTCACAAATATATGGAACTGTGGGCCTCACCCCAAGGTCAATATTCCTCACCTATGTGTGCATCTCTGACTGGAAACCTCCTTTTTGATGTAGCAGCCTAGGTCATCCTAAAGAGGACATTCTCCAATTTCAGCGTACCTAAGAATCAACAGGGAGATTTCCAGGACCTGTTCCAGAAACATCGATTCAGTAGGTTTAGGGTAGAAGCTCAGAATCCGCATTTTAATCAGCTCCTTGCTATGGACTGAATTGTTTCACCCCGAAATTCATATGTTGAAGCCCTCACCCCTAATGTGATGGCATTTGGAGAGGGGCCTTTGGGAGGTCATTAGGTTTAGATGAGGTGGTGAGGGAGGGGACTCCTTGATGGATGGGATTAGTGTCCATATAAGAAGACATGCCAGAGAGCCCTCTCTGCTCTCAAGTACCCACGAAAGGCCATGATAAGACACAGCCAGAAGACAGCCATCTGCAAGACAGGAAGCACCCTCACCAATTAGACACGGACCCTGCTAGCAACTCACTCTCGGGTGCTCAGCCTCCAGAACTGGGAGACGATAAATTCCTTTTGTAAAGGTATTTTGTTAAGGCAGCCAAAATTGACTGAGATACTCCCCCTGATCATTCTGATGTCAAGTGCCAAAGTCCTATGCTTTGAATATCAGAATCCTCTTCTTAGGCCAAAGCTCTCCTCCCTGCTTCCCCAGCCACTGCTTGAGATTTCTTCTTCCTCATGGCTTTCTCGGCCCTCTGGACAGGCTTCTTCTTGGGTACAAGTCACATGAGTGTCACTGACCTGTGACATCATCTGTGTTTCCCTAGTGCATCACACAGTGCATGGCCTACAGCTGGTGTTCAGAAAATGTTGATTTCATGAATGAATAGGTGAATGAATGAGTGAGCAAATGAATGAATTTCTCTCATATAGAATACTTAACTTCCCTTTTAGTTTCTCCATAATCCTTCCAACTCTAATTTGAGGAAGTTGTGACTTGCTTTCAAGATTATTTTCCAGGCCAGGTGGGGTGGCTCACACCTGTAATCCCAGCACTTTAGGAGGCTGAGGTTGGAGATCGTCTGAGATCAGGAGTTCGAGACCAGCCTGGCCCACATGGTGAAACCCCATCTCTACTAAAAATACGAAAATTAGCCGGGCATGGTGGCAGGTGCCTGTAATCCCAGCTACTCGGGAGACTGAGGCACAAGAATCACTTGGACCTGGGAGGCGGAGGTCGTAGTTAGCTGAGATTGTGGAGGTCTCAGTTAGCTGAGATTACACCACTGCATTCCAACCTAGGTAACAAGAGCAGAACTCCGTCTCAAAAAAAAAAAAAAAAAGATTAAAGATTGTTTCCCATTTATTCCGTAATTTTGTGGGAATCCTTTTTCTTTTTCTTTCTTTTTTTTTTTTTTTTTTTTTTTTTTTTGAGACAGAGTCTCACTCTATTGCCCAGTTTGGAGTGCACTGGCGTGATCTCAGCTCACTACAACCTCCACCTCCCAAGTTCAAGTGATTCTCCTGCCTCAGTCTCCCAAGTAGCTGAAATTACAGAATCTATTGGTGAAAAGGGGCCACCAATACACTCTAATGGAGGCCCTCCCATTATTCACTAAAGCTCAGAGAAGATCATTTTCTAATCAGAGACATCCACAAATGGGATGGTGCTGGAATCTTCCCTTCCCTGCAGGAAAGCCCGGGTCAGCCAGTTCAGATGTGGGCAGACAGTTTACTCTTCTCCACCTTGGAATCAAAACACAATAAGCCCCTTCATTCCTTCTCCATTCGTATTTTCCATTCTTAAGGCTGAAAAAAATCAAAGACCCTTTAGTCCCTCACGCAAGACTGCCCCAGGTTTAATCAGAGCCTTAACTGTTGTCATTGCCTTTGTTGTCAGCACAGCGACAATGATCAGGTTAGGTGTTTAGAACAGTATGATGTCAGCTGGGCTTGCGATGAAAGAGTCACTGACAGACAGGGCAAGCCAACACCATAAGAACAGCTCAGGCTATGAGGTCATTTGGTCCAACAGGTAGGCAGGTCTGTTTTCTTAGCCCTGACATTCGATGCCTCACCAGTTATTGAATAACCAGAAATGTGGTGACTCCTACAAATTCCTGGATCTCCATGGGGATGGAGGAGGGGCTGCGCTTCCCGTCTGCCAGATTGTGGGTTTGATCAAGGGCACTGGAGGAGAAGCCAGAACTGGAAACCTGCCTCCAGGAAGATGGAGAGATGGAAGAAACCACAAGAAAAATATTCAGAAGCAAGTGGCATCATTTCTGCAGAAGTGAAAAATGATTCTGCATCCCACTTAATCCAGACCATCATGTCCTGCTCCTGGAGAGGAAAGTGAAATACCCTCAGACTGAACAAGTGATCAAACTCAGATAAATGAAGCAGTCAATTCATAGCAAATTTACTTTTCCAACGACTAGGAGAGAGGGGAATAGGTGGAGTTTTTTTCTGTTTGTTGAGAAGGGAGGTTATTTCTTAATGTGTTTCTTTTGCTACCCAACAGGCACTACACATAGGACCCCATATGCAAAGATTTCACAGCTTTAAGAACATGAAATATTTTAATGAGAGGCTGTAATTAACACTTCAAAAATGTAAGTTCAAGGCAAACCTATTTTCTTTTGAACATGTAATAGACATGAAAGGAAATGGAGTTTGTAGGTTTTGTTTTTTATTTTATGTATGGTATGTATGTGTGTATGCATTTAGAGACAGGGTCTCACTTTGTCACCCAGGCTGGAGTGCAGTGGCACCATCTCAGCTCACTGCAGCCTCCACCTCCCAGGTTCAAGTGATCCTGCTGTCTCAGCCCCCCAGATAGCTGGGGCTTCAAGTGCGCACTGCTACACCTGGCTAATTTTTTGTATTTTTCACAGAGATGGGGTTTCGCCATGTTGCTGAGGCTGGTCTCCAACTCCTGAGCTTGAGCAATCGGCCCACCTCAGCCTCCCAAAGTGCTGGGATTACAGGCGTGAGGCACTGTGCACAGCCTTTAGTTTTTGTTTTTAAGTGTAATATTGGAGATGGAGTGATCTGTTAGTTTCCCAGGGGGCTACCATAACAAAGTACCATATATTGGGTGACTTAAAAGACCAAAAATGTAGGGCCGGATGCGGTGGCTCACACCTGTAATCCCAGCACTTTGGGAGGCCAAGGCGGGTGGATCACAAGGTCAAGAGATCAAGACCATCCTGGCAAACATGATGAAACCCCATCTCTACTAAAAATACAAAAATTAACTGGGTGCTGTGGTGCATGCCTGTAGTTCCAGCTACTCGGGAGGCTGAAGCAGGAGAATTGCTTGAACCCAGGAGGCAGAAGTTGCAGTGGGCCAAGATTGTGCCACTGTACTCCAGCCTGGCACCTGGCAACAGAGCGAGACTCTGTCTCAAAAAAAAAATATATATATGTGTGTGTGTGTGTGTGTGTGTGTGTGTGTGTGTGTGTGTGTGTGTGTATACCAAAAATGTATGGTGTCACGGTTCTGGAGGCCAACAGTCTAAAACCAAGGAGTCAGCAGGGGCACGCTTCCTCCAAACCCTGTAAGGGAAACTCCTTCCTTGCCTCCTCCTAGCCTCTGGTGTTGCCAGCAATTTGTGGCATTCTTCAGCCAGAAGCTACATCATTCCAACTTCTGAGTCCATCATCACACAGTGTTCTCCCCTCACATGTCTCTGCCTCTGTGTCTTGTCTGTTTTTATGACTCCACTCATACTGGATTAACGGTCCACCCTCTTCCATTATGACCTCATCTTGATTAAGTCCATCAGCAATGGCCTTATTTCCAAATAAGGTCACATTCTGAGGATCTGAAAGTAAAGACTGAATATCTTTTTAGGGGACACACTGCAACCCCCAACAGCTATAATCAGACCAGCTCATAAAAGAAAAGCACAGAGCTCACGGCCTCCACCTAGCTCCTGCCAGCACTGAGAAGCCCCTTTTGCATCATCAACCTACTGATCCAGCAGTGATTCTTTCCAAAGAGGGGAACAAACCATTCATTCATCAATTATTTTTATTAATAGTAGTACAACTAATACTACTAATTGTACTGCTACTAATAAAAATAATTGAGCACATGCAATATATGAACAGGCAAAAGCCAAATTGTTGAGGTAGAAGGAAGAGAGGGCTTACAAGACTCCACAGAGAGTGTGGGATTAGGGTTTAGGATGATTAACACCACCCCAGGCCCTAATCCCACACTCCCTGGGGAGGAAAGGCCTTGAGGCATGGTTTGAAAGCCACTAGAGTACCAGTGGAGAAACAGAGGCCCAGAGAGGCAGCAGTGAAAACCTTCTCCAGGAACATACACCGTAAGTCTATGGCAGGCAGGATTGGAACCTGGGTCCTTCCCCGATTTCTAGTTCAAAGCCTTCTGTACTCGCTCATGTTCTTGGGGTAAAGTGAACAAGAAGATGGAGTTTCATGCTCTCTGGTCTTCCTTTTCAACCAGACCGACTCTCTGTTCCTGAAGCCTCTTCTGTGTCCGCACATTGCATTTCCTGGCAAGGAATATAATTCAAATCCAGCCCTAGGCCACCGGCATGTGCTGTGATTCTCATCCTCAGGGGCGGGGGAAGGGATTTGATGACTTTCTGGATCTTCTCCAGTCCAGAGATACTGCAGCTGCAATTAGGCTTCCAGAATCTGGTTCTATTCTGCCACTCCCTTGCTCTGTAACCCTGATGAGCCCCAAACTCCCTGGCAGTTACCCCACTGCCACAATGGCCCTTCCCTCCCTGGAGAAGAAAAATCAAGGCTCACAAGACACTAATAGGGAGTTATTTTTTCACAAGTTTGCTCTGAACCCATGTTTTCTTGATCCACATAACTGACAGAGATAGAACAAGTTGGGGTGGGGGTGGTGCATAGATTTCAAAAAGGAAACAAACCCCCAAAGACATTTCCAACCCAATCTGGGACAGTTTAGAAATGCATACGCAAAGAACAACCCCTAAAGCCCGAGTTTCTTAGTCGGACCAACTAAACCCTGGGAGAACCTTCCAAGGAGGCAGGGGTGCCCTCATGAAATACTCTGTCCACATCAATCAGTCTGACTTCTGTCCATTAAAATTACTCTCCAGAGACTCATTGCAACCTTCAAGGAAGTTGACTCTGGAGTCACTCTCCTGCCAGTCAATGGAAGGGCAGTCATTTGGAGAAATCGCCAGAGAGTGGTGCCTCTAGGAACAATGATCGGCCTCGATGTGTGGATTCAGGACATCTGCATTCCAATCTGGGCTTTGCCACTTACTAGTAGATAACTTGGGACCAATCTCTTACTATTGAGCCTGTCTCACAGCTATAAGTTGAAGCATTCATTCAACATTCATTGAGCACCTACAACATGCCAGGTGCAATGCAGAGAGATGGCATATTTTGCCCCTCTCTACTTCACTGGCTGCTGTGACTATCAGATTATTTGGAGTCTGGAAGTGGCTGCTAAATGATTGTGATGTGTAAATAGTGTTTTTACTGTAGGACTCCCATGGAGTGAGACACTTCCTCTGCATGTCCCTTATGCCCCGGACGCTTGTGCTCTGATTTCATTATCAAAGCAATGTGATTAGCTCTGAGGTTTTTCATTATTCTCCTTCATGCTACCCATTTGGAGGACTGAAGTGGCACCCAAAAAAGTATAATGCATGCAAATAGGCATGCTCCGATTTATCTTTTAAAATGGTGAATGGTATGAATTTTGCCTTATTCATCCTGCAGGGCCACACACACAGTAGGTGCTCAATAAATATGTTGAATGAATAAATCCATGAATGAATGCATAAAGGCCAATCTTGCCTCCAAGTAGGAGAATTAGTAAAACAGCATCAGAGGGAAGGAAACCTTTTCCGTGAGTTTATTCTACCCATCTCCCAGTATACCAGCATCTTCTCTGGCACTCTCTGGCTACTGTGAATGACAAGATTGTGCATTCCCTCTGTGGCTATGACATGAAAACCCCTTCTGACTAGTGATCGTCATGCACTGTCAGGAGGCCAGGTGCGACTGCAGGAGCTCAGGCTCCCGACATCTTCCTACAGCATTCACACGAAGGAAGCGGGCAATGCTGGTGTCCCCCACCACCCTTGCACTTACTGCTGGGGCCAAGAGAAATATTTTCATCCAGTATTCCCCCGCTTTCTTTCTTCTTTTAAGCTTCTTCCAGTGATAAAAGCTGGAGCAAATTGAAATTGGCAGCTCTGTGGTCTTCAAGCAATAGGAAAAGTACTAGAGATCATGTGAATGACACTTTTGAAAACCTTAAAAAAAGATCTAATCTTGCCTCAATAAAAATGACATCATGTCACTGTAATCGGCAGGGGAAAGGCTTGAAAGTTGCTGGCAGTGGCCCAGCAGAGTTCAGGGGTTATGTTGGCAGTGGTAATTTCCCACGGGAAAGGTAGACGAAGAGTACTGCCTCTCAGGTGAGCCTCTAGGCCTGTCAGGTACAAGGTGGAGTGGGGAGGAATAAGTGCCCCTACCCCGAAGCCTCCCTGTAGTCTCCAGCACTGTTGTAACAGCACTCATCGAGGCAGGCTCCTCCGCCCTCCTCTCCCACCTGCCTTTCTTCCTGATGCAGCTTTGGGCTGTGCTCCTCCTGGTCGGCTGACTTTAAGGGAGAGATGAGACCACAGCTAACCCTGGGAAGCCTCGATAACAGCAAACCTCCTGGTGAGGGCACAGATCTAGAGCCAAGGAGGGTGGCACTAAATGCCGCAGTTGCACTCAAGTGTGGAATCCTTGCAAATTCACCCCTATGTGGTGTGTGAGCCAAGGACAATAATAAAATGGCAAGTCGACCACGCTGTAGCTGGCCATTCTGCATGGGGGCTGCTTTAGCCCTGGGAGGTGCAGTGCCGGGAGCTGGTTTTCACGGCACTGCAGCTTCCCTCCCATGGGTAATTACTGTCTACTACTAGCCAGGAATCCATTAGCATGGATGGGTATATAAGAGACAGGCAAGAATGACCACGGCAGGGTTTGAGGGACAGGGGCCACAGATGGAAGAGTTACTTTTCAGGACTTACCCTTTTGTACTGGTGGAAAATTTTAAACATGTGTACTTACTTTTAAGTTCAATCATTCAGTAGATAAGGATACAAATCCATTAGCAGCAGATGAGTCCTCAGATGACGGCTGCCTTTCCAGTATCCCTCAACTCATTTCTCAGACTGGGGGACACAGGCCCCTTTAGGGATATGGAGTAGCCCAACAGAAAGAAATCTGGAATTTCACTTTTACTTGAAGGGCAGAGGGAGAGGCAGAGACATCATTTATAGACAAAAAGGAATATGGGCTCCATAGCTCACACCTGTAATCCCGGCACTTTGGGAGGTGGAGGTGGGTGGATCACTTGAGGTCAGGAGTTCAAGACCAGCTTGGCCAACATGGTGAAATCTCATCTGTACTAAAAACACAAAAATTAGCCAGCGTGGTGGCATGCACCTGTAGTCCCAGCTACTCAAGATGCTGAGGCAGGAGAATCACTTGAGTCCAGGAGGTGGAGGTTGCAGTGAGCCAAGATGCACCACTGCACTCCAGCCTGGGCAACAGAGTGAAGCCTGTCTCAAAAAAACAAAAACAAACAAACAAACAAACAAAACCAGAAAACATGAATCTACGTGGAGTACAACATGTACCTGCATGAGTAAGAGGAAACATAAGACCGTGTTCTCATGCTTACCATATGCCATATACCAACAAGCCAACTCCTGAGCCAGTGACGCGCTCAGTGCCAGTTCTTGCGTTTAAGGGAGTCTGAGGCTGCAGGGGTGTTTGTGACTGTACCAGCCTCCAGGGGCTGCACACGTGAAGCAGAGTCCAGTTGCTGTCCATGACCTAGACAGCAGGTGTTCACAGAGCTGCGGGGGAGGGGAGGGTTGGGGTGGTGTTTGCCTGGAGGGTGGGAAGGATCTTGATTGGCTGAGGCTGCTGAGGGCTGGGAGACTGCATGAGCAAATGTCAGTGGTGGCTTGTATTTAGTAAAAGGTTGGTCCTGGGACAGAGACAATTGTGAGGTGCAGCACAGAGACAATGAAAGTGGACCCAGATTACAGATTATAGAAGGCTCCTATGGGGGCATCATGGGGTTTTTTGATTTTTGTTGTTTGTGGGGTTTTTTTTGTTTTTGTTTGTTTGTTTGTTTGTTTGTTTGTTTTTGAGATAGAGGCTTGCTCTGTAGCCCAGGATGGAGTGTAATGGCGCGATCTTGGCTCACTGCAACCTCTGCCTCCCTGGTCCCAGTTCAAGCAACTCTCCTACCTCAGCCTCCCAAGTAGCTGGGAGTACAGGCATGAGCCACCATGCTCAGCTAATTTTTGTATTTTTTCGTGGAGATGGGGTTTCACCATGTTAGCCAGTCTGGTCTTGAACTCCTGACCTCATGATCTGCCCACCTCAGCCTCCCAAAGTGCTGGGATTACCACTGTGCCCGGTCAGGGTTTACACTCAATGTGGCCAATGAGTGCTGCCCAGACTTGCTGTGTTAGTTCTACCCTTACAATATGTCTAGAATCCAACCGCCTCTTTGCGACCATTCTGTTCCAAGCCACCTTCACTTCTTACCTGGATTAAGGTGGCAGTTTACCTCTATCCTTGCCTACACAGAGCAGCCAAAATGATCCTTTATAAACGTAAAGCATGTCATGGAACTGCTTCTCTCAAAACTTTGCAATGGCTCCTGCCTCCCCAAGAGCAATAGCTAGATCCTTAGAATGCCCTCCTTCCCTTCACCCTGCACCATCAGGCCCCATTGCTCTGGCTCTTGGCTCCATCTCCCTCCTCTTCCCCTTGCTCACTTTGCCCCAGTCACTCTGGCCTCCTGGTTGTTCCCAGAGCAGGTGGTCTTGCCTTAGAACCTCGGCACCTGCTGTTCCCTCACTCTAGAAAGCTTCCCCCAGCAAGCTCAAAGTCAAAGCCGTCTCTCTAAGGCCTTTTCTGAGCAGGCAATTTAAACCCACAGCCTCCCAGCACTCCTCTTCCTCTTTCCCCACTTAATCTCCCTCTATAGTACCAATCACCATTTAAAATAGCATCCACAGTCGAGGTGGCTCATGCTTGTAATCCCAGCACTTTAGGAGGCCTAGGTGGGTAGATCACAAGGTCAGGAGATCGAGACTATCCTGGCCAACATGGTGAAACCCTGTCTCTACTTAAAATACAAAAAATAGCTGAGCTTGGTGGCACATGCCTGTAATCCCACCTACTTGGGAGGCTGAGGCAGGAAAATTACTTAAACCAGAGAATCAGAGGTTGCAGTGAGCTGAGATCGAACCACTGCTATCCAGCTTGCCAACAGAGTGAGACTCTGTCTCAAAAAAAAAAAAAAAAAAAGTAAATAGCATCTGACCCATTTATTTAGTTTGCTTATCTATCTCATCTAAAATGTAGGCTCCAAAAGCACAGATTTTTTTTTTTTTTTTTTGCTTTGTCAGAATATAATGCCAGGCAAACACTTCCTTCAGAAGAGCTCCCATTAATAAATATGGAAGGAATGAGGGAAATTTGAAAAAAATCACCATTAGATCACCACAATAACAGTTGCTACAGGCAAGATCCTTTGATGGATTCTAAATTTAGTGGCCAGAAGTATAAGTAGAAGTCAACCATTTGCGTAGTCTTGAAGTACTTCCCTCCACCCCTACCTACAAAAAATATTTAGGAAATACAAAGGGAAAAATTGTAACTTTACAGTGAATGATCCTTGCAGAAACCACTTCAACCAAGTAATCATGGTTAACATCAGCCGTGAGATAAAGTGGCATCATGGACCCCTGACATGATGCCTGGGAAAGGTACATTCTCTCTACGATGTCCTTCCAATAATGCAGCTCCTGACATAATCCTGAAAAGACATGAGACAAACACAAATGGAGGAACAGGCTACAAAATAACTGACTAGTCCCCTTAATCATCACCAAGTACAGGAGACTAAGGACATGTGACCTCTAAATGCACTATGGGATCCTACAACAGAAAAAAGGACTTGAGCAGGGAAAATGGTAAAATCCAAATCAAGTCTGCCATTTATAGTATAGTACCAAGATTATTTTCTTAATTTTGATGACTAGTCCATGGTTGTGTAAGACTAACAAAAGGGGAAGCGGGTTAGGGGGATAAGAGAGTTCGCTGTACTATTTTTGCAACTTCTCTGTAAATCTAAAATTATCTCAAAATAAAACATTTTGAAAAAGAATCGTCAGTGGCAACTGCAAATTTGTCAGTGTTCTTTAAAAAAAAAAAAAAAAAAAAAAAAAAAAAAAAAAAAAAAAAAAGTTTTGCTCTTGTTGCCCAGGCTGGAGTACAGTGGCATGATCTCAGCTCACTTTAACTTCTGCCTCCCAGATTCAAATGATTCACCTGCCTCAGCCTCCTGAGTAGCTGGGGTTACAGGTACCCACCATCACACCTGACTAATTTTTGTATTTTTAGTAGACACAGGGTTTCACCATGTTGGCCACGCTAGTCTCAAACTTCTGACCTCAGGTGAAGTTCCACCTGCCTCAACCTCCCAAAGTGCTGGGATTACAGGTGTGAGCCACCATGCCCGGCCAATTTGTCAGTCTTCTTTCTCTGAACTTTATACTTCTTGGCAGAGAGGAGGGAAAATCAGTCTAGGAGATATCACTATTAAACATGGAATTTGGAAGCAGGGTCTGCCAGTTAGTTGCTCAAGTAACAAACCTGACATCCTGATATCCTTTTTTTTTTTTTTTTTTTTTTTTTTAAGGTCTCACTCTGTCACCAAAGCTAGGCTGGAGTGTGGAGTGCAGTGGCACAATCACAGCTCACTGCAGCCTCGACCTCCTGGGCTCAAGTGATCCTCCCAGCTCAGATTCCTGAGTAGCTGGAATCACGGCTGGGCTCCACCACGCCCTGCCAATTCTTCTGATTTTTTGGGTAGAGATGGAGTGTCCTTGTTGCCCAGACTGCTCTCAAACTCCTGAGTTCAAGCTATCCTCCCACCTTAGCCTCCCAAAGTGATGGGACCACACCCCACTCAGTGTCCTCTTTGGACCCCTCTTTCTCCATCATGGTCCAATCCACTCACCAAGACTTGTCGGGTCTCTTTATCTCTTGAATCCTTCCCGCTCTCCAGCCCCACCAGTCCCCCAGAGGCCAGCCTTTCTCTTCTCATCTGAGTTATTGCTGGAGCCTCCTCTGCAATAAGGGGAAAATAGTGAAACTCTAGGGAAGGGTGCCCTATGCAGATCTGGCAAGGCTCTTCCTTGCAAATGAATGGCATGGAGTCACCTAGAGACCAGGGAGAGGGAAAACCAATGTACAGGATATGGAAACCTGGGTGAAAAACTGTCTCAAACATATCAGAGTGAAAGGAAAAATCGACAAAACTCAAAAGCCCCTATCTTGGTCATTCTACACAATCTTTATTCTGCGAGAGAAAGCAGCGGGTCTTATGTAGGGTATCAAAGACTGAGGTCCCATGTTATCTCCAGTTTACTCAGAGAACTCTGCATATTTAGGTATTACTTTTATCTCTCCCTTTTGTTTATTGTCTCAGGGTAAATACTTGTGATTCATAAATGCCTTAAGAGTGAATCGGTATTCTCCTGTTCAAACCAATAGAGGCCACATCACACAATAACCTACGAGGTATTATTAATGATTAAATAGGCACATATATGAGCACTCAGGCAAGGGAGTCGTTTTTCTTTTCTTTTGTTTGTTTGTTTGAAGGAAATTAACAAAGTACAAACCTTGACTTTGACCTATTCCAAAAAAATGTATGTTTATAAACCATTAAAAACTTAGTTAAATCCAAGGCTAAAAGGGCAAATATTTCAGGTGGGAAAGTGCTCCTCTGTTTGGCAGACTTTCTTCAGGCATTAAAGTATGGGCTGGACTTCACACTGTAGCACTTACTTTTTCCATAAGCACATGCCCTAGAAAAATGAACATTCTCGACCATGGTTGGTAGAAGCAAGAGTTCATGGTAGAATTTCTACTCTGTAGCCACACCCAGGTACAAACTGACAGGTGGGCAAGCCCAGAGCACACCTGCTCTATGGGAGAAGAGACCAAGTCATGTCAAATACACTGTAAGCACAGCCTCCACGGGACCTCCCTCTTCTTCTCCCTGCCCCTCTACACACTAAGACAGGTCCTCTAGGCTCAAAAATGGGATTCCTCCCTCTATGGATGGTGGATCAGCGGTATCACCCCTCACATATATGGAGGTGCTAAAACACGGATGATTTTTCGATAATATTTCTTCTTCCTGTCCCTCAGGAAGCATCTCTGCTGCTACCACAACTGAATGGACACGTGAATCCAGCAAGGCCAGTCGGAGGCGCACAGACTGGGATGGTCATGCATCCCGGCTTACGCGGGTTGTCCCGGCATCAGTGTTACTAGCATTATCTTTCACTGTCAAACGCGTTCCAGTTTGAAACCTAAATGATATGGTCGCCTCTGCA
The DNA here is from genome assembly GCF_048565385.1 of Saimiri boliviensis. Lineage (NCBI taxonomy): Eukaryota > Metazoa > Chordata > Mammalia > Primates > Cebidae > Saimiri > Saimiri boliviensis. The sequence goes on from NC_133456.1 coordinate 82,263,405, forward strand.
GAACTGGAGCAGGAAGGGTCTTTCTTGGGTGTTCACGTTTCCCACCAATCTTATCTCCTACAAGTGAAACGGGGGTACAGGGAGAGTCTGCCCACGTTTAGGCTTTTGATTTTTTTTTTTTTCTGAGACAGAGTCTTGCTTTTTCACCAGGCTGGAGTGCAGTGGCATGATCTCGGCTCACTGCAACCTCTGCCTCCCAGGGTCAAGTGATTCTCCTGACTCAGCTTCCCAAGTAGCTGGGACTACAGGAGCGTGCCACCCATGCCCGGCTGATTTTTTGTATTTTTAATAGAGATGGGATTTCACCATGTCAGCCAGGATAGTCTTGATCTCCCGACCTCCTGATCCACCCTCCTCAGCCTTTCAAGGTCAAACCATTTTTTAAAGTCTGTCCTGGCCTTAGAGCCTGTGATTCATAAGAAACTGGCTGAAGCTTTTGGTTTGTCAAATATACTCGTGAACCAATTTACCGGGGTGGTTGCCATCGATTTCTTTGAAAACATTAGCACCATGTGAATTTCATTAGATGAATGAAGTACCTATTTACGTATCAGAGATGTTTATTATACAGTAATAAGAAATGTAGCTAAGAATTTATATTGTATTTACAAAATGCCAGGCACTGTTTTAAGCCCATTACATATATTGGTCCCAATAACAATCTTATACGATAGGTACTAGGAATATCTCCCATTGAACAGGTAGGTAAATTGTAATTCAAGTAGCTAGAAAGCAAGCAAGCAGAATGTCAACCCAGGCGGTCTGGCTCCTGAACTGGCCTTTTTGCCACCCTGCTATCCCATTTCTCCTGAAAATCTCTGTGGATATATGTTCAGCATTCCTAACAGAAATAATCAGCAGGCCAGTGAAATCTCAGCCGTAAAACACCTGAAGTTCACAGAGGAAGTCACCATTTAAATCTAAGAGGGCATGTCACTGCCACTTTATAGCCCCCTTTAAGATATCACTCAGCATCGTAAAACAACAGGTGTGTTGGGGTGCTCTATCAAAACAAGGTTTCTGTGTGCTGTGTTTACACTCATTTAACTCAGGGTGTCTGAGCACAATCGCTATTGATTTCTTCGTTATACAGAATCTTTCATAGGAAGCTCATATAAAAAGAGGTGTGAGGTGGGAGAAGAGGTGAACAGTGGCCTGCCTCAGGACTATGGGCTGGGCTTGTGTACCGCCCGGGCTACCGCCCACTGGACTCACCTGTCCCAGGTGTCCCCCACACTTTCTTTTCTAGTCTTCCAGAAGGACCAGTAATCTGCCTACTGGCCTTTTATACCTTTCCATCTGCTTCCCAGCAGTGGAACCTGCCGGCTTAAATCTTACTTATTAACTATACGTAGATACGGCAGACTGCGATTACAGTGGAATTGTTTGGGAGCTCAGTATCTTGCCTCTTCCCACGTACCTTACCCTGGGAATTGCTTTGTACTTGCATATTGCCATGTGGTAGTGTGGTGGTGTGTCTTTAATAACCATCAATAAAGATAGGCCTGGGAAAACATGGAAAGCCACAGACTCCTCAAAATTCACCAGATTGCACTGAGTGAAGCTATCTACAGAGGTATCCCAGCTACCCAGAGGTGGTCACCAGCAGTGGTCAAAGTAAACCCACCCTCTTTGATTCAGCAGCCAAAGATAATTTAGAAAAATGTGCCGACCCTCTGAGGGTTCCTTGAATTGCCAGTAAAACTGCTCTTAAGTCTAAGTTCATTTATGGAATTATTCTCCAAACATTTGAGAGTCACTATACTGTGAAAAGTATTCTACCTAACACCGTGAGGTGTTTCATAGCTTCTTTATCAGAAAGGCAATAGAGATAAAGGACGTGGGAGGTAAAGGGTTTTTTTTTTTTTGTTTTTGTTTTTTGAGACAGGGTTTAGCTCTGTCATCCGGGCTGGAGTGCAGTGGCACAGTCTAGGTTCACTGCAGCCTCCACCTCCCAGGTTCAAGTGATCCTCTCACCTCAGCCTCTTAAGTAGCTGAGACTACAGGCACGTACAATCATGCCCAGCTAATTTTTTTTTTTTTTTTTTTTTTTTGTAGAGATAGAATTTCACCATGTTGCTCGGGATGGTCTTGAACTTCTGAGTTCAAGCAATCCACCCACCTTGGCCTCCCAAAGTGCTGGGATCACAAGCATGAGCCACTCCGCCTGGCTGGAAAATTTTTACAATATAAGCCTGGGATCTCACACTCTGCACAGATTAATAGCATTTGAATAGCAGGCGGGGATGGAAGTAACTGTCAAAACAGTTGTGTAATTGTGCTTTGCAGGTAGTAGGTGCTTAAAAATATTTACTGAGTGGAATTAAGTTGCACAGATGATTAGAAATTGGAGGTGGCAGGTGGTTCTAGATGCCAAGTCTAGGTCTGTCCCAGGTGCCAGGGCTTTGGTCGCAGGGGAGGAGTTGAAGAGCCACCCACAACGAGGAGATCAAATACTTGAACGTGGGTCCTCAGGTGCCTCCATAACAGTGACAGCCTATTGAGATAAAGGTCACAGCTGGATACATGTACGATATATGCACAACATGGCAACCTCCTCCAGGAGCCAGCAACATGCTGGGACTTTATCAGACCTCCCATTAGATCAGGTGAGCCTGGCACACAGCAGCATACTGCAAGAGAAATTGCTCTCCCTGAGTCCTCTCAGACCAGCCAAGGCTGGTCTGTGGAGGTCCAAGTTTGCAAAAGGAGAGACTCCTTTTCCATACTAAACTGAGTCAACACACTGAGTGGGGCTGAGGAAATCCAGAAATGAGCTCCATTATGTAGACAGCTGCCCACAGTGGTTGAGGACCTATGGAGAATCATGCTCGGTCCTTTCTTGGGTGCTCTGAAGATTCAGCGTACTGCCTCCTGCCTTGTTCTGAGCCATTGCCCCCCCGACCTCCTGGCCTGGACTATCACCCTTAGACTGAGTAGCAGGATATGGTTCCCCTAAGTCCCCAGTCCTGGTCATCATTTCCAAACAACCCCACAACCTTTGCCAGCCTATAGGAGATATATATACATATACATATATATATGGATATATATGTATCTATATAATATATAATGTATATTATTGCATTATATATACAATATATAATAATACATATAATTATATGTAAATTTATATAATGTAAATATATAATTATATATAATAATGTACAATATAATATATAGTATATCTAATGTATAATATAATATATAATATATATTATATATATAATTACATGAAATTATACATAATAATTATATATAATAATGTAATAATATAATGCAATATATATATATATATATCTCCCCCCCATAGACTGGAAAAGGTTGTGGGGTTGTTTGGAGATATATATATATGTATATATAATATATAATGTATTATATTATTATATTATTATATATTACATTATAATATATAATACTATATATATATATTTTTTTTTTTTTTTTGAGATGGAGTTTCGCTCTTGTTACCCAAGCTGGAGTGCAATGGCGCGATCTCAGCTCACCGCAACCTCCGCCTCCTGGGTTCAGGCAATTCTTCTGCCTCAGCCTCCTAAGTAGCTGAGATTACAGGCATGCACAACCATGCCCAGCTAATTTTTTGTATTTTTAGTAGAGACGGGGTTTCACCATGTTGACCAGGATGGTCTCGACCTCTTGACCTCATGATCCACCCGCCTCGGCCTCCCAAAGTGCTGGGATTACAGGCTTGAGCCACTGCGCCTGGCAATACTATATATTAATATATAGTATATATTATATATTCTGTATATATAAGATAATTATATTTAATTTACATAATTATAATATATATTATATATAATACTGTGTATTTACATCATTTACAATTCACAATAGCAAAGACTTGGAACCAGCACAAATAAGTGCCCATCAGTGATAGACTGGATAAAGAAAATGTGGCACATATACACCACAGAAGCCTACGGGATTTTATATTACACCTGCGGTGATACAAACAGCATGGAGCAAACAACTAACTAGTATAAAGTGATGCAGGTTCCAGAATTCTCTAAGGGTCCTCATTCTCAAACCTGGCTTTCTGGGAAGCTTTCTGCCCTAAATGCTGAATGAGGCAGCTCTATCCTCAGTTCAGGGAAGCCTCGGCCTCTACCTCTCTGTCATTTCCAGAATCTGCTCAGTCATCTTCTTGCTAAGTGGGATTCCTTCCCCTCATGTCTCTCCCTTCCGATTTTCCTCCACACACAAAAAAGGACCTTCCCTCATTTCCGCTTCCCACAAATATGTGTCTGTTCTTTGGATTACCAAATTGACAGACATCTCTTTTGTCCTCTCTGTTCCTGTTTCTGGAAATCTGATTCTTGTCCATGGCTCTCCCCAAGAAAGAAAAGTTGGTTCTCTCCTGCCCTCTAAGCTCCCTTCCCCGCGCTGTCTCTCTAGAGGTACTATTTTCCAGAACAGCTGTCTATCCCTTATCCAGGATTCCCAACAGCCCGCAGTCCAGCCAAACGACTCCTGCAACGACCACATAAATCCTCTCTCTCCCTCGCTGGGACACCCAGCGAAGCCCTGCCAGCCTACAGTCTAGAACAAATGGCTGTGTACGAGGACAAAATACTATCGTGGGCTCGAAAGTGCCTTGTCAACTGTCAGGTAATACCATGTGAGTGATAGGTACTGCCCACTCTGTGGAAGAAACCAGAAGGTCCCAGTCATGCTAGAGCCCATCAGAGTCTTGTTTTTTCAGACAGAGTCTCACTCTGTTGTCCAGGTTGGAGTGCAGTGGCGTGACCTCAGCTCACTGCAACCTCTGCCTCCCGGGTTCAAGTGCCTCAGCCTCTGAGTAGCCTGGACTACAGGCATGCGTCACCATGCCCAGCTAATTTTTTGTGGTTTTGGTAGAGACAAGGTTTCACCATATTGGCCAGTCTGGTCTCAAACTCCTGGCCTTACGTAATCTATCAGCTCAGCTCCTCAAAGTGCTGGGATTACAGGCATGAGCCACCACGCCCGGACCCGTCAGAGTCTTGAGCTACAGCTGTGGTAGCTGTCTGAACCATCTTCTCTTGTTCTCTATGCCTGACATCTAAAAGGAAAATTGTATATTTCATTTGCAAATAACATCTCTCAACCACTTGGAAGATGCATTATTTTTCTCACCTCTCCCTCTCCTAAATGTGAAGCAGTGTCTTGGTGCTCCAGCCCTTTCACTGTATTCCTACCATCATGTTTTCTCTGGTCCTGAGATAAAAGCTCAGCACCACTGGAGCATCGATTCAGGAGCTGGAACTACTCCCTCTTCCAGTCTTCCTTTCAGAGCACAAGTCAGGGAAACACACTGGCAATTATAAGGAGAGGACCTATCCTGGGTAGACCCTGCAAAAGGCTTCCTATCTCCTGGAGCTGAGAAACTAAGATCCCTTCTTTTTCAGAGAATATAGGGTGATGAGCAAATCTGAGAAAAAAGAATCACAGCACAGCAAACCTGGGACTCAAAATCACTCACCAGCAGATAGTTCAGTTCCTTAGCTGTAAATTCATCCTGGTGAAAATGTTAGTCACTCGCTGTAGATGATATTTGAAAATGTTTTTCTCTTACAGAGAGATACAGTAAAGAGAGTTTCTAGATGGCAGGCAGGAAACGTGAGTCTAATTTTGGTTTTGCTGTTCTCCCTCTGGGAAGCTGCTTGACCTTGTGCAAGTCGCTTCCTCCTGGGCTCAGTTTCCCTATCCATTAAAGAAATGGGCTGACTTTGTCACCTCTTAGGTCCCTTCTGCCGTTTCTTCCAGATCTTTCTATAATCTGTGAGATAATGCAAGGATGCTAATGATCATGATTGTAATTAAAAATATGTTGTGGCTGGGTGTGGTGGCTCATGCCTGTAATCCCAGCATTTTGGGAGGCCGAGGCTAGTGGATCACTTGAGGTTGAGAGTTCAAGACCAGCCTAACCAACATGGTGAAATTCCATCTCTACTAAAAATACAAAATTAGCTGGGTGTTGTGGCACATGCCTGTAATCCCAGCCACTCAGGAGGCTGAGGCGGGATCATTACTTGAACCCGGGAGGCGTAGGTGGCAGTGAGCCAAGATCGTGCCATTGCACTCCAGCCCGGAAGAACAGTGTGAGACTCAGTCTCGAGATATATATATACATATATATCGAGATATATATGTGTGTATATATATATATATATATATATATATATATATGTATATATGTTGTGTGTATTCATTCCAAATCACTTTCGGGTCCTAAATTTTAACAAATGGCTTTACTGGATAGCTAAGTTTTTCTGTTTTTGGATTTTGGAGAAATTTGGTCTGACGTTACTATTTGGGCAGCTTATCAGCAAGGCAAACAAACGCATCCCCTAAGTTTAAAGGGGATGGGAGTCACCCCACATTCCAGAGGCTTCCTGAGATCCCCGGGCCTGCCTCCACGTGCCCCAGCCCCAGCATGGCTCTGACCCTTTCACGCACAGGAGTACAAATTAGCATCCCTGTGATCCCTTAGGAATACCCTCCTTCATCCCTGGGCTTGCAGGCTCGCCTCACTGAAGCCCTGCTCAGAGGTTAGGAGGTTAGCTAGGGGCGCCTTTAGAGCCTTCCCTACACTGCTGCTGTGGCTGGGCCAAATGTGGGAGTGAAGCCATTCCAGGATGCCCCACCCCCACCCCACTGGGAAATGCTTTCTTGGCAACCGTCCCCTTTCAGAGCCCATTAGAAAAGTGCACATTCCCCGGGTGTCACTGGCTCCAAGCGAGAGGTGGGAGTGGGGGAGTATTACAGGCTGCTTTTAGCCAGTGTTGAAAGCTTCTGTTTTCCACCCCACCCCCAGTTTGCAGTGAGAGGTCCTAGCTTGGCCAGAAATCAACCAGGCATTTTGTTCAGAAGTAGCAACTTATTTTTATCAAAGATGGAATGCAGCTGCAATTTCTAATGCCTCTGCATGGCAACCAGGGCTCTTGCTCCAAGCATTCCCAAACGCTCTTTTCTCCGCAGACACTTTGCTTTCTCACCTAGCCCTTTCTACATCCAAAAATTGGATGCAGAGCTGCTCAAGTGCCTCAGAATTCCGGAGTAAAAAGTTGTAGAAATTCAAAGTATCTTTGTTGTGTCTATTTTAAATGCAGGCTTTGGTGATCACAACTCCACAAACCCAACCTAAAATTACCCATGGACCACAGCAGTGTGGTGTGGTGAAAAGAGCTCCCAGCTGGCTTCTGCCTACCCTACACCCCCACACACCCCCCCGCCTTATGTTGCTGTGGGCAGCCAAGCAAGCCCCTTCCCTCCCTGGGGCTTAGAGTATCCACTTGTAAGCAGAGATTACCTGATCTACTTTCCTTAACCTTTTTGATTGCAAAGTCTGTCGAAAGCTATGGACCCTCTTCTCAGGGAAACAAACAAACAAACAAAAACGATTCACCTGTTTATTCATTTGGAAGGTATTTATTAAGCTCCTGCTAAATATGCACATATAGACACAAGATGAAATTCCATTTCAGGGGCTTTACAGGTAAAAAAAAAAAAATCCTGGTTATGAATTCTGTGATCAGCATATACGGACTGCTATCTAGAAAGACTATTGATAGCCAGGCGAGGTGGCTCACGCCTGTAATCCCAGCACTTCAGGAGGCTGAGGTGGGCGGATAACGAGGTCAGGAGATCAAGACCATCCTGGCCAACATGGTGAAACCCCATCTCTACTAAAAATACAAAAGTGAGCTGGGTGTGGTGGCGTGTGTCTGTAATTCCAGCTACTTGGGAGGCTGAGGCAGGAGAATCGCTGGAACCAGGGAGTCAGAGGTTGCAGTGAGCCAAAATTGTGCCACAGCACTCCAGCCTGGTGACAGAGCGAGACTCTATCTCAAGAAAAAAAGAAAAAGAAAAAAAGGCTATGATAATGATTCTAGCAGAGGGTTCTAAAGCTACCAGTCAGGCACACACCAGAGAACAGAGGCAGCAAGGTGGTCATTATAAAGGTGATCCCCAGTTGCCCCCCCTTCCCAGCACCCCCACCTGGCACGCGCCCCAGCAAACATGCGTGCACAACCAGCCTGGAATGTGCTGTTTCTGGGCACTCGGACTGCAGGAAGCTGGCTGCAGCCCTGGAGAGATGAGAAACATGTCTCTTCTATCCTGGGCTTAATTTTTCTCACGGTCCCTGAAAGGGCTGTGATCAGGTGATATGTGTGGAACTGCTCCCTGTACAGGTGCAGAGCAGGTACCGAGGGGAGGAGAAAAGCCACCCTGTGTGTACTTACTCAAAGCTCTTTCAATAGCCCTCCCAGGATAGCTCTTGGCAAGGCAGCTACCACGTCTCTGGCAGGCTGGAGGGAATCTGAGTGTGAGAAAGTCAGTCAAGCGAAGGAAAGGCGGGGGTAAAAAAGCTTCAAGTCCTCCGGCAAAATACCTTTTCTCTTCTTCTTTTGCTCTCTTCTTTCTGTAGCTTTAAACCCAACCCACAAACCATTCTGAGACCTAGAGGACAAAGGGGAGTTTCACTAGAGATGCAGTTATTTGTTTTATGGGTTGAAAGCAAACAGGTGATGCAATAAGACAGAGAAATCACCCTTCCTGGGGTGGGGGTGGGGAGGAAGTATGGGTGGAGACAAACACGGGAGCCCCTGGTTGTATTTATTGGGCATGGCATGGTGAGAACAGTTCGATTCATTGTGTTTTGCTGGTGTCACAGTGGAATCAAAGACGTGATCTTCACCAAGGAACAGGGCTCCGTTTTCTCTTTGCTCTTGGACTGAAAAATGAAGGCTGTTTCTCTCTAAGAGCATTCTTCCAAATCCAGATGCGTCTTCCTGAGTTTAGGAGCTGACTGTCCCATTTGAGAAGGGGTGGGCAGAGGACCAACTTGGTCCTATCATCACCTAGGATAAGGGAAAATCATCTCTGAGCACATCTGCAAAAAACTCTTCTTGAACGGTTAGAGTGGAAAGCCAGAGAGCTCCTGGAATTTATTTACATATATATTTTTGGTCCAGCCACAAATGCATAGCTGATTTTTTTGCTACTTGAGCCTCTTCCCCTTATCTAAAAATGTGTGTGTGTGTGAAAGTTGCTTGCCCATTCTAAGCACTCCCAAAGTGGCCATAAATGAGTTGCTGATTAACTATTTGACCCATGTGGCTGCTTTGGGCACTGCAAGAGATCCTAACATAACCATATTCCATTCCCCATGCACCTTTAGGGTGCCAACTCCAGAGTGGGGAACAGAATCAGATGAAAAAATCCCTTAGAATGGACAGGGGGTGGCATACCCCACTGGTTAATGAGGGCCGACCAGCAGACAGCAGTCAATGTCAGAGCTTAGCAGAGGGTCCACCGGTTCTGAAAGATGTGGGGGGGGTAGGGTGGGGTGGGAACCTGGAAAGGGTTAACATGCTTCCCTGGGAAGGGTTTAGTTCCTTGGAAGAATCTGGGTCAGTGTATTTGTGCAGTTTTTAAAAAGTCAGACGCTCAGTAGAAGCATTTTAAGAAGCTTGGAAAGCTTATTGGGGCCATAGCAGAAAGGAGGGTAACTTCATAGGCTCATCACCTTTCACCAAGAGGATTTTAACCACACAGGAAAAACCCATGTTTTCCAAAAGCAACAGACAATTTTCTGTCATCACCACTTTTCCATCTGTTTAAAATAAGAAAGAAAATTCCTTCCCCAATGGCCCAGGTTGCAGGTCAACAAAGGAGGCATTGTTCATCGTTTCTTCAGAACATGATAGGGCACAGCTCACTCTGCAGTGTGAGAAAACATTTTTTAAAAATCTCAAGAGAGTGGCCCAAGGGGCAACACTGAGTAAACCAAGCCCGCAAAGAGGCACATGTTTGGCTGCAGACTTGAGGACTATCCTGGAAGGTGGAAATGAGGCTTGGGTGAATACAGTCAGAGCCACGATTCCTTAGTTAAACTCAGGAACTAAATCGGAGTTCCTGGTGGGAGGTTGGGAACACTGCATTGAAGGCTAAGCAGGTTTGAGTTGAACTCAGGTCCCAAGAGTGTGCAGTCAACGTCCAGAGGAGTTGGATGTAGACGCCTCTGGATGTCGGTCTGCACCTGCCTCACGGGAACCTTCTTTACTAGCCTGAACTGCCTAACTGCCCTTTCTGACTCCAAACCATGCAATCCACTCTCCCACTTTGCCAGCGCTCTCTCTCTAAGGGGAAATCCTGATGCCTCTGCTTTGCTCAAGATTATTTCATGGCTCTCCATTGTCTAAAGATAAGGTCCAAAGTCCTTTAGCAAGACGTTTGAGGAGCTTGTGACACGGCCTCAAGCTGCCTCTTCTAGTCCCTCACATTCCCTCGGCTCCAGACCATCTTTCCTGAATAAAGACCTCAGGTTCCAGAGTCCTAGCCTTTAATGCCATGGGTACCTGCATCCTCTCCAGCCCCATGACTCAGGACATTTGCAATGCCCCCATCCTACCTATGTTTCAGGGCACACAGGCCAATCCCTCCGGGAAATTTTCCAAAGTACCCCAACTTAAAAGTAATTTAATTCTCCTGAAACTCCACAGCATTTTACCTCTATCCAGACATACATCTCTTTTGAACCTAGAACTAGAATCCCTCCAGAGGAATTTACTGGGACATCCGTAGATGTCAGCTGTACACGTTTGCATACGCCTCTAGGCTGTTGGCTTCCAGAGGGCAGTAACGGTCTTATTCACTGCTGTAAACCCAGAAAGGCCAGCAGTACTGTTATCCATACATGTGTGGTTTCATATTTTGTTTCTGTCTTCCTGATCTCTCAGGCCACCACCTAACTCAGAAAAGGAAAAATAAAGCAATGTCTGGTTATCAATCAGAAAATCGGCGTCTGTCCGCCCCGCAGCTCACTGTAAACTTCCTGCAGGCTGCCACTGTATCTCTCATCGTGGAAATCCCAGGGTTGAACACAGTGTCTGACACTGCGCGTGTGTTCCACAATGAAAGAAAGAGGGGGCTTGCCCAAGGTCACCTGGAGTCAGGAATCACTGAATCTCATCCGGGACCAGATCTGGGGAAATCATTTACAACATTATCTCAGTGGGGAGCTCGGAGGCAGGAAGGAATGAAGTGGATGAGAACTGTGCGCCAGACCTCCGGGACGCGGAAAGGGCTGAAGGGGCGGGGGGCCACATCAAACAAGACGCTGGGCTCCCGGGCTGCCCAGAGCCGCGAGCCCAGCTCCCGGGCGGCGGGAAGGGCGCGGGGGAGGGGGTGTGAGGGCACGGGGGCCGGCGACCCGGGCAGCCGGGCGGGAGGCGGCCGGCCGGCCCAGGCAGTGCGCGCCGCCCGCCCGGCTCGGCAAATCCCCCAGGGAGGCCGCCGCCAGAGCCCTGGCGCTCCCGGCCCGGCGCCCGCCACGTGGCACCCGGCGGCGGCGGCGGCGGCTCCTCCCGGCGCGCGGCCCGGCCAGCAGGCAGCACGCAGCCGCCCGCGCCGCCCGCCTCCTCCCGGCCGCCCGCCGGCAGCCTACCGGGCGCAGTGAGGGGGAGCGGCCGGCAGCCCGGGACCCGGGGAAGGGGCGGGCGGCGCGAAGCCGCTTTAACCGCAGTCGCCGAGCGGAGGCAGGAGGCTGACCCGGCCGCTTCCTAAGTGCGGTCAGGCATCTCGTGACCGCGGCGGGCGCCGAGGGCCTCGCGGGGGGAGGGAGAGGGCGGGGGCGAGGAGCAAACACGGAGGCCCCCACCTCGCCCCCAGGCTGCTGCAAGTGAGGTTTCGGCCGAGTGAAAACCCCAAGCCCGAAAGTGAGGGTGGTGAGGGGTGGGTGGAAGAATTCCCCAATCTCCACCCGGGGTGTGCGCTCCCCGCCCGGAAGAGCTGACCTTGGCCTGGGGAGGCGGGGGTGGAGAGGGAGGGTAAGCGCCGGGGCTCGGCTCCCAGCCTGCCGCCCCCTCGGATTCCTGGCCCGGCGGGGCCGGAGGAGGGGGCCCCGGACACACACACACACACACCCCACACGCAGCGCGCGCCAATGAGCCCGGGCCAGGCGCAGGGGGCGGGGTTTTCCCAGGCTCGAGCACAGCAGCTGCTATTTACCTTCTTGGCTTCTCCCGGGGACCAGGAACCGGCCCCCGCTCTCCGCCGCCCGCCGCCGCCCCCCGCCTCCCTGCCCCCGGGGCGCGCGCACACACACTCACTCACACACGCACGCACACACACATCCTCCCGGCCCGGCCGCAGACGCGGCGGCAATAAAACATCCTGGCACGTGCTCCGGCTCCAGGCGCGCCCACGCCGGCCGGCTGATGTCAAACTGCAGCTCGGCTGGTGTAGCTCTTAAAGGGCCCGCGCGCGCCGGGCGCCGAGACCGCCCGCGGGGCGAGGAGGTAGAAGCGGCTTCCTTGCCGGCCACCTCAACGCGCAGCAGAACCTAGAGCCTACAGATGAAAAGGGAAATGGTGGTGAAGGAGGAAGCAAGTCCCGAGGCACTGCCATTAGAGCTCCCCTTGTTCATTTTTTCATTTTTAAATACCACTTCCTTCTACCCAGTTGGAAATTATTCTGATTGTTTCCTGGGGAAGCGCGTGGTCTAAGGCCCCAATTCCAGAAGAGGAATTTCTGAAAGATGGGGCGGGGGTGGGGTGGGGAAGGGATTCAAGGACTACCTCGATCCGAAAAACCTGCATTTGTAAGTTAGAAGGCATTTTTTCCTTTTTCTGCATGCAACAAGGAAAAAAAAATTTTGGCCCTTTTCCTGCATGATCTACTCTCACCCTCCTGAATGTATAAAGTCTGAGCGGGAACTTACTTAGATGCGTCTGTAACTCAACACCTTTACACGCGTTTCTCCCCTACCCCCACCCCCGGCTCTTAACCACTGCTATTATTTTTTTTCTGCCCTTTTATAACTTTAAAAATATATATATGCTTCAAATGAACTTACTACAGTCAAAGCCGCTCTGCTACACATGAGAGATGGCATAAAGAGCAAAGATCCTGGCTCCAGAAGAAATAGACAAGACCAAAACCAAAGCGGAAAAAAGAAAAAAAAAATCACCCCTAAACCAAAGCCCAGAGGGAGAGTAGCAAAGGGTTAAAATCCTTTTGATTGACGTTGTAGCCTCCGGTGCCCTGGGCTCAGGCGCGCGCCATTGGCCGCCAGACCTTGTGCCTGGCGGCCAATGGGGGGGCGCGGTCCACGAGCGGAGCCGCGTGTCTCCTCCTCCCATTGGCTGAAAGTTACTGTGGGAAAGAAAGTTTGGGAAGTTTCACACGAGCCGTTCGCGTGCAGTCCCAGATATATATAGAGGCCGCCAGGGCCTGGGGATCACACAGGATCCGGAGCTGGTGCTGATAACAGCGGAATCCCCCGTCTACCTCTCTCCTTGGTCCTGGAACAGCGCTACTGATCGCCAAGTAGCCACAAAATATTATAATAAACCCTCAGCACTTGCTCAGTAGTTTTGTGAAAGTCTCAAGTAACAGAGACATAAACAAAAAATTATTTTTCGTGAAGAACTCCAAACATAAAATTCTCTAGGGATTAAGAAAAAAAAAAAAAAAAAGGAAAATGCCAGCTGATATAATGGAGAAAAATTCCTCGTCCCCGGTGGCTGCTACCCCAGCCAGTGTCAACACGACACCGGATAAACCAAAGACAGCATCTGAGCACAGAAAGGTAAGGGCGGTACCTGTATCTCTCTGCAGCCCCTCAAAATTAAGTAGGGATTGGGAGGCTTCTTTCTGTCTAGAAAGCCCGGGACGAAACGGCAGATCCCATGGGAACTCAGAACTAATTTTTTTTATTTATTTGCAGTCATCAAAGCCTATCATGGAGAAGAGACGAAGAGCAAGAATAAATGAAAGTCTGAGCCAGCTGAAAACACTGATTTTGGATGCTCTTAAGAAAGATGTAAGTAGGAAAATGCTGCTCTTTCTCTTAATTAAAAAACAAACACTTCCTCAGCTACTGAGAGTGACACCCCCCGCCTGCGGGTTCTAGCACTCGTCGGTACTGCGTTCTCCTAGGCGGGAGGGCCCGGCCTTTTTCGCTGCGGTCCCTAGATGTGCATGCGCTCCGTGGCCGGGAGGAGGGACCCCCAGTACTCTGAAGCAGCTGACACGGGGCTCACTTTCCTTCCTTGCCTCCTATGCAGAGCTCGCGGCATTCCAAGCTGGAGAAGGCGGACATTCTGGAAATGACAGTGAAGCACCTCCGGAACCTGCAGCGGGCGCAGATGACGGGTGAGGGCAGCTCGCCGCGCCCCCCTGTGCGGGCGTCCCGCTCGCCTCGCGGTGATTTCTTCCAGACTTCCGCCCGTGGTTGTGAGAGGCATTCAGCTACGTTTTACTGCCTTGGCTCACTCTCGTGTTCCCACGGTCTGGGCTTATTTATAGCCACAACTCCAAGTTGTTACTGTTCCGGAAGGGAGGGAAAGAGGTTGCAGCCGCGAGGGTGGCGGGCGGCGGGTAGGGGCGAAAGGACTTAGGACTGTGGCGGTTTGGAACTGCGTGGAGCCTGGGGGTCAGCTGGGTTAGCACCCCCTCCCGTTGCAGAAGGGGAAATGAGGCCCGAATGATGGATTGGGAGGCATTGTCCAAGGTCACATCCCGCGCGGGGGTGGGGGTGACAGATCTGGGGCTGAGATAGGCTTAAATGCAGCGACAGGGAATCGGGAAGGAGTGGCTCGGCTTTGGCTGCCACGCTTGTGTGGAGAGGTGGCTGGTTTCTCATGCAACCTCCCTGCCGGAGGCAGTTTCACGGGCGCATGGTCAGGGATGAGCGCCACAGGGACCTCCCAGGGCGGAGGCAGTGGCCACGGGGCCAGGGCCGTTCGGTGACCCGTCTGTGTCCTTCTGGCCCGCAGCTGCGCTGAGCACAGACCCGAGCGTGCTGGGAAAGTACCGCGCCGGCTTCAGCGAGTGCATGAACGAGGTGACCCGCTTCCTGTCCACGTGCGAGGGCGTTAATACCGAGGTGCGCACTCGGCTGCTTGGCCACCTGGCCAACTGCATGACCCAGATCAATGCCATGACCTACCCTGGGCAGCCGCACCCCGCCTTGCAGGCGCCGCCGCCGCCCCCACCAGGACCCGGCGGTCCCCAGCACGCGCCATTCGCGCCGCCACCGCCTCTCGTGCCCATCCCCGGGGGCGCGGCGCCCCCTCCCGGCGGCGCACCCTGCAAGCTGGGCAGCCAGGCTGGAGAGGCGGCTAAGGTGTTTGGAGGCTTCCAGGTGGTACCGGCTCCCGATGGCCAGTTTGCCTTCCTCATTCCCAACGGGGCCTTCGCGCACAGCGGCCCTGTCATCCCCGTCTACACCAGCAACAGCGGGACCTCCGTGGGCCCCAACGCAGTGTCGCCTTCCAGCGGCCCCTCGCTTACGGCGGACTCCATGTGGAGGCCGTGGCGGAACTGAGGGGCTCAGGCCACCCCTCCTCCCAAACTCCCCAACCCACCTCTTTTTCCCTCTGGACTCTAAACAGGAACTTGGATACTGGGAGCAAAGGGGACTTTTTTGATTAAGTGGTTACTTTGTGTATTTTTAATTTCTAAAAAGTTACTTTCCGTAGAGAGAGCCGTATTAAGTGACTGACCATGCACTATATTTGTATATATTTTATATGTTCATATTGGATTGCGCCTTTGTATTATAAAAGTACAGATGACATTTCGTTTTTTACACGAGATTTCTTTTTTATGTGATGCCAAAGATGTCTGAAATGCTCTTAAAATATCTTCCTTTGGGGAAGTTTATTTGAGAAAATATAATAAAAGAAAAAAGTAAAGGTTTTTATGTCTTAGAACTGATTCTTCTAGAATATGTAAAAAGGCTCTTGGTGGAATGTGAATTACATGTAATTGGTAATTCAGGAACTGGCTCTTTTGTTATTAAAAGAACATTTTTTAAAATCCATCAAACCTTTCACCAATCCTCCAGGAACTAAAAAGACTAAATTCCATTTACTTTACAAGCCACCATCTGGTAAGACTTCCCTGATAAACTTGTGGTCAGTCTCTTAAGGGATTTCTAAAAAATGTTTTCAAGTTGCAGTTGGGTAAGTCTGCAGCCCTTGTTCGATGAGCTCCTCCTGAGGAAGCCTGAACAGGACTGAATTCACTAAGTTAGTGGATCCAGTTCTATTGCCCATTGCACGTTTAGGGTGGTTCCTGCAACTCTACTCTCCTAGGGTAGCTCACCAACATCCGAAGTAAAAACACTTTCAGCTGCTGTGCCTCCTTCAAGTGTTGGGGTCTTCTTCATTAATTAGCCAATCCTTTGGTTCAAATAAGACATTCCCTAGCACGCAAAAGTTTGAAATGCCTCTCTGCACCCGCTTCAAGCAAGCTGAAAAGGTCAACAGATTCCTTCTGCCAAGGGACAGTTAGTTAGACTCCCAAGTGGAGGCCGAGCCCAGATGATTAACACCAGACATGTGTTTTTGATAAGTTTCTGTGCTTGGCTCTAATAGAGAAAGCATGTGGGGGCTGTGCTGGCAGGCACACAGGCCATCTTCCCCTTTTAATACAAACAGCAAGCGACCCCTTCGCTTGGTCATGCCCCATTTCCAGGCAAGATGTGGGCTCCAGATAGAAGCAAAAGGGTTGTCTCAGGTTTCAGCTCACATAACCCTCCTTAACAAGTCCTAACTCAAAGCGGACAGCTTTAAACTGTGCCAGGATCTGCAGGGAATTTCTTCCAAATCCCATCACAAAGGCTTGTCAGATTTTGTCAGATTTGGCCAGGTGTTTGACTGCATCCAGGTGTTGGGGAAATGAAAACCACGAACCCTGCGAGACCAGACACATCAGCCGCGCTGTGGGTCTGGCGGGCGCGCCCTCCTCCCCCACCGCCGGCCAGTCCTCCTCCCCGCCCCGGCCCCTCCCGCCAGCCTCCTCTCACCCCCCTTTTCTTAGACCGGCTTCTGAGAGGAGAAGGATGAGGCGGGAGAGATCAATCTTTGAAGCTTTCCTAACAAAGATAAAGCCAACGATTTTCTGTCCTGTTTCAAAAGCTTTACCTCTCCCCCGCCCTGCTCTGGCCTTTCCCACAGGCCAGTGTGGAGAGCGGCTCTATCATAGGAATGATCCGGGAGACAGCCGTTTTCCACTGAGACACCTTCGGACCCAGCTTCCACCCGAGGGAGAGATTTAAAAGAGATCTTTTTGAATTTGTCTCCTACTTGCCTTAGTTTGTGTGTACATGAAAGGTGTCCAACACACCTTCCGCCAAAGAAACACACACACACCCCCTTCTTTATCATTTTTCCACGTTTTCCCTCCCGTTTAAACACAAAGTAACAATTGCTCCATTAAGACACGCACCTCAAGCGCCAGTGTTTCCTTTGGTAAGCCTGTACTCTGGCCTCACTAGGAGCCCTTAAGGGTCCTGGTAGAAACAATCAGACCTCAATGTCTTTATTTTTATGCCAGGAATTCCTTTTACATTGATGTCCTTAAAATTGACAGGAAAAAAAAACCTCAACACTAGTTGAAAATTAAAGGTCCCTATGTTGAAGGGGAAAAAATTTTAAAGTGCACTTTTATTAATATCACGGAAAGTATACTATCTTCCTAGGGAGGGGGACTAAATCGAAGGAGAAGTAAACATTTGGTTTTTTTCTTTTTTAAAATTGGTGGTTTGAAAAGATGACTTTTCCCCCCTGAAAGCTGGGTTTAGGCTATTTGATTATTGTATTTTAAAAATGGAGAGGGTGGAGACCCCACTAGGCTTCAAACGGGAAAGGGCACTTTCCAGTTCTTGCCCCAGCTATGCCACCAAACTCAGTGTGTCACCTTGGATAAGTCATTTCCCTTCTCGGGGTCATTTCCAAGTCTGGAAAATGAATGGACTTATTTCTAAGACGCCGTACCCTCCTGCACGTTGGCTGTTTCTGGAGTAAGTAGCTGAGGGAGAGGCAAAACTTCAAAAATACGACTTCATTGATGTTGTCTCCCTGGGGGTCCCTCAGGCGTGGCCTAATTACACGGCCTCGGGCGCACCAGCAGCCCCTCTCCCTGGCCCCCGCCAGTTCTGATCGCTCCGGGAGATAAGGCACAGCTCCAAACTGCGTCCGGATGCGGGCCGCGGGCCTCCGCTGCCGCGCGCATTAGCCTCTCAATGGAGACCTTCCGGGGCCCTGGCCCCCCGCCGTCTCCAGCAGCATCCGGAGCGGGAAAGGCGCCGAACTGGAAGGGGGTGGGGGTGCTTCTCGGTCAACTCAAGAGCCCTCTCCCAGCGCAGAAGCGCGACTCCGGAGGCTCGCCCCCTCCTCGCGCCCCATCCCACCCCACGCGTTTCTGGAATGGAGATCCAGGCGTTTCGCTGGACCCCCGCGTCGTCACCACCGTCCCGGGAAACCTGTCATTAAAGTCAATTAACTTTTCCCACACCCCTTGGCCGGTAACAACCCGCTCCTAGCTTCCTCCCCGACTCCTAAGTGCAACCAGATGGGCGGACAGGCTGCCCCCGCCGCGCGCCCGCCGGGGCGGCCCGGGGGTTCCAGGGAGGCCGCCGGGGCCCGCGGCCCGGGCGGGCGCGGGCCAGGGCGGCCACGCCGGGCCAGCCTCGGCGGCCCTGCGGCCAAGGTGGTTTGCTTAGCAGGCCCGGCTGCTTTCTGGCAGGAAATGAATAGCTCCCAGATGAGCTCAGGCAACCTGAGAGGTCGTGAGAACGGCGCGAACCCCCGCCTGTGCAGCCGGCAGCCTGCCAGGCCGCGGGGGGAGCAGGCGGCGGCGGCGGCGGGAGGCCGGGAGGCCCGGCGGGCGGGCGGACGGCGGCGGGGAGAGGGGCGGGAGCCGCTGACACACGAGCCCGCGCCCGCTCCCGCTGACAGGCAGGCCGCCGCCCCCGCTTCCCCCGCCCCGGGCCCCAGCGCCTCCCAAGCAGCAGGCCCAAGCCGCAGAAAGGCGGCCGCGCGGCCCCGCCGGGCCTGGGGGTGGGGCCGCCTGCCAGTGTTTTTCCAGTTCCCCCGGTAGCTCCGGGCCGCATTTAGTAGCTGGGGAAACGGGGCCGAGGCCAGGGCCGGGGCACTAGAGGCCCTCGCGGCCCGCAGAGCCCTACCAGGCGGTAGGCCGCGCCGGGGCAGGCGTGGGCAGAGGGGCGGGGTGAGGCCATCTTAGCCCACAGAGCCGTCCCAAAAAAAGACCTTGCCACCAGACAGCAACCCTGGATGCCTTAAAAAAAAAAAAAAAAATCTCATTTTTGAAAACCTTGAGCACCTACTGAGTGCTCAGCAGGCCCAAGAAGGTCACGCTAATTCCCACCGGCCTCTGCCCCACCGAGCTCTCTCTGTAGCTGGGGAGATCCACAAACGCCCCAGTGACTCATCCCAGGCTTGATGTGCTAAGTGCCAGAACTGAAGTTTAAACAAAGGGCACCTAGAACAGAGAGATTAATTCTGATGAGAGGAAACCAGGCCAGGGAGGTTTTTTCAGAGTTGGCACTGGAAGCCGAGAGGTGAAAGATGAGTTCAACAGGAAGAGTTAGGTGTCGAAGGGTGAGGGAAAACGCAGAGATGAACACATATACGTCCAGTTTGGGGAAATGTCAGTATGTCCACCATGGTGTGGTACATAAGTTTTCAAATGTACAAATTGGCTTAGAGGTCAAAAAAAAAGGGGTGGGGGGATAAGCTCCACTGCAGTCGTTGGCTTAAATGCAATATAGCCCAAGGGTTAGAAGCACATAATCTGGCTCCTGGCGGCTTGGCTTAGGTTTTGAGCCCAAGGGAAATGATTGAACTTCTCTGGGCCTCAACTTTGTTACTCTGTGTCTCATTTGTAACTTAGGGCTCTTCGGGGTAGTGAGGATGAAACCCGTACATGCACTTAAAGCATTTGGAGTAGCGCTGTCAGCTGCTAGGATTCTGAAACCGCCGCAGTGGGGGATGTTCACCAGACAAGAAAGCCAATCTTGGCTTTGCCCAGTGATTACAGGATCTGCTTGTAACTGCACCAGGCCCTATGTGAAAGGACCACTGCTTCTTCCTTAGTTTCTTAGTTTCTGAATTTCACGCGTTCATTTGATAATTATTGAACCAGGCACTATGGGAATAAAGGGAGAAGAAAGGTATGGTCTCTGTAACTATAAAGCTGTCTGGTAGGCAAGGCAGCTTAAAAACAAGAACAGTGCTCTGTGTTAAGTGCCATGAGGGAAGAGTCATGCACAGTGCTGGTACAAAAGAAGATCATGTGCCTCAACAGGTAACTTTTTGGTCCTCCAAATTTTAATTAATCCTTGTGTTCATTCATAGAAATTGCTGGTATGGTCAATAAATAGTGAAATTTCATCTAAGAAAGGTTATTCTCAAATGGTTAATGTCAAGATTAATCATGTTGCAATACTAATACCTTCTGAATGAGCATAATTACCTAGATGTGATAAAGGAACTGAGATCCAGAGTCAGGAAATCTGAGGCCTGATCCAAATGGACTGCCACCTATGAGATACTGGGCAAGACTCCTGGCATCTCTGGGCTTCGATCTCCTTACAAGCACAGTGAGAACGTTAGACTGGAAAGTCACTTTCAGCTCCACAGTCTGAGTCCCTCCCCTCAGTGTGCTTCTGTGTGCCTTTCCAGTTTGACACGTGCTCTGTGGCTCTAACAACCCATATCAGGCATATTTCAGAACTTTCAGCCAAAGCCCTGGTGCGATTATGACAGCCAAGTATTTTCATCTGCAGTTAAAGATGTGGAGACAGACCTGAAGGATGGGCATTAAAGTTCACAGTCACAATAAAATAGCCCACATAGGCTGGGCGTGGTGGCTCACACCTGTAATCCCAGCACTTTGGGAGGCCGAGCCAGGTCAATCACCTGAGGTCAAGAGTTCGAAACCAGGCTGGCCAACATGGTGAAACCCCATCTCTACTAAAAGAATACAAAAATTAGCCGGGTGTGGTGGTGGGCTCCTGTAATCCCCAGCTGAGGCAGGAGAATCGCTTGAACCCAGGAGGCAGAGGTTGCAGTGAGCTGAAATTGCACCACCGCCCTCCCGCCTGGGTGACAGAGTGAGACTCTGTCTCAAAAAATAAAATAAAATAAAAGATGCCCACATATTAGATTCTTGGAGATCTGCCATGTTAATGAGAATTGTATCTACTGCAAAGCACATCAAAGGAAGACTGCATCTATCAAAATTTGCTCACATATCTGCCACCGAGACCTTATCCTTTGCTGTGATATCAGAGAAGCAAGAGTCAAAAATACCACTTTCTCTCTTCATCCTAAAAATTTCACACCATCCTTTTCACTTCTTCACTTCTATTCTGAAAAATGAATGGGATCTGTTGGTTGCCAGAACTCTCTCCATTTCAGAAATATATTTCCCCAACTGGGCCAGGTGCAGTGGCTGACACCTGTCATCCCAGCACTTTCGGAGGCAAAGGCAGGAGGATTGCTTGGAGCCAAGAGTAGTTCAGGACCAGTCTGGGCAACATAGTGAGACCCTCATTTCAATGGGAAAATATATATATATATATTTCCCCAACTAGGTAGAGTTTTTCCACTAGTACATTAGCTGAATTAAGTAAGTTAACAGAGCTAGTGTGGTTAAAGAAAAATGTCAATCTGATTTAGTGGAAAATCTGAGTTTTAAATCTCTATTAGGAAAAGTAGTAACTTTGCAAATACTTGCAGTGAGCCTGAATTCATAGCTTTCATAAAACTAATGCATTAAAGTCATTTAAAGAATGTGTTCTCTTATGAAGCAGATTAAACGTGGCTCTGGCAATATTATTTGTACTGTAAATCTTCCTTAAAATAATCAGAGGAGCCAGAGTGCGGCCCAAGTAAATAACTGCAATCTAAATTAATAATAAGCCTTTACTCTAGCTATTCATTCTATGTTCAGATATGTTCCCAATTCTAATTTGTCTTTAGTCAAGCAGGGATCAATACATTTCTTTTCTTAGAAGTCCAAATATAACTTAATGATAGCCATGGTTATTTAAGGAACACTACTTGTTTCTTACATAGTTTGTTTTTCACAAATGTGATCGTTTTCATGTTCAACTAACTTTACTAGTTTTGTTTTTTGTGGGAGACGTGAAATTTATAACTAGTTTACAAAAAACTCCAGCCTAGAGAAAAACTGTCACAATTGACAAACCCTACCCCAAACTTCATGTTTTCTACACCATTGTCTTTCCTCCTAGCTTTATGGTTATAAAATTTGTCTCTGGTGGGGCACAGTGGCTCACACCTGTAATCCCAGCACCTTGGGGAGCCAAGATGGGTGGATCGCTTGAGATCAGGAGTTGGAGATCATCTTGGCCAATATGATAAAACTCCGTCTCTACTAAAAATACAAAAATCAGTCAGGCATGGTGGCATGCACTTGTAATCCCAGCTACTTGGGAGGCTGAGGCAAGAGAATCGCTTGAACGCAGAAAGTGGAGGTTGTAGTGAGCCGAGACTGCACCACTGCACTCCAGCCTAGGCAACAGCAAGACTCTAAATAAATAAATAAATATCCCTAAAACATCAAAATTTAAAACAAGAACATGATTGCTTAACAGGACCAGGAGAGAGCAAATACAATGTGTCACCAGGTGAGGTAAGGTGGCACACACTTGTAGTCCCAGCCACTGAAGAGACCAAGAGGGAGCAGGACCAAGGGGGAACCAGGGGTTCTGGACTGTAGGATACTATGCCTATCACATGTTTGCACTAAGTTCAACATCAATAGAGTGACTTCCTGAGAGCAAGGGACCACCAAGTTGCCTAAGGAGAGGCAAACTGGCCCAGATTAGAAGCAGAACAGGTCAGAACTCCTGTGCTGATCAGTAGTGGGATTGTGCCTGTAAATAGCCACTGCACTCCAGCCTGGACAGCATAGCAAGACCCTTTCTCTTAAAAAACAAAACAAAACTGCAGTGTGTCCAATCTGTTTCAGAGCAACTGCTGTGACATTTAAGATGCATTAACAGCCACCAGAATAGTTTCCTGGTGGCAAAATGATGTATTTCTCCCCAGCACCTGGCACAGTGGCTGGCATGCAGAAGTCATTCAGGAAGCTGTACACTACTAGTGTGGTAAGAACAGTTGATATTTGAAGGTTCCCAAAATGTTTCCACAAACACCATTTCATTTTATCCCTAAATTAATCCAGACAGGTAAGTAGGGCTGGTGTTACTATCCTCACATCAAATGTGGATATTTAGGCTTGGAAAGTGTAGATGAACTGGCCAAGGTGACAGCTAGGAAGTGACAGAGGTGGAGTCTCTGGAATCTGCCCCTTCTGGCTGTGAGTACCACACGTAAGCTAGTCTCTGGGGTGGCAAGAGCATCCCTTCCCTGCCGCCTGCCAGGGAAAATAAACCTAGTTTCCATCTCTGTGATTCATGCGTTTTTGTTGCATATATGACCAGAACCAATTTGCTGGATATCTGTTCTCATCCTTGCTTTGCTGACATAAAACACATATAACTAAAGTCTCTTGAGGAGTGGGGACTGCGGGTACCTTTCTCATATCTCTTAAATGGTACAGAATTAATGCAAGCTTTTTTTAAAAAAAAAAAAAAAAGATTTTTTCTTGTTGCCCAGGCTGGAGTGCAGTGGTGCAATCTCATCTCACTGCAACCTCAGCCTCCCGAGTTCCAGCGATTCTCCTGCCTCAGCCTCTTGAGTAGCTGAGATTACAGGCGTGCACCACCACGCCTGGCTAATTTTGTATTTTTAGTAGAGACAGGCTTTCACCATGTTGGCCAGGCTGGTCTCGAACTCCTGATCCACCCACCTCAGCCTCCCATGGTGCTAGGATTACAGGTGTGAGCCACCGCATCCAGTCAATCAAATTCTTTTTAAACATAAAGATGAATAATCCTCAGCAAAAGCGATTTGCCAGGTATTTTTTCAAAGTCAAAAATTCTGTACAGAGAATGGGAAAATAAATCCTAAACTTTTCAGGAGGAAGAAGAGTATCCAATTTTGAAGATCCTATTTGTGAGGCTAGTTTGAAAAAGACTTGTCTGTTACAGGTGAATGAGTCACAATATGACCCAGAGAAGCCAGTAAGGAAAAGCATATGAGGGTGTAACAAGTGAATTCCAAAGCACCGGCTAAGGGTGAGGCGCGCCAGAAAAGCCACAAACACAGTGTGGCTGTTTGTCACAAGGTCAATACAATCTCTGTAAGCCAAGTGTTCTCCATCCACAAAACAGTTGCTGATTCCAAATAAAATGTTTTTAGCTTTTTCTGCCTGCCTGTGACTGCTCGTATTTTGCATTTCACTTTTGCAATAGATCAACATAAACATTACCTGAGGGGTTTCTTTAGAAGAGACTATAACTCCTTCAGGTCACCTGCAGCCAGGACGCAGTGCCTGATGAGAAGGGCACCCTGCCGGTGTGGGTCACTGGCCCACAAAACAGTTCCCAGCGAGGCTGGCTCGTCATTCATGCGCTAGGGATTAGCGCAGCTTCTGCTCTTTTCCAGGCACCATTCCAGTTTGCTGTTTCTACAACAAACAAGACAGGCACAGCTGTGGCTCTCAAGAAGCTCGTATTCCACCATCAGGAAGAAAACAAATAAATGAAGGAGAGAATAGGCCAGGTGCAGTGGTTCATGCCTGTAATCCCAGTGCTTTGGGAGGCCGAAGCATGCGGATCACGAGGTCAGGAGATCGAGACCATCCTGGCCAACAAGGTGAAACCCATCTTTACTAAAATACAAAAGAAAAAAAAAATAGCTAGGCATAGTGATGTGTGCCTATAGTCCCAGCTACTCCGGAGGCTGAGGCAAGGGAATTGCTGGAACCCAGGAACTGGAGGTTGCAGTGAGCCAAGATTGCACCACTGCACTCCAGCCTGGTGACAGAGCGAGACTCTGTCTAAAAGAAAAAAAAAATTAGCTGGGCACGGTAGCAAACACCTGTAGTCCTAGCCACTCAGAAGGCTGGGTTGGGAGAATCACTTGAGCCCAGGAATGAGGCTGCAGTGAGCTAAGATCGCACCACTGCATGCCAGCCAAGGCAACAGAGTGAGACCGGGTCTCAAAACAAAAATAAAAGGAGGGAATGTGAACTCATGGGAAATTCTATGAAGAACCGAAATAGGATGTTGCGATGGAAGGGATCAGAAGTGGGGTGGAGTCTAATTTAGAACGGAATGAGAAGGAAAGCCTTACTGAGGAGGTAACTCCTGAACCCAGGAAGGCCAGTAAAACAAAGCTGGTCTAACAAAATGCCCATCTTGATTTTGAAGAACTATCGATGATGGTGGAAAATGTCGCAAGGTTCAGAAATGGTTGGCGCTCAGGGCCACAGATTGGAGCAGTGCCATTTGCTGCTGTTTTTATGATCACGCAACTACTAAATACCTCTCTACAGTCTGCAAAGCACTTTAAATATTTGAAGTGGAAGTGAATTCAGAGACAGCAAACTTAATCTCTTTGTTGTCTGTTTGTTTGAGCCAAAGTCTCACTCTTGTTGCCCAGGCTAGAGTGCAATAGCACGGTCTCAGCTTACCGCAACCTCTGCCTACCAAGTTCAAGCTCTCCTGCCTCAGTCTCCCGAGTAGCTAGGATTACAGGTGCCCACCACCAGGCCCAGCTAATTTTGTATTTTTAGTAGAGATGGGGTTTCTCCGTGTTGATCAGGCTGGTCTCAAACTCCCGACCTCAGGTGATCTGCCCGCCTAGGCCTCCCAAAGTGCTGGGATTACAGGCATGAGCCACTGGGCCTGGCCTTTAATCTCTTTGTTTGCCTCATGAAGAAATGGTTATGGCCCTGGTTGGCTTTGCATTCATGTGCTCATTCCATAGGCATCCTCTGAGCTCTTGCCTTGTGCGCAGTGGTGGGCAGGGAACCACAGGGGATACAGAAATAAACAAAATTCCAAAGGCCTTCAAGGAGATCACAGTCTAGCAGGGAACACATTATCTAAGCCACAGAGGAAGAAAAAAGTGCTGAAAGCAGTCATCCCACAACTAGCAGGGGGCATGCCAGAGCTAGAACCCTGGACTCCAGACTTCGCATCTGGGACTTTGTCTGTTGCTTGCTTGCTTTTCTTTCTTTCCTTTCTTCCTTGCCTCTTTCTTTTTCTTTTTTTCTTTTCTTTTCCTTCCTTCCTTCCTTCCTTCTTTCCTTCCTTCCCTATTTCTTTTTTCTTTTCTTTTCCTTCCTTCCTTCTTTCTTCCTTCCTTCTTTCATCTCTCAGCTTTGTATTTTCTGTTACCTTCACCTAGAAATTCTCCCTGTGTCCCCAGGCCATCCTCCCCAGGCCATTTGGCTCATACATAGCCTTCAGGTCTCAAATTAGACAGCTGCCTCCGAAGCCTTGCATGAACCTCCTCTTCCTGAATTTCCTTCTGCTGTGCTCTCACTATGTGCTATGGTGCCATCAACATTGGCCCATCAGAACTCTCATCACATGGACCTGTGAGCTGTCCTTCAGAGTCACACTGCAACCCCAGGACCTGCCACAGTGTCCGCCACACAATAGGGGCTCTATAAAGTTCTGTTAACCAAGTAGGCAGATAAACAACTGTACTGACCACGCTGCCGCCACTCTCACCACGAGGCAGTCTTTTCTTTTCTCTTCTCCCACTCCCCTCCCCTCCCCTCGCCTCCCCTCCCCTCCCCTCCCCTCCTCTCCCCTCGCCTCCCCTCCTCTCGCCTCCCCTCCCCTTCCCTTCCCTTCCCTTTTCTTCTTTCTCACCTCCCTGCCTCTTTTTCCCACCTCCTGGCACCTCCTCAGGCCCCAGTATACCTGCTTGCCTCACCAGGGCTCCACCCAGACCTGAGTCTTTGGACGTAAGAGAGACTATTCACATTGCGCTCATCTACCTCCTAGTCTGAGGCGTCCTGGCTGAGAAACAACAGGACACCTGAGAAATGCCCCCTAACTGGATCCCTTTGCAAGGGACTGGGGCTGTGTCTCTCTTACCCTAAGCACAGATCAGCAGCCCCAGCGAGCTCCATGCTCTGCCTGGACCCTGGAAACCGAAACCATCTTACTGTCTATAGTAACATGACTTCGTGCTGTTCTGTCTTCATTAGTATGACTCTATAACCCTGGCTCCTTAGAGCTTTCCCAGGTCCTCTCAGTACCCACTCACAGATGGACCGGGGGGGAATACCTGGCTGTGTTAGGGAAAGAGAAGATGGGTTACTTTTTCCCTTTCATTTCCCAAATACTCTGCAAAGTAATTATGCTAGTTCTATATCCAAAATGTTTACATTTTAAAAAATGAGTTTTTGGCTGGGTGCGGTGGCTCACGCCTGTAATCCCAGTGCTTTGGGAGGCCAAGGTGGGTGAATCACCTGAGGTCAGGAGTTCGAGACCAGCCTGACCAACATGGAGAAACCTCATCTCTACTAAAAGTACAAAATTAGCAAGGCGTGGTGTGGCGCCTGCCTGTAATCCCAGCTACTCAGGAGGCTGAGGCAGGAGAATCACTTGAACCGGGAGGAAGAGGTTGCGGTGCTGAGATCACACCATTGCACTCCAGCCCGGGCAACAAGAGCAAAACTTTATCTCAAAAATAAATAAATAATTATTTAAATAAATAAAAATGAGTCTTTGACATCAGCTTGGAGAACATATTTTCCTCTTCTGAATGCCAGTTATACTGATAGTACAGTTCAGCTCAGCATGTAATTACCCTCTTCCTAAGTCCTGAGTATCTTTGTTGGGTCTCTCAAGGCTGGACTGTCACATGGAGACAATTCACTGCTTTCTCTGCATCTCTCTACTGAGATCATCCCAGGGTCTGCCTAGCAGGTTGTGGCTGCTCATAACTTAGTGCTTGGCTCCTTTGCTCAGGCTTCAGGTTTTGAAACAGCACTGGTCTTCCACGTGGGGACTCAGGAAAAGGCTCTCCTCCTTCTTGGCCCTGCCTGAACTCCAGTTCCATGCTCTTCCCTGAATTCGATGAGTAGCAAATATCTCAAGTCTCTGAATTCAGCTCTCTGGTGAATTAAGATGGGAGGCAAATTTGTGGTCACTCTCCCAGTCAAGAGGTAGAGTTTTTCTCCTCCCCTTGATTCTGGTCTGGCCCTCTGACTGTTTTAATGAATAGAAGGTGAGAAGTGATGCTGGGCCAGTTCCAGGTATAAGCCTTAGGAAGGCCTGGGAGATTTTGCTTTTGCACTCTGGGGAGCCCTGAGCTGCCACCTAAGAAGTCAGTTATGGATAGACCATGTGGAGCAGCCACATGGAGAGAGAGAGGCCTGGTTACCCCAGCATCACAGCTGAGCCCAGCTTGCCAGCCATCACTGCCAAGGCACCAGGCACGAGGAAGCCATCTTTGGTGTTGCAGCTGGAGGAATCCCAGGATGACTACACCATAGCCAATGCCATGTAAAGCAGAAGAGCCACCCAGCTGAGCCCACTCAACCCTCAGCATGATAAGAGATAACAAAATGTTGTTGTTTTAAGCCTATCGAAAGCTGGCTCCGAACTATCACCAACACAACCTATTGGTGAGACAAAGCTGAGCTCATTGTTTATTGTGGTAAGGGAGAATGCCACGTGGCAAAGCTTTGGCAGTGTTTCCAGTGGGGAAAGGAAGGTCAGAATGCACTGTTAATTGGGAGCTTGGTTTAAGGCAGTCTTTCATTATGGGGACTTGATCAGGACTGGGCAAGAATCACCATGCAACAGTCCAAAATTGGTGGAAACAGCAAAGTAAGGATTTTCAGATGAAGTATTCACAGAATCTTAGGGCATAAACCATGTGTGGATGTTTTCCATTGAATGGTTGATGGAAAGTTTCTTTAATGAACAATCAAACCACTTACCTGGGCAGGAGACACCTGGAAAAATAGAGTCATACTAATGAAAACAGAGAAATAGCACAAAGTCATGTTACTGTAGACAGTAACACATGGTTTAGGTTTCCAGGGTCCAGGCAGAGCATGGAGCTTGCTGGCTTTGGTTCTCAAGCCACTGACTTTTGCAATGCTTTATCACACAGCAATTAGCAATCTAGACATTCCTCTAACTTTTCACTTCTCAGTATTTCTGTATTCTCAATCCATTCATTCATCAAATACTTGCTGTATACGTATTATGTGCCAGGCACTGTGCTAGGCTGGTGATACAAGAGAATAAGGTAGACCAGATCTTTGCTTTCTTGGTGCTTAAATTGTCATCAGGAGGAAATAAACAATAAACCATTAAACAAAAAAATTAACAAGATAATTTCTATAATGATGAAGAGTTCTGAGGAAAATAAAATAGAGCAATGGAATAGAGTTTTGGGGGGCAGTGGAGGGTGGGGACAAGAAGATAGAGCTGTGTTAGAAACAACAGTCAATGCTGCTCATGGTGGTTCATGCCTGTAGTCTCAGCTACTAGGGAGGCTGAGGCAGGAGGATGGCTTGGGATCAGGAGTTTGAGGCTGCAGTGAGCTATGCTTGTGCCACTGCATTCCAGCCTGGGTAATAGAGGGAGATGAAAGGGAAGAGGAGAGGAGGGGAGGGGAGGGAAGGGGAGGGGAGAGAGAAGGGGAAGGGGAAGGAGAAGAAGGAGAGAAGGAAGGAAGGAAGGAAGGAAGGAAGGAAGGAAGGAAGTCAGGAAGTCGGTCAAAATAGTCCTCTTGAGCAGACGACATCTGAATTGAATGATATGCGAAAGGTGGAAAAAGCCGACCAGGTAAAAATCTGGGGTGAGAATATTACAGACAGAGGGCACAGCACAGCCACAGTCCCTGAGGCAGGCAGGAGCTCAGTGTGCTAGAGGGGCAGGAAGGCCACATGCCTGAAACACGGCGGCCAAAGAGAATGTGTTCCAAGTTATGCGCAGAAAGGCTGGTAAAGGTCAGTTCCCAGAGGACCTTGAAGGTCATCACAAGGAATTTGGACTTGAGTCTGAGTGCAGTGGGAAGCCCCTGGAGCAGCGCTGCCTAAAAGAAATAAGATGTGCTTGGGTGGCAGAGGTTGCAGTGAGCCAAGATTGTGCCTGTGTGCAGCAGAGTGAGATTCCATGTCAAAAAAAAAAAAAAAGAAAGAAAGAAAAAGGAATAAAATGTGAGCTATATATGCAATTTTAAATTGTCTAGTAGACAAACTTTTTTAAAAAGAGAAAATAAAGTAGATTTAATTATATATTATATTTCACCCAATGTATCAAGATAGTACAATTTTGACATGTAACCCATATGCAACATTATCAATAGGATATTTCACATGTTTTTTTGGTACTAAGTCTTTGGATAGGTTTGGATGGTATACTTATAGCACATCTCAATTTACAAAGCTGCCCTGGCCACATTTCAGGTGCTCAACAGATAGCTGTGGTCAGTGGCTACCATACTGGCCAGCTCCTCACTGGAGGGTTTAAGGATTGTTCTCCTCCCAAGTAGGTAAAAGCTGTTTTTTATTTCTTCTTTTACCTCCTACCTATCTGCCATTATCATTCATCAAGAACCTACAGGATTCCATGTAAGTACCTTCCCATCTATCTCATTCTCTTTACCCCAGCTCAAGTGTCGTCAGTACTTCGTACATCATTTTTTATTACATCATCTGAATTGAGCTTTTTGCCTTTTGTCTACCTCCTCCAGTCTCTCTCCACCAGGTTACTGGGGTGTTCCGCAAAAGCAGAGATGCCACCCTCTCCTGTTTCCCCTTCAAAATCTTCTGTGGCTCCCATTACCGCTGAAGTTCAAACACTGAGACCCCAAGACCTCATAAAACAGTTCCACCCTCCTTTTTGTTTTTTTCTTTTTCCTTTTTTTTTTTTTTTTTTTTTTTTTTGAGACAAAGTCTTGCTCTGTCGCCCCGGCTGGAGTGCGGTGGTGTGATCTCGGCTCACTGCACCTCCACCTCCTGGGTTCAAGCATTTTTCCCCACTCAGCTTCTCCAGCAGCTGGGATTACAGGCGTATACCACCACGCCTGGTTAATTTTTGTATTTTTTAGTAAAGATGGGATTTCACCATGTTGGCCAGAGTGGTCTTGAACTCCCGACCTCATGTTCCACCCACCTCAGCCTCCCAAAGTCCTGGGATTACAGGCATGAGCCACTGTGCCCAGCCTCCACCCTCCTTTTAACCTTCTTTCTCACTGCCCCCTTTATGAGACACAGTTAAAACACAGTCTCAGCTTGGTCCACTTCATCACACTTACCCCAGTGACTTACGAAATTAATGTTATTTTCTTTCCCAAGACATCCTTAAACACCATGGAACAATTATAGCCAAACATTGAAAGCTTTTACGATCTGTTTCTGTTTCTTACTATGTCTGTTAATAGTAATTTTCCTCTCTAGAAAAAAGTGTTTTATATTTTGTCTTATCTGATAATTTTTATTTTGTAATTTTTTTTTATCTTAAGAGCAATTCCAGTGATCCACAACATTTGGATATGAGATGCCAACTTGTTGTTTAATTTCTCAGTAGTTGTCATTCCTAACAAAGAAAACTCCTAACAAAAGTGATGCAAAAAATATTGGTAATCAGCCATCATACAGGGTGCATGTGTGTGGTGAAAATCGAAGCTAGGTCAGGTGCAGTGGCTCACACCTGTAATCCCAGCACTTTGGGAGGCTTGTGGTCAGGAGTGAAACCCTGTCTGGCAAACATGGTGAAACTCTGCCTCTACTAAAAATACAAAAACTAGCCAGGCCTAGTGGTGGGCACCTGTAATCTCAGCTACTTGGGAGGCTGAGGCAGGAGAACCACTGGAACCCAGGAGGCGGAGGTTGTAAGGAGCTGAGATCTCGACATTGCACTCCAGCCCGGGCAACAAGAGTGAGACTTTGTCTCAACAAAAAAAAAAAAAAAAAAAAAAGAAGAAAGAAAGGAAAAGAGAGGAAATAAAAGAAAGGAAGAAAGAAAATTGAAGCTAAAGCGTACTTAATTGTGTTTGAGCAACCTTTGACATCACTTCAAATTATAAGAAACACTACGGGATATTGAAAGTGTAGGCTGGGAATCTTTAAAATCCTCTTTGGCTTTAGTTACGACCTTATAAAAGCATCTTGGCTGCCATCTTTGAAGTACGGTTGAAAAGTTGGTGTTTTTCTTCTTCCCCTTCCTTCGCTGAAAAATTTAAGTAACTGAAGATGTAATTATGTAGACTTTACTTCAAAAGAGCCATCAATAAACAATTCACGGGATGTCCACAAGCCAGTGATGTTACAAGCTGCTCTTGACTGTTTGTGGATGTGAAATTTAACTCCTGAATTAGACTGGGCGTAAATTGAGTCGTAGAAGGAAGTTCACATTTGCATCTCTAAAAATTAATGTTTAAAGACAAATGTCTCATAAGCTTGTTCCAGCTGGAGTTCCCATTCTCTAAGTTTGTCTACCAACTTGATTTTAGTTTCACTTGGGTGTCTACTTTAGTCCTTTCCATATATTTGATATAAAGGAAGATCTAATCGCAAACACTTTTTGCTTGGCTAATAGGCAGTTGTTCTCCTTGCCACACTACCTAGTTTGGGGCTTTGCTGAGAAAACTCCAACAAAGCTCAGTAAAGCTCAAGGCTACCCAGGCTGCCTAGAGTCCTGTTCTCCATCTTTTTTCTACCTCCTCCCAACACTAAACTCACTGAGCACCTACTGCGTGCTGTGACTGTGGAGAGATGAATGAGACACTGGGCTGTCGCGTGTCTCCAGAATTTGGGTATAAATAATTAAAATAAAAGAGGGGCCTTCTGAGGTGATTCAAGCAAAGTAAGTGCTTCTTCTTGAAAAGACTGAGGATTCCAGGTGGCCTGTAGGCAGTGCAGTTGGAGAACTAGATGACAGGTTAGACGAGGCTCCAGGGCTGGGTGTGATTGAAAGAGGGTGGGCAGAGCCATGCCAGGTCTGACTGGTTTCATGTGCTAATGAGTCACAGCCACCAATCAATCTTTATCCAAGAAAAGCTGCCTCGTTAAATCCCCTGGAGGGGACCAGGTGGAGCCAGAAGAACCTGACCTGGAGATGGGCCCTGCTCCAACCCACCGTGACCTTGGCAATGGCACTTGCCCTCATTTAAAAATGGGAGCGTGGGATCATATGGTTCCTCCAGCTTGAGACCAGAGTCCTCCGAACAGCTGTCCTTGGATGCCTGCCCCTTGAATGGGGATCAGGCTGTGCCCACAAGGTGAACTATGGAACCATTTATGCCAGCCATTGCAGTTAGAACATGACAATCATGATTCATGAGTCACAGGTATTCATATTCTGTCCCAAGACAAAGAACCTCTTTAAGCCTCTACCATTTATCCACCCTTGTCCCCAGTCTCTGCCCAGTCCTGCGTCCTACCTCCTTTGTCTCCTCCCTGACTGGTTCATGTTTTAATCATTCATTCATTCGATGAATACCTTTAGCACCTACTGTATACTAGGCACTATATTGGGTACCAAGCCCTATTCCCAACCCCACTCTGGGGTGAAATTTTTTTTTTTTTTTTTTTTTTTTTTTTAGACAGAGTTTCGCTCTTGTTACCCAGGCTGGAGTGCAATGGCGCAATCTCGGCTCACCGCAACCTCCGCCTCCTGGGTTCAGGCAATTCTCCTGCCTCAGCCTCCTGAGTAGCTGGGATTACAGTCACGCGCCACCATGCCCAGCTAATTTTTTGTATTTTTAGTAGAGACGGGGTTTCACCATGTTGACCAGGTTGGTCTCGATCTCTCAACCTCGTGATCCACCCGCCTCGGCCTCCCAAAGTGCTGGGATTACAGGCGTGAGCCACCGCGCCCGGCCGGCTGGGGTGAAATTTCTAAGTGGAAAGGGAGAAAGAAAAGGCAGGCAGGGGTCCTAGACACTGTGCCATCCTATGCTGTCAGGCCTGTCCAGGCATCCGATGTTCAGCTACTACCATAAAGACAGATCTCCAGGCCAGGTACAGTGGCTCATGCCTGTAATCCCAGGACTTTGGGAGGTCGAGGCAGGCAGATCACTGAGTCCAGGAGTCCTAGACCAACCTGGGCAACATGGGGAAACCCCATCTCTACAAAAATACAAAAAAATTAGCTGAGCATGGTGGCATGCACCTGTAGTCCCAGCTACTTGGGAAGCTGAGGTGGGCAGATTGCTTGAACTCAGGCTGCAGTGAACCAAGATTGTGCCGCTGCACTCCAACCTGGGTGACAGAGTGAAGTTGTTTTTGTTTGTTTATTTTTGTTCTGTCCACAAATAAACATTAAAAAAAAAAAAAAAAAAAAAAAAAAAAAAAAAAAAAAAAAACCAGCTCTCCAGCTCTGGGGATAGGAAGGCCTTACTGGATCTCACGGCAGCAGCCACCTGCTTTCTGGATTTTCTCCAGATTTCCTCGAGTGAGGAGTGAGGGGAGGTTCTATGCAGGAGTGTCCCATCATATCTCAAGCTCAGCCTTTTGAAATTAAACTTGTGATTCCCCACTCCCATATCTCCCCACCACCCTGGCTCACAGGAGTAACCTTCCTTTTCTGTCCAGATAAAGCATCTTCAGTCACTCTGGCCATCATATACTCAAGTACATTTGGGTACGTGGTGTGGAAGTAAACGACCCCTGGAGCGGAAGGGCCAGGGTGGTTGGAGGTGGCACTGGCTGACCCGCTGAGGACTGAAGCCACAGCAGAAAGCTGCATGGGGTTGGGGAGGGAGAAGGCTTCGGGTGTGCCGGAGGGAGGCCCCTGGCAGACCCAAACAGTAGTTGAGTAATGTGGGCTTCAGGGTTCAGGTTACCTGACAGCAACAGATAACCTGCTCTCCATACTTCCAAGCACCTTCTGCCCCTCACTATGGCTCTCTGTACTTGCTATAAACTGGGTGAGGCAGTTATGAAATCTAATCCATGCTCCAGGGAGGTAGGGCGAGCTCCCCAGGCCACCAACAGAGCAAGCCAGGCCCCGGCTTCTGCTGGGATGAGGCCCTCCCACCATCCCCAGCCTGTCCTGGAGAGTGACCCATCCTTCTGGGGTACTTGCCTCTTTGCTTTCAGTCCTTGGGGAGGCCACATCTTACCCACATTTTTCTTTGACCTGAAGAGTGTTCATGTGCATAATTAAGGGGGTGGGAAGGCAGGGAAAGGGAAAGTGGAACAGGGATCCCAGAGCTTCCCAAACTGTTACAAACTCTGAACAAAAGAAGAAGAAAGACATCTGTGAGCCAGCGTGGGGAGAATTGTTCAAAGGTTAAAGGCAGAGATGAATTCAGGTGAGTGTGGAGCAGTGGGTGTGGAGAGAACAAGACTGATTTACAGTCTTTTCAGGGTAAAAGTTAGAATCTTTTCTCTGTCTTCAAAGCCAGATCTCAGGGCTCAGCCTGAGAATCTCTTTCTCTTTCTCTCTTTCTCTGCAACTCCCCCCCCAAACTCCTTTCTCTCTCCTTCGCATTTGCCAAGCTTCTCAGGACCTGGCATTTATTTCTGCCAAGCGGTAGGTCTTCCTCCCCACTCCAGGAATTTCACAAATAAATCACTGAGAACAGAGCCTGCCTCCCAACAAATAGCACATGGGTTTCTGCTCAGCCTCTATGGCCTTCGACCAGCTTCTGGGAAACAGCCCCTGCTTGGTTGCGGGCGCAAACACAGCCCTGCCTTTGACAAACACTCAGTGGTGGGAAGCAGTAGGGAGAAGCCCCAGGCCCCCAGGTGAAGGAGCTGTGCCCAGGCGCATGCAGCTGTGCCAGGGTCACAGCTCCCCCGGCTGAGCTGCGATCCAAGACACAAAGCTTAACCCCTAGGGGACTAGCCACTCAACTCAGCCACCTTGAGAAAGTTATTTTAGCCTCCCTAGATTTCTCTTTCCCTGCTTTTAAATAGATCAGAAGTTTATGCTGCTTAATTCGCAAAGAAACTACATGGAAAAAAAAAAAACGATTTGTTTTGAAGCATTCTAGATTCCTGAGAGGGATGCAGGTTCTAGTAGACTCCTTGAACAGGCATAGATACATCTGTATACACGTGCACGATGCGTTGACCTGTCCACACTTATACTGCACCCATTCATGGCTGGGCTGCAGCTCCCCAGGTATAGGGACATTGGTCACCGCTGTGTCCCCTGAGATGTGGTGCTTGGAGCAAAGTTAATACTAAATAAGCCAGGCGTGGTGGTTCATGCCTGTAATCCCAGCACTTTAGGAGGCTGAGGCGGGCGGATCATGAGGTCAGGAGATAGAGATCATCCTGACTAACATGGTGAAACCACGTCTCTACTAAAAATCCAAGAAAAATTAGCTAGGCACGGTGGTGTACATCTGTAGTCCCAGCTACTCGGGAGGCTTAGGTAGGAGAATCTCTTGAACCTGGGAGGTAGAGGTTGCAGTGAGCAGAGATAGCACCACTGTGCTCCACCCTGGGCGACAGAGTGAGACTCCATTTCAAAAAGAAAAAAAATGCTCAAAAAATATTTACCAAATGAGTGTAGTTGACAGTATGTGCAGGCATCCTCACCTTATGCCAGTCACTGTGCTCAGGATCGGGGGCAGCCACGCTCGCAAGTTGCTCACAGTCCAGGAGGAGACTTGCACATACATTCATTCAGTCGGTGTAGCATATTAATGGGCAGCAGGACAGAAAAGAATGGAGAGGCCAGAGCAGCTCAGAGTGGGAAGAGTCCAGCTCTGTCCCGTGGTTTGGGGGTTTGCGGGACACCTGGGGAGGATGTCGAGAGACCTCAGAGCACTGAAGGAAGAAGGTGATGAGGTGGTGGCAGATGTCTTCCAGCAGAGGGAAAGCATGCGCCAAAGCACGAAGCCTGAAGTGACACAGCAGAGTCGGGAGACGGGAACTACTTCTCATGGCTGGACTGTAAAGAAGGAGGCAGCACAGTGAGACCCTGTCTCTACAATAAAATAAAAATAGCCGGATGTTGTGGCACATGCCTGCCACCAGTCCCAGCTATCTGGGAGGCTGAGGTGGGAAGATCATTTGAGCCCAGGAGTTCAAGGCTGCAGTGAGCTAGGATGGTTCCCCTGTGCCCCAGTCTGGGTGACAGCAAGACCCTGCCTCTAAGAATAGTGGGGAGGGCTAGGCGGTGAGTTGTGAGGCTGCAGGCTGGGTGAGGAGTGCTGAGTCTGTGGCTGTGAGTGTCCACTTTCAATGATCCCTATCCTTCCCTCCAGCATTCTTCTCAGACCCTTAAAATATGCAGCTTGAGTATTTTTTATCCTAAATGCTTGGGACCAGAAGTGTTTCAGATTTCACATATTTTCAGACTTTGGAATATCTGCATTATGCTTACGGTTGATTATTTCTAATTCAAAAATCTGAAGTCCAAATGTTTCAATGGTACTTACTTTGAGAGTTACGTCGGTGCTCAAAATGTTTTTGATTTTGGAGCACTTCAGGTTTGAAATTTTGGAGTTGGGGATACTCAACCTGTAGTAGTTATACTTTTCTCTCTGCTGATTGAGAAACTATTTATGGATAGAGGAGCTTGCAGATCTCTCCCAGCAATGCAGAAACAACCCAGTTCTGACATCTATTTCCACACTGGGGTGCATGGGTTGGAAAGCATTGCTTAGGTGACCATATAATTTATTATCTAACTGGTTCACTTTAGAGAGTGGAATGGGTTA
Organism: Saimiri boliviensis; assembly: GCF_048565385.1. Classification (NCBI taxonomy): domain Eukaryota; kingdom Metazoa; phylum Chordata; class Mammalia; order Primates; family Cebidae; genus Saimiri; species Saimiri boliviensis. The sequence goes on from NC_133456.1 coordinate 82,300,769, forward strand.
TTACCAATGCTTGAACCCTGGTTAAAGAAAATAAAGACAATTACTAGGACTATTCTGGGCAAACAGGATATATGATCGCTCTAGGTAAAGATATTGGGTTGAGGCCGGGCACAGTTGGCTCACAAGTGTAATGCAAGCACTTTGGGAGGCTGAGGCAGGAGGATTGCTTGAGCCCAGGTGTTCGAGACCAGCCTGGGCAGCATGGTAAAACCCCATCTCCACACAAAAAATACAAAAATTAGCTGAGTATGGTTGTGTGCACCTGTAGTCCCAGCTACTGGAGAAGCTGAAGCAGGAGAATTGCTTAGCCCCAGGAGGTTAAGGCTGCAGTGAGCCATGATTGTGCCACTGCATTCCAGCCTGGGCAACAAAATCTTTTTATAAAAAATAAAAAGATTTGGGGTTTCCATTAGAAGATTTTATACATGTAAGTGGTGTCATCAGATTTACATTATTGGAATTGAGCTACTCCCTCTTGCTCTAACTTCTTCCTAGAACAGTGAGTGTAAGAGGACAGGAAGGTTTAGATGGTCTCTGAGGCCCTCCCCAGCGTCACCCTTCTGTAAATCTATGTTTGGTGAGCATTTGAAGGGTGAGAAGGGTTGAATAAAATGTAGCCTCAAGGAAGTTTTGGGGGTAGACTGCAATTCAACCTAAACCACGAAGATCCATACCAATATCCTGTGTTTTCAGCTGAAACCCTATAAAAGTGCCCAAGAAAAACACTCCCAAGGAACCTCTGCTCATCCATCCAACCAGGAAGGGAAAGGCGATGCCCATGAAAACATTCCATTGAAATTAAAGCCCTGCTGCCAATCAGCCCCTCCCACAAGTCCTAGTCCTCCCTTCTCTTCCTCCTTCCTCCATTCCTCCTCCTGACTCCTAGAGCAAGCAGGTAGGATGTGATTGAGTCCGTAAAGCACGTGAGCATTAAGTAGCTTAGTTAGTGCCATCATTTCAACTCCTATAGCAACTCCCTGCCTCTTAAATAAAAACCTTCATGGCTCTCTGTTGCCTTGAGAATTAAGCGCAAACTCTTCAACCTCTATTTCAAGATCTGCTTTGTCTCCGTTTGATTCGTTATGTACCTCTTCTTACAACTTAATTGGAATTCCTGCTAAATAAACTTTACATATTCTCACTAGGTGCTTATTCATGTTCTATCTACTCTTGACTTATCAAAATTGTGCCAATAAATTTCATCTCTTCCATGACATTTGTCTTTTCTCCTCCCCGTCTTCTTTTCTTTCCAGTTACTCAAACACTTATCTTTCAAGATACTGTACTTCTATACAAAGGCATAATTAATAGGCGCTGGTATTTGTCTCTGAATCGTCTTTCTATGGAACTGAACACTGGTGTGGTTTAAAGCACAGCCTTGGACAGTGATTGTCTTCCGTATGTCCCACACTAGGCTCCTTCTGTCCAGCTGGAAACGCAAGGCAAATAGAACAGCCAAAACACTTTGGAAAGGAGCAAAGCTGAAGAACTCACACAACGTGATTTCAAGATTTATTTTAAAGCTACAGTAATCGAGACAGTATGGTATTGGTTTAACAATAAGCAAATAAATCAATGGAATTTATAGAGAGTCTAGAAATAGATCCGACATACATAGTCAATTGATTATCAACAAAGATGTAAAGACAACTTAGTAGAGAAAAATATCATTTATTCAACAAATTGTGCTGAAACAATTGGACGAATTTTAAAAACTTCTATTTATAGCTCACATCATATTCAAGAAATAACCCAAAATAGATCTTGGGCCAAAATATAAAACGTAAAATTACAAAACTTCCAGGCTGGGCCCAGCACCTGTAATCCCAGCACTTTGGGAGGCTGAGGTGGGTAGATCACTTGAGGTCAGGAGTTGGAGACCAGCCTGGCCAACATGACAAAACCCAGTCTCTATTAAAAATACAAAAAATTAGCTGGGCATGGTGGCATGCGCCTGTAGTCCCAGCTACTCAGGAGACTGAGACAGGAGAATCGTTTGAACCGGGGAGGCGGAGGAGGTTGCAATGAGCCAAGATTGCACCACTGCACTCCAGGCTGGGTGACAGAGCACGACTTCATCTCAGAACAAAAACAAAAAACTATAAAACTTCCAGAAAAAATAGAAATATCTTCATGACCTAGAGTTAGGCAAAGGTTCCTTAGACACAACACCAAAAGCACAGTACCTTTTTAAAAATTAGCAAATTAGATTTCATAAAAATTAAGAACTTCTGGCCAAGCATGGTGTCTCATGTCTATAGCATGTAATCCCAGCACTTTGGAAGGTTGAGGTGGAAGGACCACTTGAAGCCAGGAATTTGAGATTAGCCTAAACAATATAGCAAGACTCTGTTTCTATTGGAGAGGCATGGGGGAAGAATTTCTGCCAGGCATAATGGTGTGTGCCTTTAGTCTCAGCTACTCAGAGGATAAGGCCGGGAGGATCACTTGAGCCCAGGAGTTCTGGTCTGTAGGACACTATCACTAGAGGGTATGAGGGTATCTACATTAACTTCAGCATCAATATAGTGAACTTCTGGAAGAGGCGGATCAACAGGTTGCCCTAGGAGAGGTGAATCTGCCCAGATTGAAAATGGAGCAGATCAAAATTCCTGGGCTGGTAAGTAGCAAGATTGTTCCTGTGAGCAGCCACTGTACTCCAGCCTGGGCAACATAGCAAGACCCCATCCCTTAAAAAAATTATGACCTTCTCTTCAAAAGACACTGCTTTGAGAATAAAAAACTTTGGAGAAAAAGAAAAAAAAATTGGAGAAAATATTTGCAAATCACAAATCTGATAAGGGAATTGTATCCAGATTATATGAAGAACTTTCAAACTCAATAAAAAAAAGCAAACCAATTAAAAAATGGACTAAAGATTTCAACAGACACTTCATCCCAAAATAATATGATGGCAAAGAAGCACATGGAAAGATGTATACCATTGGTCACTTGGAAAATGCAAATTGAAATCACAATGAGATACGAACCCACCACACACACACTAGACTGCCTAAAACTGAAAAGACTACCCATGCCAAGCATTGGCAAGGACGTGAAGTAACCAGAACTGTCCGGCACTATTGGTTGAAATGTAAAATGGTACAAACAATTTCAAAAAATGATTTCTGAAGAAGTTAAACATATGCCTAAGATATGATCCAGCCATTTCATTCACAGGTATTTACCCAAGAGAATTGAAAGCAGATGTTGATACAAAGACTTGTACATAAAATATTCAAGGCAGCTTTATTTGTAATAGTAAAAAACTGAAAACCATACAAATATCTATCAATAAGTGAATGGATTTAAAAAAAAGTGTGGTATATCTATCTGATGGATTACTATTTAGGAATAAAATGAAATAAACTATTGATACATGCAACAATATGGATGGATCTCAAAATGATTATGCAGAGTAAAAAAAAAAAAAAAAGCCAGAAAAAGAAGAGTATGTTCTCTATGATTCCATTCATTTGCAGTTCTACAAAATGCAAACTGATCCACAATGATGTAAGGCAAATTAGTTGTTGCTTAGAGACTGGGGGAGGGGAAGATGGGGTCCCAGAGTGGCAGAAAGGATGCTAAAGGGATGTGAGGAAACTTTTGAAAGAAAGGCTATATCTACTATTTAAAAAAAAAAAAAGAAGAAGAAGAAGAAGAAGAAAAAGAAAAAAAGGAAGAAAGAAAGAAAGAAAAAGAATAATAAAATAAAATAAATAAAAAGAATGAAGGAGAGGAAGAAAGAGGAAGAGGAAGAGGGAGAGAGAACGGGGGTGTTGCTTTATTGCCCGGGCTAGAATGCAGTCTAAAAATGGGTAGACCTATAATGGTGCTTAATAATAGAGACACAAAAAAAATGAGGGAAGAAAATAACAAACAAGCAGCCAACCAATATTTCATTTAAACCTGTAAGTAGGTGTGATGTGGTACTGATAAGAGTGTGTATTTTGTGTATTTAAAGCGGAGAGTTCTATAAATGTTAATTGAGCTTACCTGTTCCAGATCTGAGTTCAAATCCTGGATATTGTTGTTAATTTTCTGTCTCATTGATCTGTCTATTACTGATGTTGAAGTCTCCCACTATTACTGTGTGGGAGTCTAAGTCTCTTTATAAGTCTTACGTATCTGGGTATTCCTGTATTGGGTGCGTATATATTCAGGATCTTTAGCTCTTCTTGTTGCATTGATCCTTTTAACATTATGTAATATCCTTCTTTGCTTCTTTTGATCTTTGTTGCTTTAAAGACTATTTTATCAGAGGCAAAAATTGCAACTCCTGCTTTTTATTTATTTATTTATTTTTGCTCCCCATTTGGTTGGTAAATCTTTCTCCATCCCTTTGTTTTGAGTCTTTGTGTATCTTTGCATGTGAGATGGGTCTGGATGCAGCATACTGATGGGTTTTGGCTTTTTATCCAATTTGCCTGTCTGTGTCTTTGGATTGGGGGATTTAGTCAATTTAAATTTAGAATTAATAATAATATATGTGAGTTTAATACTGCCCTTTAATGTTAGCTGACTGTTGCCCATTAGTTGATGTAAATTCTTGATTATGTAGATGCTCTTTACTTTTTGGTATTTTTTATAAAGGTTGATACTGGTTGTTCGTTTCTATGTGTAGTGGTTCTTTCAGAAGCTCTTGTAAAGCAGGCCTGGTGGTGATGAAATCTCTGAGTGCTTGCTTGTTCACAAAAGATTTTATTTTTCCTTCACTTATGAAGCTTAGTTTGGCTGGATGTAAAATTCTGGGTTGAAAGTTCTTTCCTTTAAGGATGTTGAATATTGGCCCCCACTCTCTTCTGGCTTGTAGGGTTTCTGCTGAGACATCTGCTGTGAATCTGATAGGCTTCCCTTTGTGGGTAACCTGACCTTTCTCTCTGGCTGCCCTCAGTATTGTCTCCTTCATTTCAACCCTGGTGAATCTGGCAATTATGTGCCTTGAGGTTGGTCTTCTTGAGGAATATCTTTGTGGTGTTCTCTGTATTACCTGGAGTTGAATATTGTCCTGCCTTGCTAGGTTGGGAAAGTTTTCCTGAATAATATCCTGAAGCGTATTTTCCAACTTGGATTGATTCTCTTCGTCACATTCAGGTACACCTATCAAACGCAGATTAGGTCTTTTCACATAGTCCCATATTTCTTGAAGACTTTGCTCGTTCCTTTTTATCCTTTTTTCTCTAATCTTGTCTTCTCATTTCATTCCATTAAGTTGGTCTTCGACCTCTGATATCTTTTCTTCTGCTTGATCAATTCGGCTGTTAAAACTTGTGCATACTTCGTGAAGTTCTCATGTTGTGTTTTTCAGCTCCATTAATTCACTTATATTCCTCTCTAAATTGTGTATTCTTGTTAACATTTCGTCAAACCTTTTTTCAAAGTTCTTAGTTTCTTTGCATTGGGTTAGAACAAGTTCTAACTCACAGAAGTTTCTTAACTCACAGAAGTTTCTTATCATCCAACTTTTGAAGCCTGCTTCTGTAATTGGAACACACTCGTTCTCCATCAGGCCTTGTTCCGTTGCTGATGAGGAACTGTGATCCCCTGTAGAGGGAGAGGCGTTCTGATTTTGGGTATTCTCAGCATTTTTAGGCTGGTTTCTTCCCTTCATTATAGATTTATCCATCTGTGGTTTTTATAATTACCGTCTTCATAATTGGGTTTCTGAGTGGACGTCCAACTTGTTGATTCCCAGCGCCGGAATCTGAGCAACCCACTGCGCTGGCTAAAACAGCGGCAGTAAGACTGATGGTGCTTTTCTGACTCTGCACCAAGAACCGCCGCACCAAGGCAGCGGCAAAACCGCCTTGCCAGCCACAAGAGTCGTGCTGGCAACCCGTGGGGCTCCTCCGCTGGGAATCTCCTGGTGCGTGAGTAACAAAAATTCATCTGAAAGTGTGGCGTCCTCTCGTTCTCTGTGCTTTCACTGGGAGCTACAATCCCAAGCTGCTAGTGATCAGCCATCTTGAACCTCTCTCCTATATCTATTTTGATCATGGTGGTGGTTTTACAGGTGTGCACATACACCAAACTTATCACTTTCACACTTTACATGCAGTTTATTTCATGCCCTTCACACCTCGATAAAATTTAATGTTAAAAAATAAATGTAGTGTGTCATTTAGGAGCTCAGAGTCATAGTCTCACTAAAAAGACACTACTCAAGAGAAGGCTTTTTGTCCGCATGTTTGTTTGTTTTATTTTAACACAACCTACCCCAGTATTGTCCACAATCATCACTCAGCATCTGGCCGGACTAACTTACAAGGCACTGCTGTCCCTGTCCCTAGAAAGCGTCCACACCTGCTATTTGATCATGTGGGTGAGAGGAGAGGGTCAATATCTATCTAAGTCTGATTCCTGAGGCTTGTGTCGATTGCTTCTGAACCATTAAGTGGCCCTTTGGGGTAGAACTGAAGGACCGGACCCCCAGGACCTTACAGCTAGAGGGGCCCTAGGAGTCTTCTGGTCACACCCTCCATTCAGTGCAGCATCCAATCCACTACCTTGGAGTAACCACCATCTAATCTCTGACTATGTCTCCTGGGAAACTCCCAGTGTTCACCAAAAGTCAAGAAACTAGCTGCATTCTAATGGGAAGAAACCAGGGCAGGACAAGAGGAAGTAAGAGAATCTTTATTCCTCCGCCAGGATCTTTATCCCTCCACCAGGATCTTTCTTTATTCCTCCTTCCAACACGGTTCCTTAGGAATCTCACAGTGGGAGGAAATCAATATATTTCAATAGACTAGTGCGTTTCCTTTGACCTGTGATGAAGGAGGGTTGGGGAGAAGGGGAAATGAAAGAATTTGATAAATGATATGCATTTGCCAACTGATTTTTTTTTTTTTAAAAGCACTTCTGCCTGGCTGGGCTAATTCAGTTTGGTTGGAGTGATGTATGTGTTAGCTCTGACATACTTTGAACACATCTTCTAATGTTGCATTGCCTTTGCTTTCCTAACTATGTGCATTTGGGACCAAGAACCTGGGTTTCTTCCTTCTGATTAGCAACAAGACTCCTCAGAACTTTGGGGTCAAGGGGGGAATAAAAATCCCTGCACAACCAGACCAGGACTGTATCCTTTCTGCTGTTCCTTCAGCCCTTTTCAATCTTGGTGATTTCAGCTACTTCTCTGAATGCAATAATCTTTTAAACTCTCTACATTCAATCTGTTCCCAGACAGGAGCTTAAACTCTCCCCCTGCCGAAGTTTATCGGCAGATCTACAGAGGCTTTTCCGGGAGGATGTTTACAAAAGACTTTCAGCGTTGCTAAGAAAAGAGAGAAGGGGAATGATAGGATTTCTGTAGGGCAGTTTCAGGGGCAGTGAGATTTTCACATAAAAAGGACCTTTCTTTATCTTCTAACACATTTGCTGGTGGGCAAAACAGCAACAGGGGCCAACAGCGTCCTTGTGGGTGGGGCCCCTCCTAATCGCTGGAGCCAGTGGAGTCTGCTTATTAGGTTAGAGTCTTGCTCTCACTTATTACATTCCAGAGATTAGAGCCTGGAGCTCCATGCTTCCCCACTCTCTTGCTTCCTGTAGAATCACTTTCTTTCATGGGGAAGGGAAGAGACTTCTTAAAAGGTCACGTCTTACTTCATAACACTGTCATAGCTATAATACATAACTGTGGCAATACCCATGTAAGAATAAATGTCCTGTAATCCCAGCACTCTGGGAGGCCGAGGCGAGTGGATCACTCGAGATCAGGACTTGGAGACCAGCCTGAACAATATGGTGAAACACTGTCTCTACTAAAAATACAAAAATTAGCCAGGCGTGGTGGCGGGTGCCTGTAGTTTCAGCTACTCAGGAGGCTGAGACAGGAAAATGGCTTGAACCCAGGAGGCAGAGATTGTAGTGAGCCAAGATCGCGCCACTGCACTACAGCCTGGGCAACAGAGCGAGATTCCGTCTCAAAAAAAAAAAAAAAAAAAAAAAGAGAGAGAGAGAGAATTAATGTATTTTCTTTGGGAAGGGAGAAACTCTACAACATGCTAATCACCACATCAAATAAATCAGGTGATGAAAACACAGGACATTAAGTGCAGTAATACCAGAATGATTTTGAAACTGTGTATCTGTTACGATATTTACAACTCTGAAAGTCCTAATTGTAATAAATTTAAAGGCATTTGGCATTTGGCTTATTAAGCTTGGATTCATTAGGTGAGAAATTTCCCCCCCCATATTCGAACACATCAATACAGAGCTAGCTCTGGAGAACAGCGTTACTTAACAAATCACTTTAAAAGCTCTTCCTTTTTAAAAAATCCTAGAAAAATACTGCTGCAACCGGCCTTGGGAAACAATTCTTTTTTTCTGATAAAGATGACTTCATTTTATCCTAGTAAAAGATGAATTTTCATCATCATAATTAAGCAGGAAAGAAATGATTCCCAGTGAACTGCATGACAAGTTGTATAACTGTAGTTAATTTTAATGAACAAGCTCCATTTTTGAATTGTTAATCTCCATTTCTTTCATTTTAGTCAAGACTAAAACTGAATGAATTTCAACGAGTTTCTCCTCTTCAAATGAGCTCTTCCATTTCAAGTACCTTATAGATGAGAAAATGAATTTATCTCATTTTTTTGAAGCTGAGGTCTTGAATTGTAAGAAGAAAGACTTCTTATTCATGGCAGCGTCTCTGTATGATGAAAAAGAAAACCTAAAAGAGACCTTCTAAAGAGAGACCATTGCAAAGTGAGTGGAGATAGAGCTGTGTGTTGGGAGGAAGGGGAAGAAGGTGAGGTTCAGCAAGAAATTTCTGCAGGGGTTCAATACATATGGAAGCCAAGTTAAGCACAAGCTCTAGCCTTCAAATTATGTAACACATTAGCATGAAGAAATCTTGGGCACCAGATTTTATATTTCATGGCACTGTTTTCAGCAGAACAAACATACATCTTTTTTTTTTGTTTTAGTAACCGATTTTTAGAACAGTTTTAGTCTCACGGTATTTTGCGCGCGCGCGTGTGTGTGTGTTTTAAAGAAGAAAAACCATGTGTCTCAACACATTGCCAAGAAAGAGCTTCTAGAACAAAGAGCAGCAGTAAGATTATCGAATATTAAACAAAATCCCGGAGCAGGCATCACTGACCCAGGTTACTTCCACCCACCACTGGGTGGTGGTATGATTTCGAAACCTTCATTCCCAGGTAAACTGTCCTCAGATCTCCCCCATTCTCCTCGGGTCGCTGATGTCCCTGTCTGGGGAGTGTGTGTGTTTGTGCGTGTGTGTGTCTTTTGAATCAATAGAATGCTGTCCAGATTGAACGTGATCTGTAGCCATCATGACAGACGGTATTGTTCTGACCTTTTCAATCAACAGTTTTCAATCTAGAGCACACAGAGGTGGCTTAGAAAGAGGTCACCACAGGGCATGTGACCTGAACTATGGTCTTAGGCTTGAATTTTAGGACACCACAGGATACGCATAATCAGCAAAAGGGAATGAAATGAAAGTTTCCCCATTAAACTTTAATCATGCCTATGGGTGCATCCACTCCACAGCCCCACCAAAAAGGAAAAATTTAGGGTTGCCTGGTGTAAAGGGTCCCAACCTTACAATGCCTAGAACCCTTCTGAGCTACAAGTTTTAAAAGATCTTTGCCCACCAATAGGTTGCTTTTATTAAATAATAATTCCACTTCTCATTTTTCATTAATCACAACTCTTTACAACAGAGTTACCTTTTATCGAAGGCTCACCATAGACCTACCCCAACACCACCCTGAGCTCCATATTCTGTCCTGATTTTACAGATGAAAGTATTGAAGTTCACAGAGATCAAGTAGCTCCATCAAAGTCACTCTGCTAGGAAGATGAGCACAGGCTTGACCCCAGATCTGTCTGCCGTCAAAACCCAGGTAATCAATCACGATTCTATTTGGCCAGGCAGACCCTCTTATTTGCATGAGGTTACCACACAGCCAAAAGCAAAGAAAGGAGGCATCTTCATCAGACTGTGCCACCCATATCCAGGCAAATGCAGCATTCCCATGAAGCTCTTTAAAATACTGAAAATTGCTCACAGGCCCATTCTCTTTCTGCAGGTTCAGAATCGCTTGCTAACTCCCAATCTCTCACTTACGAGACAAGGACGTAAAGAACAGGGTTCCCAGTCCTACTCTGCTATTAGAGACCCCTGGGAAAAGAGAAATCATAGCTGGGCTTAGGGAAGACATGTTCTATACTTTCTTTACTTTGTACAATGCAGAATTACTTTCCCTGGAATTCTATTCCTCACTGCCTGAGAAGTAATGGCTTCAGCCTCAACTAACAAGTATCAGAGAATTATATATCTTTTGAAAATGTCTTCAGTTGAATGATGTTACCAGTATGTGACCTGATGTCTTCCAGATTTTAGCGATCCCACATGCTGACGCTTCTGGTCGCTCTAAAACAATCTGGGAATGAAATCTACGGGCCAAGCAATACAAACAGCGAGCTGGGCCACCGATCATCAGCAGACACCCTGATGCATGCTCTCTCACTGCAGAGGTGGGGGTGGGGTGGAAGAGGGGGACCATTTCAATAGATCTTACTGAGAGTGAAAACATAAATTAGTATCCAATCGGCTTTGAGATAAGTCCATTTTGAAAATAATATTTGAGGAGCACTGCAGATCCAGCTTCTCTCTCCGGTGAAAGAGCCCAGGAGCTCAAATTTCTGTTGACTGTGAATTGCTGGGGGCTGTCTGGAGCCTGTTTGTCTCTGTGTCCCCACGGTGCCTAATGTACAACTTGGCAGACTGCAATATTAAGGAAATACTGGCTTTATTACTAAAAATAAAGCCCAGAGCCTCCAGGGCTGGTCCTGGAAGGAGGCTGGCAAGGCAGAAGGATGGGGGTTTAGGGAGGACAATGGAAGAAGCTCCTTTCTAGAGCTAGGATTCGGCTCTCCTGGGAGTCTTCCGAAGCCCACCCCTCCCACCTCCATGGTGGTCTCAGGGAAGGGTGATACTCCCTTTCACATGCTGGCTCCAGTGACCTTCCAGGTGCGGTCTGGACCCTGCTGAGGGGAGGCAAGTGCATTAAAAAAAAGATTCCACCAAGGAAATAGGAAACCACAGAGGGAGGCAACTGAGAGACCCAGTGAATGTTGAGAAGCTGGCTTTAAAAAGGGGCTTACCGTCCACTGTGGGGCACCGTGGGCCCTTTCCCTGCCTCTGTGTGGAAGAGGATGTATGTCACCCGTATCCCCCAGCAGGGCTGCCTTAGACCCCTACAGTTCTTCATGCCCACTGGCCAAAGGCATCCCTCACAAGTGATTCAGATATTCTGCACACAAGACAGTAAACCTATATTTTTATAATACAGTTAGAAATGTTTTTAAAATGAAAACAAGAAGTAATATGCATGCATAATTGAATTGTGTTACCTTATTAAGACATCAGAAACCAATAACCAGCCAGGAGCGGTAGCTCACACCTGCAATCCCAGCACTTTGGGAGGCCAAGGCAGGCAGATCACCTGAGGTCAGAGTTCGAGACCAGCCTGGCTAACATGGTGAAACCCCATATCTACTACAAATACAAAATTAGTCAGGTGTGGTGGCACGTGCCTGTAATCCCAGCTACTCGGGAGGCTGGAGTGCGTGAGACTCCAGTTAAAAAAAAAAAAAAAAAAAGGCAGAAACCAATAACCTAGAAATCTATAACTTCATTTTAGGGCTGATCTCAGAGTAAAAAAATTATTCTCTCCATGTACTTGGGAAGTGCCCTGGACTGCAATGCTACCCTCAGGAAACTTTCTATTTGCAACCTGGGAAGGAAGCAACAAAACGAAATGCAGATGTTTATCAGATGCAGAGGCTGATAAGATAGCAACTCTCTCCTGGTGCTTCAATTTCAAAACGTTAGTCAAAACAAACAGCCTCCTGTTGAAATTTTAATAAATGTTATAAATTTGAATGTACAAAACAAAGTTATGCTAGCTAAACATCACTTTTGTTTTATAGATTGAGTTCCATGTAAAACTTCATTTTTCCAAGACTTCTGTGTCTGGAAGTTCAAAAGCCCCTCTCTAGATTAATAAAGAGAGGTTGAGCCTTTTCCACCTGATCCCTAGGACCCTGAAACCTACCTACCTACAGATGTGTCATCATCCTTGTAGCATTGTGTAGAAAAACGCACTTCAGTGCAGTTCAACCCAGGGGATAAAGTCTTATGCCACGTAAGTGACAGTGGTCTCATAAGATTATAATGGCACTGCCCTATACTGGCCCATCTTAATCTTTTAAACTGTATTTTTACTGTATGATTTTTGTGTCTAAATATGTTTAGATACGCAAATACTTACCATTGTGTTACAACAGCCTACAGTACTCAATATGATAAAATACTATACAGATTTGTAGCCTAGGAGCAATGGGCTAGATCACATAGCCTGTGAATGTGGTAAGCTGTACCATCTAGGTTTGTGTAAGCACCTATGTTGGTGTTCTG